>NW_024081107.1:835814-1372438 GCF_003009895.1 Hyaena hyaena | reverse complement strand
CCCCCCCCCCCCCCCCCCGCTCCCCCCGCAGCCTAGGCTGCTGCACATCATCCTCTGGTATAGGTGGACAAGGCAGATTTGGGTAACAATCTCAGTTCTACCACTGGGTAGCTGTTAACATAGTGATAGTCTAGAGCCCTCTGGGCCTCTTTTTCATTATTACAACTGGGAATAAATTACCAGACTATTGTGGGTGTTATGTAAAGTGATGTGCTAGAAGTGCCTACAGTGGTCTCAACTCTGGCTGTGCAACTCCACACATTTATAGAACTTGGGAATAACAACAGCAACAACATCTGTCTGGTCCTTCTCAGACTTACTGAGTTGCAGCAGCCTGGGGCCTCAATATTTTGACAAAGCTCTCCAGGTGGTTCTGATGCTCAGCCAGGGCTCAGAGCCCTCAGGCTGGAGGACTCTGCTTAACATGGGATTTCATCTTTTTTACACCCTCCCTGCAGGGTTCCTCTGGCAGGTGTGTTTCTTACTTAGGAGGAAAGCACAAAATGAACTAATTCACATAAAAACACTAGGGCACCTAATGTGTTATTTTTCCCAGGAAGGAAAAGAAGCACATGTGTTCTGTTTCTGAACTACAGTGCAGGTTGCTTAGATAAGGATCTGTCTCCCAGACTCAGGCTGTGTTTAGCAGAGCTCTCTTAGGAGAGTTTGCTTTCTTTTAAGACACTCAGCAGAGTGCTGCTGACCATCAAAATTAAAGAGTCTTCTTTTCTTCATGGTTACCAGGGAAAGAGGTTCCAAAACTTCCCTTAATAAACCACTCCTGTGTTTGAGACTTTTTATTGCCTGAAATGCCTCTTTTATGAAAGTCTTGAAACCCCTCATAGTATTTGAGCTGTGTTGCTTTTGTCCAAGAGCTGCTCATAGGTTAAAAACTTGAGAAGTTAATCAACTACTTATCAGCTCTCATTCTTCTAGCCTAGTGGTTCAGAAAGTAAGATTCTTGGACCAACATCTTATCATCACCAGGGAATTTATTACAAATGCAGAGTCTTGAGTTCTATCCCAGGCCTACTGAATCAAAAACACTGAAGCTGAAACTAACAGTGTGTGTGTTTTACTTGCTTTCCAAGTGATTCTGCTGCTTGCTTATGTTTGAGAAGCACTATTCTAATCCAGACAAATATGACAGGGGTAAAAATGGTAGGATTTTTATGGTACTCCCAGGCTTCTTTTCTTGTTCTTCATGCCTCTGATGTTCAGGCAAATCCATGTGTGACATTCATTGTACTTGTTGGGATAATGGGTATAACTATAGATCAGAATGGTCAGAGAAAAAACTAGAGCAGGATTTCTCAGTAAGCGGTACTATGGACATCTTAGATGGCATAATTCTTTGTTTTTGTGGGGGGCTTTCCTGTGCATTGTAGGATATTTATCACTATTTCTGGCCTCTCTACCCACTAGATGTCAGTAGCAACCCTCCCTCAAGTTGGGACAACCAAAAATATCTTCAGATACTGCTAACTGTTCCCTGGAAGACAAAATTGCCCCTAGTTGAGAACACATGACCTAAAAAACATTGGCTTTCAAACTTGGGTGCTATGGACTAAATTTTGCCCAACTAAAATTCATGTGTTCAAACTCTAACCCCAATGTGACTGTATTTGGAGATAGTATTTTTAGGAGGTAATTAAGGTTAAATGAATTCATAAGGGTGGGGCCCTAATCCAATAGGATTTGTGGCCCTTTAAGAAAAGGAAGAGAGAGAAATACTCTCTCTCCTCTGGAAGCACCAAGGAGAGGTCATGTGAGTACCCAGGGAGAGGATGGTCATCTGCATACCAGGAAGAGAGTCCTCATCTGAAACCAAGCCCCTCCAGCACCTTGATCTTAGACTTCCCAGTCTTCATACTGTGAGAAAGTAGCTTTCCTTTGTTTAAAGCTTGCAGCCTGTACTGCTCTGTTATGGTAGCCAGAGCAGACTTATACATTTGGTGAGTATCAGAATCATCTAAAGAGCCAATAAGGCCACAGAGGCCTAGACTTGCTGAAGTAGAATAGGTCTTTGTAGTTTCCCCATTTCCCCAGGTGATAGTGATACTAACCAAAGTTTGAGACTCACTAGCCTAGAACGGGACTAGTCCAACAATGAGAGTGAAAGGGGTGTGAGGAAGAGGTGGAGGAGGAGAGCCAAACACACTGGCAAGAGTTTGGGGAGGGTGCACTCAAGGAGAACCTCTACTAAGCAACTATCACATCAACTGAAACTCCAGGGAGATCAGCAAAACATTCTGAGCATTTTGTTCTGTTTGCAGCAAGTGCTGTACTTCTTTGAGAGATTTTGCTGAAGGCCTAAATTTCCTTTTACTATTTAGGGATGATGTTGGATTTATGTTTGTTTTTAATAAGACAACAAACTGAGATTGTCCATGAGGGATGTGATGGACTGAACATTTTTGCCCCACAAATTCACATGCTGAATCCCTAACCCTTGATGTGCCTGTATTTGCAGATGGGGTCTCTGAAGATATTATTCAGGTTAATACAAGTCATAATGGTGGGGCCCTGATTCAGTAGGATTAGTGTCCTTAAAAGAAGAGATGCAAAGCGCTTACTTTCACTTTCTTTTTCCCTGTGCACACACACTGAAGAATGGCTCTGTAAGGACATGCAGAGAAGGTGGAACTACAAGCCAGAAAGAGAGCTTTTCCTGGAAACCAAATTTACTGGCACCCTGATCATATACTTCTAGCCTAAAGAACTGTGAGAAAATAATTGTCTTTTGTTTAAGCCTCTCAGTCGACAGTATTTTGTTATGAGTGCTTCATCAGACTAATCTAGGTTACATGTTTGGGTTACACTAACTTATTTCAATTTGGTCTTATTAATCTTTCAGTTTTTATTTAGCTCTCTAATATCAGTGTTTACTACTCATTGATTTTTACCTCTAATTGCACAAAGCCTGGGAGATCATTTTAGATCCCTTTATTTCTGTCTATATTCTATGCTACTTCCTCCCTTTACCCGCTTTCCCCACCCCATATATGCATAGCCCAGTCAAAAGCAGAGGTAAATTCATGTTTAATTTCTGTAATATAAATTCTTGTTCCTCCAACACTTTCACTTAGGCAAGCTGAGTATGACTGGCCTAAGTTCCTTCGTTTCCTCAGTGTGCTCTTCCAATTTCCAGTTACTGACACATTTAAGGACTTCTCTCTTATTCTAAATCCTTTTTGCTCTCTTGCCCTCTGCATCTTCTTGTCAATCATCTCTGATGCAGCCTCCATCTGTCAGCTTGTATGGTTGGCTCTGGCACCTTTTTTAGCACTTAACAAAGATAGTGTGGAAAGCAACAACATGGCCACAAAAAGAGATATCATATACAGACATACTCGTTTTCTTTTTTCTTTTTTTGTAATCCTAGGGAATGAGGTCTTGTTTCAGAATTTCATTTGAAGCAATATTTCTGTGATTCTTGGCCTCAGTGCCATAAACGGGTAAAGACTGACTTTTCCAGCAGAGAACTATGTTATCATGAAGGTGAAAGAAGATTAAAAGAAAAATCAACACTACAGTCCTGCCACTCAAGTGTTTGTTGTTAGGGCCATCAAAGGTTCCTGCTGCCAGTTCTACTTAAGCATTCTCCACAGCTTGGCTTCCTTCCCTCCCTGAAGCAGACCCTCTCCTCTGCCAGCTGCCTTTGATATGGGCACCATTCCTGTCATTTGGATGCTGGAGTGGGAGAAACACCTTTACCGCCCTACAAGGTACTGAGAGTGCTTCCTCACAGAGATCCCCAGATTTCCTGCCCTGAAAGTAAAGGGCAAGGCCTATTTTTGAACACATTTCAGAAATAGCACCTGCAGGTCTTTGGATCACCATGCCCCATGCCAAATTGGGAATAGGGTTACAGGATAAACTATCATCGTGGCCTGCATCACAGCACCCATTGAAGGAACCTGGACCCAGGTAAGAGCTAGGTGAGTGACAGTGCCATGGAGTACAAGGCAGAATGTCTAGTCTGTCCCACAGAGGTCACACTAACTCCCAAGACTGACATGGGGCTTTCAGGACTGTAAAAGACCTCACCTTTGCCTTTTCAGAGGAGGGTTACCTTTTTTTGTAGAGAGTCTGTTCTCTTTAAGATCAGATAGATCCCAACAACATCTCACATGATAAGCATTATCCCAAATTTACAAAGAAAACAGATTTAAGCAGATTTTATTACTTGTTCCAGAACTAGTAAATAGTGAGGTCAATATTGAAAGTCAATTCTGTCAGGTTCTAAAATCTATGTACCTTTCCTGAAAACAAAAATGGAACATATATTTTTCATAACAGTCTAAAATATTAAGGGGCACCTGGGTGGCTCATTCAGTTGGGTGTCTGACTTTGGCTCAGGTCATGATCTCAAAGTTTGTGAGTTCAAGCCCTGTATCAGGTTCTGTTCTTGTAGCTTAGAGCCTGGAGCCTACTTCTGATTCTGTGTCTCCCTCTCTCTGTGCTCCTACCCGAGTCATGCTCTGTATCTGTCCATCTATGTTTCTGTCTCTCTCTCAAAAATAAATAAACATTAAAAAATTAAAAAAATATATTAATGGAGTACCCCTACTCCCCCACTTTTTCTCCAGACCACATCAGCCTTGGGATGGAGAACACAACTGTCACTATTACCATAGTACAAACATTATTACTCTAAACCTTGACCCAGGCTCTGTTGAGAGTCTACCTTTCCCTCATTTTCCTCTAATTATTTCTAGGCATCCTTTATAAGGGTCACAAACATAGTCTCCCTGATTTCTGCTAGAATCTTCCATTTTCCATCCTTGTGCTCCAGTGGTAATGTCTTCTTCCCAAGTTTCTGATTGACACTTGGCCATATTGGAAGGGTGCCACAAATCCATTAACTGTCCTGGTGCAGCAGTATCACCAATACCTGCTGAAAATGATGTATTTTTCAGTCCAAACAGGGCCAGTCCCACCACACTTTGGATGTTAGATCTTCTTGGTATTCCAGAGAGCTGGAAGAGACATCTCAGGGAGAAGATGCCTGGTACCTACCTACAGATATTGTATGCCGCAAGAAAAACTAGAAAGGGGCACTTGAGGTGGCACAGTTGATTAAATGTCTGACTCTTGATTTCAGCTCAGGTCTTGATATCATAGTCATAAGATCAAACCTCACGTCAGGCTCTGAGCTGAAAGCATGGAGCCTGCCTGGGATTTTTCTTTTTTTCCTCTCTTTCTACCCCTCCCCTGCTTGTGCTCTCTCAAAAATAAATAAATAAACAGTAAACACACGCACACACACACAAAACTAGGAATTGGCCTGTGCTTCCAATATTTGAGGTTCAAACAGATATATCTTTTAGATTTTTTTGTTTCCTTTATTCTCCTAGTCATCTCTTGCTAGGACTACATAAGACCATGGATTCAGGACCAAACGTCAAAGTTATATGGTGCCCTTGATATTTTAAAAAACAAACTTTCCTTACAAAACTGTACTTATTATGACACTGTCATAATAACTGGCTATTAGAGGAATGAGAAAGATACTTTACTGACAGATAGCAGAAATGTTTATGATACTTACACAAATTTATGGATTCCATACTATCCCAGGTGGCTTGTGTTTAGCTTACATGCATACAAAATGGATCTAGTATATTCAAAACAAAACACAACCATAGGATCAGTGAGGCACAGTGGTATAGGTTAGGACTAGCAGTCAAAAAATCTGTGTTCTAGATTTAGTTTTGTCACCCACAAGCTGAGCAGTTTTGGGTAAGTCATTTAATTTCTTGGGCCTCAATCTGCTCATCTGGAAAACATCAGTAATAGTATCCACCCTACCTTTCAGAATTTTATGTGGATCAAATGAGATGAAGGATGATTAAGAAAGGAGCATCAAATGACAAGTAAAAGCAAACATGAATACCAGGTGTGGTTCTGTGTACCATCATAAATGGAAATCTTCCTTACAAGGAGAAGCTTTTTTTAAGGATTAAGGATATATTGGAAGGGTAACTTTCTTTATTTACCATACCACAGCCCTTAGAATTTTTACCCCTAATCTAAAAAGGGGGAAAGTTGGAATATGTGATCATTGGGAATGGCCAGAAATCTAGTATGTAACAAGTTAAAACTGCAGGGGACAGATGGCAGTTTGCTCTTTCTCTAGGCCAGAACTAAGATATTTGATTCAAACTTCTCAGAATATGGATAACATTAAGCCTCACCTTTCTGAATGATGTGTGACTTATGTTCACCAATGATTTCCTAACTCTATGTGTCTTTGTTTGGGCTTAATTTTTTTCAGCTTACTTTCCTCCTTTCAAAATACTTTCTGGAATATATATTTCTTCCTTCTCTCCCCTCCCCTCCCCTTTTGAATTAAGATGAACTAACAATTCTCTGTTTAAAAAAGCATTCTGAGGGGTGCCTGGGTGGCTTAGTCGGTTAAGCGTCCGACTTTTGCTTAGGTCATGATCTCGCAGTTTGTGGGTTTGAGCCCCGCGTCGGGCTCTTTGCTGACCGCCAGCTCAGAGCCTGGAGCCTGTTTCAGTCTGTGACTCCCTCTCTCTCTGACCCTCCCCTGCTCACGCTGTCTCTCTCTCTCTCTCTCTCTCCTAAAAATAAATAAAACATTAAAAAAAAATTAAAAAAAAAAAAAGCATTCTGAGATGATTCCTTGAGATAAATGAAGGTGCCCTTGGGTGACACAACCTCAGGCCTGGAAATGACTGTAGTAAAGCAGTGTCACTGACAATCAGCAAATGCCAGGTCACGCTTCAAATGAAGAGAGACAAAGGGTGAATTGTGAGGAATGTAGCCACAATGGCCATTTTTCCAACCCTGTCCAGATCAGCTTGATCATTGCTTGCACAGGCTGGGTCTGTTCACCCATGGGACACCTAGAGGAACAAATAAAAGGGTCCAGCATTGCACAAGTAGGACAATGATTTCACCTTCAGTGCAGTTTTTTCAATGGCTTCTGGGTCCTTGGGTATTGGAGCAGGATGTCACTGAAGTCATATTGGTCTTCAGTGGTAGGAAAGGCACTACTTACACAGAACTCTGGTTTAATGTGTTATTGTTCAAATCCATTGTTATGTTGTTTTAGTACCTACTGAAGTAGCTCTAATATTGGACACACTATCTCTGCGTGAAGTACCATGATAGGCAATCTAAGATTTAAGTCCTGGCTGAGACTTCTGAGTGACTTCCATAAGTCCCAACATTACTATGAATTTTATTTCCTCGTTTCTAAAAAATGGTTCATGCAAACTTCCTTCCTGTTGTGAATTTTTATGAGGTAATCTATACAGAGTGTCTTGTGTAGTGCTTGGCTCTGAATGGCCAGTTGAAGAATGGGAATGATTATTAGAGGAAGAGTAAGTATCTAAGACACAGGAAGTATGATCTATGTCTAGTTCAGCTTCTAATGAGTTTTGCGAATTTAGGTAAGTCATTTACCTGCTCTGTGCTGCAGTTTACCCATCTGTCAAATTGTCAACTGGTATGTGAGGGTTTACCTATGGTGGCTGATGGTGCAGTTGCATCAGAAACAAGTTATAGAAAATACTTTGAAAAGTTAAAGTGAGTATACGGATATATTTTAGGCACATTAAAAAAATTGTGTGCCTACATTTCTAAACTCAGAATTTTCTAAACTCTAAGGTAATCAAGAAAACACCTAAATTTTTGTCTCTATTTGGATAGTGGTGAGTCCATTTTGATTTAGGTAACATATTAAAAATGATAGATAACTTGTGCAAAAACCACACAAAAATTACGGAGTTCCTGGACTGCCCCTAGTACATTCCACTAAGGACACTAAGATGAATGCCAAGAAGGATTTTTTTTTTTAATCTTTCCTTCTTCTCCTTCCTCCACTCTGAAACAATCATCAATTACCCTTATCCACCGGCACCATCTCATCTAAGTTCATTTTCAAGATGAAGTTTCCTCGTTGGATGGTGGCTGTCCAATCCTCCTTCTGTCCATCACTGACTGCCTCAGAGCTGTCCCTGGATTGACAGTTTGAGAGTGAATCAATAATAATTATCTGGCTGCAGCCATGGTGAGCTGTGTAATTCTGCCATGGGACAGCATTGTGCAAACAGAGCTGCATCTCTGGCTGCAGGTTTAAATATGCAGGCTGGGGCTATCCATTTAGGTGTGTTGATCATGTGATTACCGGGAGGTAGTACTTCTTCCTCTGCTGCATTAAAACCCTTTCAAATGATACGCTCACCTTCTGGGACTCACTGCTGGCTAGCACTGCACTATGTAAAACACTGCCTTCAGGCCCTGAAACATAAATCAGTGATTTAAAGGCACAGCCCTAGGAGAGGAGACTCACTTTGCTTGGGGAATGTGTAAGCAACAAATACAAGAATAAGATCTCAGATATGTCTGTGTCTATATTTATTTTACCTTGTCTTAGCCAAAGAAGATAATTATTTTCTGAAAGTATACATATCTCAGTATAAAGATCTGAGTTATTTCAATATTAAAATTTTGTTGATTTGAGAGGAACAAATTCATCATTTCCCATTTGAACAAGAAAATGTTGGCTTTATGGAGTTAAATATAACTTATTTTCTTTTTATTTATGTTTTTAATTTTTAAAAAATTTTTATTTCTTTTGAGAGGCAGAATGAATGAGGGAGGGGTGGAGAAAGAGGGAGAGAGAGAATCCCAAGCAGGCTTAATGCTAACAGTCTGGAGCCCCCAGAGGGGCTTGAACTGATAAACCGTGAGATCATGACCTGAGTTGAAACCAAGAGTCATTTGCTTAACCCATGAGCCATGCAGGCACCCCTAACTTCTTTTCCTTAAAGCAACTTTAGCATACCTATGTAGAAGATGTTGTTGGTTGCTAGTGTGGTTGCTCTTATGAACAGGCAATCACATTTCATTGCTCTTATTTAGGACATTTGAATATTGAAGGCTGTGGGATTTCCTTGGTGTTATTTTCTGGAAATATATCAAGAAATTAGATGAGGGGCGCTTGGGTGGTTCTTTCATTTAAGCCTCCAACTCTTGACTTCAGCTCAGGTCATAATCTCACAGTTCATGCAACTGAGACCCACCTCGAGCTCTGTGCTGTGTGGAGACTACTTAGGATTGTCTCTTTCAGGACATCCAGATGGCCAACAGACACATGAAACGATGCTCAGCATCCCTCCTCATCAGGGAAATACAAATCAGAACCACAATGAGATACCACCTCATGCCAGTCAGAGTGGCTAAAATGAGCAAATCAGAGGACTCTAGATGCTGGCGAGGATGTGGAGAAACGGGCACCCTCCTACACTGTTGGTGGGAATGTAAACTGGTTCAGCCCCTCTGGAAAACTGTGTGGAGTTTCCTCAAAAATTTAACAGTAGAACTCCCCTATGACCCAGCAATAGCACTGCTAGGAATTTACCCAAGGGATATAGGAGTGCTGATGCATAGGAGCACATGTACCCCAGTATTCATAGCAGCACTCTTAACAATAGCCAAAACATGGAAAGAACCTAAGTGTCCATTAACGGATGAATGGATAAAGATGTGGTTTATCTATACGATGGAATACTACATGGCAAGGAGAAAGAATGAAATCTGGCTATTTATAGCAACATGGATGGACCTTAAGGGTGTTATGCTGAGCGAAATAAGTCAGGCAGAGAAGGACAAATACCATATGTTTGCACGTATAGGAGGATTAGGAGGAACTTAACGGAGGAGCGTGAGGGAGAAGAAGGAGGGAAATAGTGGGGTAGAGGGAGAGAGGCAAACCATGAGAGACTCTTAAATGCTGAGTCTCTGAGGACACAAACTGAGGACTGATGGGTGTGGGGGTAAGAGGGGGTGATGGGCATGGAGGAGGGCACTTGTGGGGATGAGCACTGGGTGTTATATGGAAACCATTGACAATAAACTATTCATAAAAAAAAAAAAAAAGGATTCTCTCTTTCTCCTTCTCTCTCCTCCTCTCCCCTCCTTGTGTCTCTCTCTCTTAAAATAAGTAAGTAAACATTAAAAAAAAAATGCAAGTTAGAAGAGGGTAAGACTTTGGTGGACATAATCAATTTTCTGACAGAACTGTTAGAGGTGGGCATACAACTAATATGGTACAATCATAAATTCCTGGGGGAAGGGATTTTACATTTGGGATAGATAGGTTCAGAAAATAACTTATATATCATTAGCAAATGATGGGGAACAAATGAAATTGGTGTGTGCCACAAGTATAATACCTATGCTGTTTTAGTTTTTATATATTTAAATGCATGCAGATACATATTTATAATTTTTAAAGTGAAATGACAAAATATTAGCATTTATTTTATATACTTATGTTTGGTGGGATCCTTATGTTACTCTCTATTTTTCTTTAATGTAAAAATCTTTTAAAAATATAGAAAAATGGAATAGGATTTATTGGTAAGTAGTAAGTTTCTCATGGTTGGAGGCAATCAAACTAAAGGAGAGTTATTAAGCAAAGATTTTAAGTAGATTAGTTAAAAATAAGAAATTGCTAGAAAACATGTAAGACTTCTTCCAACTCTAAGATTGTAGCATGATTCTCCAAGTTTATAGGTGGTTGGAACATCTGGTGGAGGAGATACTTTAGGAGGCACAGGTTACTAGAGAGAAAAATCACTGCCAAGTCTTACATCTTAGTTGTGTTAAACTTGGTCTATACTCTTGGAGTTAGGCACTATTAAAAGTTCTTTAACTCATCACTGCTTTATCTCCTTCACCTATTTTTGCTGGTTCCATAGTTCCTTAGTAGTAAAAGACTTTCTTGAAGAATAGCAGGCATAAAGTTGATTACAGGGAGCCTAGCTATACTTTAGAACTGATAACAGGATCAAAGATGAGTGAGGAATGGAGTCTCAGATAAAATAGAAAACTTTTCTTCCTGCCTTCCCATCCTTCCTTCCTCTTTTTTTCTTTCAGTCAGCTAACTAAACCATCTACCTTATTTACTACCATCTGCTTGCAAGGCACATTTATGAACCAGATCAGAATCTTGTCCTTTGAGAATGTGCAGGTTAGTAAGGGAGACAAGACATGGAAATATATATTCTAGTCCTGTTACACAGGAGGAAGTACTAATTGTCAAACAAAAATACAGAGAAAGTGGCAAAAGCTTTCAGAAACTGGAAAGAAGATTTCCAGCTAGGGGATCATATTTTAGCTAAACCATTCTGTGATCAAAGTATCAACCCACTATTTTGTAATGAATTAATTAACTGTTAAGAAATCAGGGAGGCAATTAAAAGACTTGGGAAAATTAAAGCAGTGGTGGGTTAAAAAAATTATAAAAGCATAAATATTGGCCATAATGAGAATAATTGTAAATGATTAGGAACACTTTTAAATGCTCAGGAAAAAAGGCTATAGAAATATAAGTCACATAATAAAATCTTGGAATTCAATAAAGAAAATGTATTTTTATATAGAAAACTATTCTTTGATGTTTGAAGACTCTCTGCTATTGAGTTGAATGGCAGAAATATTATTCTATTTTTATTTATGAAACTAATACTTTTAATCCTCACCTCCTCCATGAAGACTTCCAGTGTTCTTATCCTTATAGTGCCAGCTTCCTCTCAACCCTTGAAGCCTCTACTGTTTGCACCATTCATTTGACCTCTAGCATTGTATATATGTCACAGAGGGTCCTTTCAGATGAGCAAGATGCATTGCTTTACATCTAAAGAAGCATGAAAATGGGCATGCCCACCAGAACTATACTCATCAGGAAGATTAGCATATTCCTTGAATTCAGCTTGGTAGTAAACTTCCCAACAAAATTGTAAAAGCCTTTAAATGAGGGAAGTGCTTTATGGGATCTGTAGTGGTTTGGCCACTTATCAAGAAATTTCATGCAAAATAACTTCCATGATGGTGAGAAAGTACCAACGTCTGTTGTGGCTACAAGAGTAGTATTAGCAAGGTTTAACTTGTCTGTGGCTCTTTCTTCTGGCTTCCCTTCAGTCCCAACCTACTTCTCCTAGGTGAGGGGAAGAAAGGGGCACGTGGCTTATAGGTGGAAGGAGGCCTTATGGCTGGAGTTAGATTACTCTGATCCTGTAAAAGAGTCAACCAAGGCAGCCTACTCAATTTATTGTGAAGAGAATAAAAGAATGTAGAAAATAGTTAATTGGAGAAGCTGGGACAGGGATTCACTAGGAGACAGGAAGAGCAGGTGTGGCATGGTAGGAAATGCTGGGTAGGCAGCTGGCCTAAGAAATGGAGTTGGCCTGGAGGTGGTCAAAGTATTTGACATAGAAGTAGAACGAACATTGGTATAGAGCACAAAAAAAGTGACATGTCACAAGGGGCTGGCCTCATGTGCATGCAGCCCATGCAGTTATACAGGCCCTCCACTTACCTTGATCTTTCCCATAGAATTCAGTACCTGTAAGAGTAGAGCTTGCTCCTAAATTATATCCATAATTTCCACTGTATATGTCTTAATGTGATGCAAGGCATAATGAATATGCTGATTAATTGATCAAAGAACCAAATAAAAATTAATTTATTAATATTATTGCCATTAGAATTATGAAGCATGATTATTCCTTATGTATTTTTATGAATGCATAGTAAGCTCGAAGGAAATGTACCAACTTTAAATATTTTGCATGGGAGAAAAGAAAGAATGCAAGAAAAGCACAAAGAAAACCACATTAAAAAGTGGCAATATGGTGACATTATTTTTTCCTGTTTGTTTTCAACAGAGTTTATACAATATGTCCCATATCCTCTTAGCATATTTAGATGACAAAAATCTCTACACATACACATGGAGTGAGTTAATCTTCACATCTTGATGTTTTTATAGGGAGGATCACTCTGAGCTTTTAGAGTAGGACTTTGTCATCTTATATCCCTGAAAAGAACAGGGAATGGACTCAATGGACAAGTCTTTGTGACATATTTAATGGCTAAAAGTGTTCACCTTGGTGACTAATAGCCTGGCTTTGAAGCCTGGCTCCTCTGCTAACCCACTGTATGAATATATATGTTATTAACCTCTCTCTGCCTTAGCTTTCTCATATATAGATTGGCAGTAATCACTGTAACTCTCTGAGTTGTTGTAAAGATTAATAAGATGATTCATGTTTTTATACTAGTCCAAGATATAAAAAGTACTGGATAAATATTCATTATAATGATAATTCTCAGAAAAAAAATAAGGGGAACAGAAGGTTTCCCAGCTAGTGAAGCATTCCCAGGTGGACAGGCAATTCATGTGAGGAGAGAGTGAAGATGCTTGGATTTAACCTCAAGGCACTGCTCAGAGTCAGGAGGAATCTTCTTTGCCACTTGTTTCTTGAAGGCTACGGGTACCACAAAATCAAGAAGGGCAATTTTGTCTTTTGGAGGCCCGATGATGAACCAGGACTTTGACAACCCTGCAGCAGCAGAGATGTCAGCACTGTCAGGAGCCACCGTGATGGTGGCACAACTAGTGGTGGCAGCAGGGAGATGGTGGTGACTAGCTATAGCAACAAAGGCATGTACAGTGTGACTGGCCTGGACCTTGGGAAACTTAACCCATTTTCTTTGAGTATAACTTTCTTCATCTTTAAAATAGAAATAATAAAAGTGCCTACCAAATATAAGTGTTGCAGTGATTCACTAAATTGAGGTGATTAAAATGAGATAATATATGTCAAGCAGTGAGCACAGTGCCTTGGGCTCAGTAAACAGCAGCTGTTCTTGTCCTTAGTATTTCTGTAGACAGTAGTATGGAGAACTGGGGAGAATAACAATGGCAACATTAATCCCAGTCCAAGATCAGGTTCTGTCCCAGAGCCCTTTCCACACCTTCAGACTCTCTCTGGTTCTATGATAACCTTCTACAATTTGTGTGGCCTTTTTATTGTGAAATTAAAAAAAAAAAATCTGAAGCATAGCTAAGTCCTCTGTTTCTAAGAAGAGCAAGAGTCAGAGTTGAGAACAAATCTTGGATCACTGTGTGACTATAACCAACTTATTGAACCTCTCTGAACTTGTTTTTGTTTTTGTTTTCAATATGATAAATGAAGTTCAATGGCAACTACATTACAGAGTTATCAAAAAGATCAAAGGAGAGGATGTAAACCAAAGGCCCCTTCTGGGCTCTAAGAAATGTAAACATTTTCATACATTTCATGCTAATTATAATTTTGGAAACAATTGGACAGGTATTGTTTCCCCCACTGGAAGCGTTGAGTAATTTGCTCAGAATCAATAACTGGTAAAGGACATAGCTGGGACTTAGTTAGAACTCTTTTTTTTGAGACTAAACCTCTATCCTGTTTTCAATTTTAAAGACATGAAACCCTTTTTCCTTATTACATTGTAACCCAAATTCAGCATAAAAATCTAGGCTATTTCCCTGTGTCTTCCTAATCCTGTCATCACCACCCAGGTCTCCAAGAAGCACAATTTGCAAACCTTTGCCTTCTGCAGAGAGACTTTCACTCTGCCACCCTCATTCATACCAGCTGTTGAGGTCAGATATCAATCATATCTGGCAGGAGGTTGAACTAGGAGACCCTGAGGGCCTCTGGTTCTGGCTCTCATCACTTCTGAGCTCAAGACAACACCCACAGGTCACGTTGAGGGTTATGGCAATGTATGGCCGAGATCCCAGCCAATGTAGATGATGCTGTCTGTGGCTCTCCAAAGCCTCAGGTGCTACTTTGCATTGGTACCACTTGAGCCTCTTGACATTCTAGTGAGCTGTGATTTTTTCTCTTTCTAGGGCAAATGGAGAACCTGGAGAATTATTGCCTGGTAAGCAATCAGAAAAGAAACCAGGGTTCAGAAATAGCTTAGTGCTTCCAAGGTTGGTGGAAAAAAAATCCTAACCAGGCAAATAGCTCAAGGTCAGGATGTGGGCATCTAGCATTTCTCACTGCAGGGCTGGAGGCCTATAGAGCCAGGAAGGTTTTGTGTGCTCAGTGGTGGCTTTAGCGACAACAATGCTGTGAAAGCTCAGACCTTGACCATAGGTTTATAAAAAGCAGATTTCTTGGCTTCTGAAACTATATCTGCATGTGGAACCTAATTAAGCATAGGAAAAAGCATTCCCTGAGATCAGCAACCTTCTGCCAGAGAGAGATTTTGCCAGTGGGGAGAGAGGTTTGGGGAGAGCCTGGTATATGTCCCCTGAAGTTTCCTGGTGTTTACCCAGAGCCTAGTACAGAGTGTTGGGAAGTCCTGCTTGAGGTCTTCTTGAGGAATCCACATTAGCATATTATACAAGGATTGTGCTTAGAGGGTTTGCTAAGAAGGGGGCATAACTGGTCTTAGTTCTTGCCCCATCTTAGTTCTGTGTAGCTCTTGGTGAGGACATAAAAAAATCTCAATAGTTCATGAGGATCTACATGGAGGAAGATGGAATTGGAGGCAGGAATCAAAGGTTTGCCCAGGTGGGCTCCTGGCAAAAAGTGGGGGGGGCACCCAACCATGGAGAATAATTCCAATATAGGAATCCTGTGGAAGCACTGTTCTTTTAGAGGTCCTCAATAAGGAGTCTGCCCCAGGAAAAGCCAGCCAGTCGTGCACAGCCCCTAAATGGAAGCCAGCATTGAGCAGAAGTCCCCAGCATCACATGGAAGTAGCCTGAGTAAGGGATGCAAGAGTAGTTCCCAGGGCACAGGTTTAAGGAGACCCTCCCTCCAGGGTTGGATAAGTGCAGGCTTAGTTGCCTCCTTTGCCTCACCCTAGTCCTGACACTGGGAGTTAGGATGCACCAGAGATTTCTGTCTCTCCTACCCCCTTTCCTGTTTAGACACAGGCTGGAGCCTCAGGGAGGAGAATGGGACTTGAGAACAAATGCTTCTCCCTCCTGCCTTCTCTTGGAGACACATTTCTGGTCTGTGTAGGCTGGAACTTCAAACTTCATATGAAGATGAAGGTTTAAGCTGTCTTGTACTATATTTAAGTAACTGAAAGGGTCTAAATAATTGTGGAATTGGGCTAAGATGGCATCAAGGGAGCCACTATCAAAGAATGGGGGCATTTGTATCACACAACTGAAATGTTAATATTAAGCAAAAGCAAGTTTATATAACAACTTATTGAGACTCTTCAAGAAAGTAGTTGCATAAGCTGTGAAGAGGGAGGATAGGGAAGGCAGAGTGGAAAAGGGGTTGAAAGGTGAGACTTAAAATTATTGGCTTCTTAAAATTAGTGGTTCTGTTGAGGGGTTGAGTGACCAGTAAGACTACGTTTGACTCCATCTATAGCTGTAAGATTCAGGCAAATTACTCAGGTCTTCATTTTGTGTCTTGAAAATAGGAATAAGAAAAATATTCCACAGTGGTGTCATAAAGATAAAATGATAGCACCCGGAACTGGGCTTTGCATTTAAGAGTCAGTAAATATTAGCATCTACCTTGGCCTTACTCCGTTTCACTGAAGGAATGGATCTTCTACCGTGAACATGTATGAATGACCATGTTTGTGTGTGTCAGGGGTGTGTGTGCTGGGGAGCAAACTGACTGAGAGTCAGTTTTGGAAAACACAGGACTGGGTGAGGAGGTACTCTAAAGATAAAAACAGCAACATGCTCACAGCGTGTATAGAAATATAATCTAAAATTAAAAAGTCAAGAAGCATTTGAACAGAGTGCTTAAGTTTAAGTATCACTGAAACTATGGTGGTTCTGTGAAACCTTACAGAAGTTATGTTGGGCACATAAAACAATGTGTTACTCTCTTCAGTGGTAGTAAATCCATGTACCTAAAGATGGTATAGAGATAAAACAAATAAGCAGTTTTTAAGGTGATTGAACATAACTATGAAGGTCAGAAATGGAACGACTTCTTAATGAAATTTTGGATGTGCAGAATAGAATTCATATTTTGGGGAGCTGATATTATGAAAAAAAAACCTTATTACCCTACCAGGATGCTGTCAAAGAGATTGTTAGGAGCAAAATTTGGGGCTCAGTATCCTAAAGAATGGTCCCTTACTGTATTTTTAAAAATATTCTTTCTAACAAAATTCTAGGTTTTCTTTGTGCTCTTCCAGATTTCTTGAGGAAAATATCTCTTGCATTTAAACAATTGTGTTTGCTATTCATGGTAAAAGGGAAAAATTGAAAGAAAATAGCCAGCGGCATTGTAATAATACTCAGAATATTAGAAGGAGAAATGACCATATGTACAGGGTGATTAAAGTATAAAACGAATCACATTTTGACGTGATGTAATGTTATGAAAAGACAAATCATTTTGTTTACATTAATAGAGAAATTAATTTCTCTGCCTTGGGGTTTGATGGGAATTACCCCCATCTTTTTCTCTCCTAACATTTTTTGGGGGTGGGAGGAAAGGATAGTTACTATATTGATCATTCTTGGAAATCCAGTACTTTTCTCATTATCATAATAATGGCATATCAGTAGATACTTCTTCCAGTGGAGATTTCATTTTAATGTTCTTTGTTCAGACATTTTAAATCCAGCCAGAAATATTTCTAAATATTTGCAGGATTTCCTAAATTACCAACAATCTACTTGTATTATAATCAGCGAGGCTGTGTATAGTTTTATGGGTATATACGTGTAGTGAATTAACACCAAACTCAAAATCGAAGGAGAGGAACAGAGGATCTAATGAATGCATGAGTGATATGAGAAGCACTTTTTGTACTATTTCTTTCCTAGGATATGATTGGCAGTGGGACCTCTTGGCTTAGTACACAAACAGAGGAGATAGGGAAGAGAAGTGCTGGCATTTTACACAGTTTATCTTCCATTATTGTATTTAATTTTTAAAAGGACACCAGAATCCTTTGGGACTTCTATCACTGCCTGAAATTCTGCTACCAATTCCACATTTTATTTCAAGTTGATATAGTGATAAAATTTCATATGCCTTTAAACAAAATAATATTGAAAACTTACAAAGACAAACATCCCTTGATAAATGGAAGAGAAATATTCCTGGAAGAAAATGTCTGTAGATTTAACTCTTTAGAAACACCAATATTATAGTAACTAGATGTAATTCTTTATAATGCAATTCCAGAGATCACGGATGGGAAGGCATCTCCTGGTCTTAATAGGTTTATGCACAGGTCATGGTGTTTGGGCAGCAACCTGGTAACTTGTATAGGTGGGCATTTTGGAGGAGAAGAGATTTGTCTAATATGTACCAAAGTCTTAATTTTAGAGCCAGCATGGTTTTCCACATTCCTCCCACTCAGCAAACATCTTTCTCCAATTCATACATCTGTGGCTCCAATGTTGTATACTCCTGGGAAATAGTGACATGGAAAGAAACATTTGCAAGTATTTATTCATCTCCATGGCTCAGTCTAGTTAAGGGGGTAAATGCCTCATGCACCAAGTGGATGTTTTTCCAACTGCCAATGAAAACTTAATTCCAGAGCAGACCAAAACACAGCAGGTTTCCTGACATGGATCTCTTGGCCTTTTTCACCTATTTCTTAGAAACTCTTTTCCTCCCAGGCCCAAATGTATTTCTTTTAAACATTTGTAATATTGAGCTGAACAATTTCCTGCACTCTTTTCAAACTTTAATCCTCTCTTTTCCAAATCAACCCCAGTAGTGGCTATCAGTTTTCAAGAAGCTGATGGGCATAAACACATAGATTGATGCTCCGTTTCAGCACAGACTTGTAAGTGAGAACAGGCCATCTTCTGTGGAAGCCATATCTTAAGTTAGGCACTGGCATCTTGACTGTGGCTTTTGTTTTTCTAGGTTTGGTTTCATAAAATCGACCAGGAAATAAATTATTAAAACATCTGGCTACATCAACTTAGAAAGTATATAGATGAACTACAGAGCCAACACTTAAATGAATTTATGACATTTCAGCCCTATTACAACTTTCTTACTGTTTTAACCCCCTGGGTATGAGATACTCTGGGCTGGTAGAATCAATGAATGGAGGCAGGTAGAGGAGCACACATAGTTGCTTGTGTCATGATAATTAGAGGTACTATAGATGCTCCACTGGCCTGCAGGAGGCCTGTTTCCAACATCTCCTTTCTCTTTGGTATAATTGTCTCAGAGTTTGCAGACTGTAGTCTTCTGTTTGGTGCAGACTCAGTAATCTTTTTGGCCAGAACACAATGAGCCTTTCAGGCTGGATGTACTTTCAGAGGAAAGACTTCCTTCTCACAGGGTAAAACCTATTCTGATTGGTTTAGGCTCTGATCTTTTTTTAAAATGGTCATAGCAGTGAACTCTTTGGGAACCAAACACCCTGGGTGATCTGAAAGTTACTTTACCTACATAAGGGGAAAAAAAAGTCTGCCATTCATTCTTAACAGTAGGCATGATAATATGCTGGATATCCTATCAAAACTTTATGCTAACTCTCCTTTTAATAAATTAAATTTTCTATTTGTTTCTTATTGTTTTGTGCAAAAGCTACACAAGATTGTCACTTTTGTGGACTTTTCATTGGGCATTGACTGAAGGCTACACTGTAAAAATTCCTAACAGAAATGCCCAGCTAGCAATGATCATACAGATTTATACTTTGAAAACTCTATCAGAATCATTTCTGCAGGAATGAACTTTTGAAAGGCAATTAATAATCTAAAGTATTGTAAAGCATAGTTTCATTTTAGCTGCTATTCTTTAAACTTATATCTAATGATGATTTCCTTCTCACCTTAATAAATAGAATTTTTAGTGTGCGTTAACAGGCTCTTAAAAATCCTGCAGCAAAGAAACCTATTGAATTCTATGTATCTCCGTGCTTTCCAAAGTTTTTGACCATGGAAGAATTTTGGTTCTTTTGACTTACATTTATATTTCAAGGATATGGATGTTCCATAAAACTCATTGTGGAAAATACCAGTGTAAAGTGATTATTAATTTGGGGTGCAGTTTAGGCATCCTACTCTTGATTTTGGCTTGGTCTCGATCTCATGGTTAGTGAGATCAAGCCCTGCAGGAGCTCTTCACTGACAGTGTGGGCTTGCTTGGGATTCCCTCTCTCTGTGCCCTTCCCCTGCTTGCTTGCATACATGCTCGCTCTCTCTCTCTCTCAAAATAAATAAAAATTTTAGAAAGGGGGCAGCTGGCTGGCTCAGTCAGTTAAGCGTCCGACTTCAGCTCAGGTCATGATCTCACAGTTTATGGGTTCGAGCCCCACGTCAGGCTCTTTGCTGACAGCAAGCTCAGAGCCTGGAGCCTGCTTCAGATTCTATATCTCCCTCTCTCTCTGACCATCCCCTGCTCATGCTGTCTCTCATTCTTTCTCAGAAATAAATAAAACATTTTTTAAAAAAATTTTTAAAAATTTAAAAAGAACATATTAGGGGCACCTGGGTGGCTCATTTGGTTAAGTGCTGACTTCAGCTCAGGTCATGATCTTGCAGTTCATGAGTTTGAGCCCCATGTCGGGCTCTGTGCTGACAGCTCAGAGCCTGGAGCCTGCTTTAGATTCTGTGTCTCCCTCTTTCTCTGCCCCTCCCCAGGTCATACTCTGTCTCTCTCAAAAATAAACATTAAAAACATTTTTTAAAAAAAGAACACATTAACTAAAAAATAAAAATAAATTGATTTTTAATTTTAAACAAATGGCTGTGTTTGATGTTATCCATCTGAATGGCATGATACCACTTTTAACTGAAGTTGACATCTTAGTGAACACCAGGAGATAACTGCACTATAAGTCCTCAACAGAATCTTCTCGTTGAAATTTGCCTTATATAAAAAACAACAGAAGAAATTATTTTTAGACAAGACATATCTCTAAATATTCTTGTTTCTAATTGGGCACTTTATACCACTGAACTATATTAATTTTAAAAATGCACAGGCATGTGCTAGACAAATCTAATCACTATATAAATATCATTTGCTTAATCTTTATAACCATACTATGAGGTAGATATGATCCCATCCCATTTTAGAGATGAGGGATTAAAACACAGAGAGATTAGATAACTTGTCCAGGTGAACAGAGTAGATGATAAAGCTGGTTTTTGACCCCGTGCCACTGAAAGAGTGTTTCTCCCCTCGGAACTGGTGCTGATTGTCTTGGCCTTTTTCTTCAGATAAATAAAGATTCAAACCCAGATTTTCTCTTTCCCACATCCACACTGGCCTGAGTGCCTGAAGTTGGGAGGAGCAAGTCAGCAGCCTTTCAGGATAAGGAAAAGAAAGTCAATGGGACTTAGTACAGACCCCCACATCTCTTACTTGATGGAGCTGAATTCTAATATTATTATAGTAACTTTACTTTTACCAATGTTTCTTATCTTATTTTTTCCCATGGAGTTTAAATATGGATCATGTTTGGCCTCTTTATATTCATTTAGAGAGGCAGGGAGACCGAGTATTTAAGAATAAGACTCATTGAGCCAAGTTTTGTCACTAAGAAGTGGGTGACCTAAGGCAAGGCACTTTTTTCTCTGAGCCTCATTTCCCTCATCTGCAAAATAGGAAAATTGAGCTAAGGGACTTCTAAGACCCTGTCCAACCCTTTAATTATATATGTGGGATTTATTTTTAAATTGCTTTTTTCATTAAAAGTGATAAGAACTAGGTTAGATAAGCTAAGATTGGGATCATTGAGCAATGTGTCTTTTCCTATATGTTAATGTTTATATTCTCTGGACTGAATTGAAGAATTCCATGATTAAGGAAATGCCCTGAATGGGGAGACTCTGATGACTCTGAAGGTCCCTGATCCCTGATTTTTTACAAATAAGCTTCTTCACAGTTTTGTATCTATTCAAGATAAGTACTAATCTAGGAGCCACCCACGTTGGGAGCCGTGAACAAAGGATTATTTAATTCATCAATATTTTGTCAGTAGTATTTAGCACTTAGTAGGGGCATAATAATGGTGGTCAAATTAATTGAACTCAAGTTGGGAGATTTGATTAAGCATTTAGTCAGTTGGCAATATTTTTTTGGAAATTCACCAGTGTAGGCAGCAACAAGCAAGGTGATAGAAAAGACAGGGTCCTGACTGTTTATATCTTTAGAGTTTGGTGACCAAGTCAGTGAAGAGGATGTTTGTGTCTGCTGCATTATTTCCTGAACATGTTTTCTGTTCTCATCTTCTTATTAAAAACATCCACCAAAAAAGTAAGAAAAATCTTAGTAAGATTGGCAAAGACTAAAGGAAAGACTGTATATCCAAATATGAAATTAGAATGTCAAGGTGGACTATCTAAATGTGCCTATATGATGGAGGGTCAAGACTCATGCTTCACTGTATGACAAGAGTGACAGAATCAAGTCACAGAATATTCATTCTCTTCAAGAAAGACAACCCCAGATGGTGTTCTTCTTCCACTATCAGACATTCATGAGACTGAGTGGGATACAACCTGTTAGTAGACTCTCATGGCAAGTGATGAAAAAAAAAATGTGACACTATTTATTGAGGCATAAAACTTAGTATCTTGGACATACTCCAAAATAAAATTTAGCTTAGTCAGAACTTCTTAAAAAAAAAGTGAGATTAGATAATCTTTTTAAATGATGGAAGTATTTCATTCAAATGAAAAGGAATTGACTGTAAATCTACATTTTCTTGGTGCAAATCGGAGTTTATTAGTATAATTCATCAAATTAGGAAGCAAAGTTGATTAGTTATTTGATTGAAACTGCATTGATTAAGGACTTGGAAAAAGCTATAAATCTAATCAAGGAAAACATCCTTCCACATGGGAAAAGTACTAGGTTGACATTTAGAAGACAGTCACTTTTTATAATAGCTTTTATTTAATATGCAGAATTATAAAAAATTTACCAGCTTTTGATTTAGTATAGTAACTCAGGAATCTGCCTTAACAGAGTCTGAAGAAAAGTGCTCATAGTTTCCTTGGAAAATAAAACTCCCAAGCTCTTCCTCCTTTTGGGTGAAGTCAAAGTAGAACAATAATTTTGGGCCCTTGCCCAAGTTAGATATTTGCTCCAGTTAGATATTTAATGCAGGCAAGACTGAGCCCACTGTTGCCTCAGAATGCTATGGTTCTCCCTCCTTTCGGCACCTCTCTGTGTGGCATGGCTTGAGGAAGTATTTAAACTTTTTTCTTCATTTCTGTGTGTGCAGATATAGCCTTTATGGATGAGGAACGATGAAGCATTTGTTTTTAGAAAATAAAATGCTGCCCTTTCACTCAAAACATTTTCCCCTGGAGAGCCTCCACAGATCAAACATGTTCTTTTTCACAATTGAACCAATCCTTGCAAAAGCTGTGACCACAGTTTTTGATTTATTTTGGCCTGTGATGAAAGGCAAGCACTTTCAAAACGATTCCACCAATGACTCTCACTAGGGAGAACACCCTGGGTGGAAATGCAGAAAACATTTTGAAAGATGGAAAGGTGTAAATATGCTCTCTGTTAAAATGCCCTTTCTATTGGGATTTTGCCACTTGAAAATATTCACAATGTCTTGCATGATTTTAAAATATTTACAGCCATTTGTATGCCTAGCCATATTACATAGTCTGTTATTTCCCAGAGCTGTTACTAAAAGAGCTGTGTCTTCTAATTCAGGCTGGAATTTATTCTCATCAAGGTAGAGACTTCCTCCTGAACAACACCCATATCGCTAACACATGCTGTCAGCAATTCTGTCCAAATACATCCTGTGTGTGGCCACTTCTCCCACCTTAGCCCAAGATAGTATCACCTCAGCAGGAACAACTGTGAAGGTTCCAAAAGGATCTTCCTACTTTCACACTAACCCTCTTTTAAAGTTTAACTGTCTGTGGCATCCAGCTTTTGAAACTTCTGTAATTTCTCATCACCCTCTGATGGCTTCCCATCACACTTGGAATAAAGTTCAAACAAGTCCTTACAATTCCTGCATGATCTTGGCTCTGCCTCTCAAACCTTATTGCTACTCTCTCTGATCATTCTGCTGTAGACACTCGGCTCTTTCTTTCTGTTTCTCAAAACATGGCAAACAAGTTTCTTTCTCAAGACCTTTGCTGCTCCCTCAGCCTGGAGGCCTATTCTATCAAGAATTCAGCTGGCTCTTGCCCTTACCTAGTTAGGTTCCCTACTCAGTGACACCTCCTCAGAGAAGCATTTATCCTCCTGACTGCTTTATTTTTATTTTGTATCCTGCTTTATTCTTCAAAACACACTGAACTAGTTGATTATAATTTATTCATTTGTGTTATTGTCTGTCTCCTAACCTAGGATAATAGCCCCTTGAGGGTAGGGACTTTATCTCTTGTTCATTACCATGTTCAGTTCACATATTAGAGAATGAAAAAAAATGTTTTCAACAGATGAATTTATGAATCAACTGGTATAACTTCCTCAATGCCTGTATTATCTTATAAGGGCAGCCATAACAAAGTATCACAGTCTGAGTGGTTTAAACAGCAAAGATGTATTGTCTCACAGTTCTAAAGGCCAGAAGCCTGACTTAAGGTATCAACTGGGTTGGTTCCTCCTGAGGGCTGTGAGGAAGAGTCTTACATGCTGCTCCCCTATGGTGGTTTGTTAGCAATTTTTGGTGTCCCTTGGCCTGTAGAAATATCACCCTGATCTCTCCTTTCATCTTCATATTACATTTTCCCTGTGAACATGTCTGTCTCTAAATTTCTTCTTTTTATAAGGACACCAGTCATATTAGATTAGGGCCCACCTTTCTCCCATATGATTTCATCTTAGCTAATTAGATCTGTGGTGTTCCTGTTTCAAAAAAAAATTTACATTCTGAAGTACTAGGGGTTTGGACTCCAACATATAGATTTGGGGAGGCCACAGGTGAATTTTTAGCAATGCTCCTCCGTACTATTATAGTCTGGCCTGAGTATCTAACTATCTGACACTCAATCCTTGCTTTGTAAATGAACTTTAAAGACAAAACCTATGGTTGAGCTAGGGATTGTGCTTGTACTTACCTTCTTTAGCACTTCAGTTGTTGGAAAATAGAACTGGTTTCTCCTCAGACAGCAGTTGGTTACCATTCATGGGGTGTGTGTCTCTCTCCCAGTGGAAGATGGTTATGTTCCACCTGATATAATGTTCTGGGCAGGATGACAGGGCTTGTGGATTCTTGTAGTGTTAGTTTATCCTTCCATGTATACCTGTATCCTTGAGGGTGCTGTCATTGGTTTCTCATAGTACCCCAAATCTTAAGAGCACCCAGTGAAGATCTGAGGAAAACAGTTTATGATGAGTGAGCATAAATTTCCTTATGTTCTGGGGCTCACAAGAGTTTTATATTGTCAAATTAGCCCACACATCGCTCTTAAGGTTTGCTAAAATTTTAGATAATTTCTTCTTACCTGCTTGTATGGTAGCTGACATATCTTCCTCCCATGCTAAACCAGTCTACACAGCCTATCTCTTCTTGGAGCTGTCTGTCTCTTCTGGTAATCAAGCTGTTTGTTTTGTGCTATGACACTAGTTTTCCCTGAGGTCCCAAATAGAGCTATAAGGGGCACCCAGCGGGCTCACTCAGTTAATTGGCCAACTATTGATTTCAACTCAGGTCACAATCTTACGGTTCATGAATTTGAGCCCCACATCAGGCTGTGTACCCAGAGTGCAGAGCCTGCTTGGGATTCTCTCTCTCCTTCTCTCTCTGCCCAACCCCTCCAAATAAATAAATACACTTTTTTAAAAAAGAGTTATGATTTTGTACTCTATCTGGCATTTCTTTGTTGTTAGAGTTTTCTCAGGACTCTAGCTTTTTATTTCCTAATATCCTAAACAGAAACAGAATGCATCCACATCCTTTACTTTACTGAAGCACAGCACAATCCTGGAATTCAGCCAATGTTACCATTAGTAAGTGACAAAACTAAAACTAGAACCCATGTCTTCTGCTTCCTGGTAAGGACTCTTACAGTTATTCCAATATGACTACAGCCTTTCCTTCCTTCTTCTCTGAGATTTCTTATTTGATTCATAGCCCATCTTTCAAAATCAAATTTCCTCCAAGGTCACTCCTTTGGCCTTCTGTTTCTCTGTCTTTGTTTCTTGGGCCAGTGTAGCCATTCTCAAGACCTCTGCTTTCATCTCCATGCTGATTGCTTACAACTTCCATTTCAATTTTTATTTCTAATCCAGATACCATCTTTTTATCTGTTAATTAAATTGCTCTAGAGGGATGGAACTTCATCCTCTCAAATTTAACAAGTGCTGAGCGACATATTTAACCTCTTAATTTCCCTGCCCTTTTCCCCACTTCTTCCTATTTCCAAATCAGTTCTTTTTGCTGACTCCTATTTTCCTGTCAGTGCTAAATTCTTCTTCTGGTTCTCTGGTATCACAACTTAGGATTCATCTTTTATAGTTGTCTATTTATCTATACCTCCCAGACTTAATATAATCACAGTTTTCCCCTGATCTGCCTTTCTCATTTTTTCTTTCGACCCTGTGGCTTAGGTCATGTCGTAGTCCACTTGGGCTACACAATAGAATCCCACAGACTAGGTGGCTTCTAAACAACAAACATTTACTTCTCATAGTTCTCGAGGCTGGAAAGTCCAAGATCAAGGTGCCAGCACGTTCAATATCTGGTGAGGGCCTCCTTCCTGGTTCACAGACACATGTCTTGTCACTGTGTCCTCTCATGGTGGAAAAGGTAAAAGAGCTTCTAGGGTTTTATTTTAAATTTTTAATATTTATTTATTTTTGAGAGAGACACAGAGCATGAGTGGAGGAGAGGCAGAGAGCAAGAGGAGGACACAGAATCGGAAGCAGGCTCCAGGATCTGAGCTGTCAGCACAGAGCCTGACATGGGGCTCAAACTCATGAATTGTGAGATCTTGACCTGAGCCGAGGCCAGACGCTTAACCTGCTGAGCCACCCAGGTGCCCTTGGGTTGCTTTTATAAGAGGATGCTTATCCCATTCATGAGACCTCCATCCTATCACCTAATTACTTCCCAAAGACCCCACCTCCTAATACCATTACATGGATGATTAGGTTTCAGCATATGGGTTTGGGATGACACATTCAGTCTGTAGTAGGCCATTTTTACTGTATTGTGGATTATTGCCTAAATAACCATCCTCAACATGTCCTTGGCTTCCATTCTCTTTCCCGTCAACTCCTGTTCTCTTATCCTTTCCTTCCTCTCCCTGAATTGTCAGCCATCCACAATACACATCTTCCTGAAACATTGCCTTTATCTTATCACTTCTCAGCTTAAGAGTCTACAATAACTCAATTTCATTTTGTGGGTGAAATTCACATATCTTTTATTCCAGAATTAAGGACGTTCTAGCAACTCAGGATCACTTCTGTCAATCCAGTGTCACCTTTTTGCTATGCTTCTTAGAGTCCCTTAAAAGTGTACTTTTATGAATTCTTTCTTATCTCTAATGCCCCATCTCAAACACATACATTAGCTGTGGGCACATAGCTGCTTACAGAATTATCCCTGAGTCAATTACTGAAAACAAATACTTTCAAATATCCCACTTACTTGTGTGCGTAGACATAGGTGTAATGAAGTCTTCTTTCACTGGACTGGAATAGGAATGATAAAATGATTCTAAAATACTATGCAGGAGAGTTGTTAAAATAAAAAAAAAAAAAAAAAAAAAAACACACACACACACAAACAATAGACCCCATAAAGGCAACTTGCCTTTAAGTAAGGGATAGTAAGTTGTGATTGGATTTAGATTTAGATTCCTACATGTATTTGATGGCTGATTTAGGAAGCCCTCTCTTAAACACAACAACATGCTGTTTATATGAAAAATAGATGAAGGAAATGATTCTCAAACAAAAGAGGCTATTTAAATTTTGTTTTTGGTCATTTGAATAAAATTTAGGTACCAGAAAGCCAAATGTGAAAGATTATTTGAAACCTGTCAAAAAAATTACTGGGTATTTGAAACTTTGTTTTTCTAGATAACTTACAGAAAGGACACAGACCTCTGGTGAGTCTTTATTTGAAAACTTCATTTTTTAAATACATTATTCCAGATGTCTACTCGTCTGAATTATTTTATATAGGGAGAGGTGGAGAGAAGAAGCAGTGATGAGATGAGATGGAATTGTTTAGATAGAAAGAATTCCATTTAAGTGTAATTCCCCTGATAGCATTAATTTGGTAAAAAATCTGGTACATGACCTGCTCCTAACCTTATATTGAGCAGTCAAAGATAGCTTTTAAAAAAAGCATTGTCAATTCTAAGCTGCAATAGCTCTCACTTGCCACCAACAATGGTACCTCATATCCTGTGTGCAAAGTAACTAATAAGAGCCTGATTGAAGTTTTGACTTCTATTACTCCAGTCATGGTGGAGTCCCTTGAGGATGAATAGGAAATGCCACTAGACCCTAGATGGTCTGTGCCTGATTTTTGAATTCTGAGCCATTCCACCCCTAAAGCGCTATTGCTGCTCAGATTCTAATAATGTTTTTGTATGTCATTGCTTGTCTCTAATAACGCTCAGACATTACACAAAAATGGCACATGGAAGTTCACATTCATCATTGCAGGACTACACTAGAAAATATCAGTAATTCATTCATCTATTTCTTTCTCGTGTTTTAATTTCTTCCCTCCCTCTCTCCCTCTTTTTTTTTTATCCTTTCATACATTTTAAAAGGAGATATTCAAGAGATGGTACCCCTTGCCTTAAATCTGCTATTCTGCCCATGCTTAAAAGTAGGTTATTTTCCTTATTTATTGACTTTATTCTTTCCTCTTTGAAAGCTTCTCTGGGGAGTATAAGGATGGTCAAAGAAGAAACAGGAAAACAGGAGGAAGGAAATGAGGGAATGTAGGTGGTAACACAAAGGCTAATCGAGAGGAGTGACAGCCAAATATGAGATGGGAAAAGTAAATTGAAGTTGTAAAGAAACACAAATGATAAATGAGTGAAAGATTTCATCCAGTGATTTATGGTGAGACTTATTATCCTGAAAGTTGAGTTTGGTTTTCTATAAAATGGGAATGCCATATGTATCTTGGTAAAATACACTGAAATCTTTGTATTATAGCCTATCTTTACCAGCAAATCGTTAAACTCCTTCAAAAAAAAAAAATTCTAGAGAATGCCAGCATCGGATATTTTTCTCTGTTTTAAAGCTATACCAGATATTGGAAAATATCGATTATTCAAAAATCACCTTGGGCCTTTCTGGCCAATTTTAGATAATACATTTCCCTCTTTTACCTCTTAGGATATAAATTTAATAAGTAGACAATTCTTAAGAAATTGTGCTCTTTGCCATTTAACTGTAGGATGCGTGTGTGTGCTCCAAAGGTATATATAAAGCATTTTAGAATTATTTAACTTTCAGAAAATCATTATGATATTGTTATAAATCAGTTACTTTGTTTCCCTTTAAAAGCCAACCCGAAAGGACAATATTTGTACCATCCACTGATAGGTCAGCCTTCTGATCTTATAAACAGATTTCTTTATTTTCTCTTTCCAGCTGTGGCCCAATCCTGTCTTACTAAATTTGCTAAAAAGATAATTTTTAAAAGTTCTGTAAAGGACCCACTTTGTGGCCCAGCTCTAGAGCTTTGCCTCTCCTTCTTATTGTCTTATATTAGGCGAAGAAAGATTCTAAAAGAGGGATGAGCTATTCTTGCAAAGCTGCTTTTCTGTTAATATATTCCATATTCAACCTCTTGGCCGATACATTACTGCATTTTATATTACTTCATTACTGTACATTTTGTTATTGATTTTGATTAAATCCATTTGGAAGTCAATATTCACAACAGTAAAAACAGAAGGTATGTTCGACTATTATATACAGTACATTTATCCTCCTCTATCTTTCCCCTGAATGTGCATTATAGATCTGGGAGTCTCCTCTGCCTCTTCGGTAAATCTCATCATGAGGGTGCTTCCAAAGCAAGAAATCATATCCAGCTCATTACTTATTGGCACATTCCAAGCATGCGGAGCTGCGAAATGTTTAGTGTTTATAAGGTTTAAAACACTCCCCAGCCCCTAAACTGTCCGTGTTACTAATCCTGTCACCAGCCAATCCTGTCAGCAGCTGGCTGAGTTTCAGTTTATTATTTACCATGTGCTGGAAGTGCTTTGTGTTTATGAGAAAGCCCCTTAACTGGCCTTGCTGTTCCTTAGGCAGAAGGAAGCTTCAGTAGTCACAGGGGAAAGTGACACCTTTGCTATTAGCATTGGCTTTGAGAGGAAAGAGGTACAGGGGCGAAGAACCAAGCCAGCTGAGATCAGTCAGCTGTGATTAAGACAGAGTAACTCACCAATAGTGAAAATAGCCAATCAGCTGGAAACAGGCTTCCAAAGCTTTCAAAACACAGTCACCTGCCAGCTGAGCAGCGACCACTCAGCATCTATTGTTGCTGAGGAGAACAAAGATCAAGTGTTTGCAAGTGCTCTTAAAAACCTGCAAACAATAAGCTTACTCCCCATGTTTCTGGTTTTACCTCTGGCCATTCTATAATAGATAATTGTGTGAGTAACAATTTCTCGTATTTTGGAAGATGAAATTTCTTAAATGTGGGAAACAAATACTCTACTAAAAATAAAATCCCATCTTTATTTAAAAAATTGACATCTCGTTCGCCATAGAATTTTGCACTAGTTTTGATTCTTAAGAATATTACCTTAAAATATTATTTATCTCAATTAAAGTTTTTTTTTTTTTTGGTGTCCCCTTAAAGTTTGCACCTGAGGTAAGGGCCTCACTCACTGCACCATAGTCTTAGTCCTTTTTACTAAACATTACCATGTGCTCATAGCATCACAAGGAGACAGATAGTGTACCCATTTTATAGATGATAAACTGAAGCTGGTGAGGGTTAAAAGTCTGAGGTTTTTCATAAAGGTACTGGCAGAAATGAGTGGTCTAGAACTCTAGGTTTCTGAATTCTGTTCTGGTGTTCTTTTCATTTTAGAGATTCCAGGCTATCCACAAAAATTAATCTTAGCAATTATTGTAATTAACATACATTTAACACTTTACATATAAAACATTGTTTGCACTTAATCCTCCTAAGAACTCATTATATAAATAACATAATATTCACTATTCATAAAAAAGAATTAGAGGGCCACAGAAATTAAATATTTTGACCAGGATCCCACAGAAAATGAATGTCAGAATATGGATACAAATCCAAGTTTTCTGAATTGGAATCTTATGCTCTTTTAAATAGGGTATGGAAAGATGTTTTTAAACAAAACACAAAGAGTGCTGAATATAAAATATTTATAAATTTGGTCATATTAAAATTAACATCTTAATAAGTAAACTACAAAGTAAAATGACAAGCTTCAAATGGGGAGAAAATATTCCATATTTATTATATATTTTATATATATTATATACATATAAGCTGATAATATTGGTATGAAAATATGTAAAGAAACTTACAAATTAATAAGCACAATTAATAATGGAAAAATGGACAAAACTATAAATGAGCATATGAAGAGAAATTTCAACATCATACTCTTTCAGAGCTTTGGGCAATCATTTATTATTTTATCCAAGAATTGTTTATCAAGTACCTAATATAGATCAGATTTCATTATCTTTTTAAATTATAAAAATGAACAAAATACAGATTCTACTAGGATGAATATAAAATACAGTAAAAAAGATAGAAACAATACTTGCAGTGGAATGTGGTAAGTGTTTTTATAGAATTATCAGTGAAGTTCTTTGGAAGCCCAAAAGAGAAAGGAACTAATTCTAGAAGAGATAACTTTTGATCAGGAATTTGAAGGGAAGAAATAAATGGAACCAACGACGTGATTCAAACCTCCATTGCAAAAGTAGGATTTGAACATGGCCTGGAAAGCTGGCTAGTACCAAGATGATGAGCAGGATCAGCAGTCCTCATTTGGAGGGGCAAGAAGAGGTACAGAGAAAAGTGACATCATGGACACACATCTGAATAGAGAAGCCAGACGTGAGTAGTGATTGCATGGGTTATATTCAACAAGACCACAGGTCTTCAATAAAGACTTATGACTTGATGTGATAAAGAGAGGATAGCATTTTAGGTTTCTGAAAAAAGGACATAACATAAGGGAGATTTGTTTTAGGTCTTTGCTGATGAGTGGCTCCCTTCAAAATACCTTCCTATTCTAAAAGTTGGCCAACCTGTGTAAGTGGGAATCACTCAATATGGGTTTTGCATGGCTACATAAGGAAAGATAAATGGTGATTATTGGCCTCAATAAGAGCCAAATCTGGACCCTACAGTGTCCACTGGGCTTGGAGAAAGATTAGATCTGTTCACAAGGGGCAGAACTCAAGGGAAGAAGAGAATATCAGAGTTTCAGGTTTCAGAAAAGAAGAGAGGCTTTAAACCCTCAAAAATGACAGATCATAAAATAGAGCAGATGAAGGAGAGGTAGAGAAGAGCAAAGGTCATCACTATGGGAAGTGGCTGCATAATAATAATTATAACACTCAATTAATACCTTATACTTACAGAACACTTTTGGCACTTTATCATTAAAAAATGATTTCACACTGGAGGGTCAATTTCACAGATGCTGAACCTGATTTTGATCGGAGGGCTGGACTGAAAGGAGAAAGAAGATTGGACAATTGGTTGAGGGCTTTCTTTGAGAAGACCAAGGCGGTTTGATGATTAATTATGAAAGGATGGCAATGAGGAGGTGCCCCAAATTACTAAGAATTAAAGTGGGGCCATGTGACTTAATGAGATATCCCTTTATTTCATCAAGGAAAAACCTAGGTAGGTCAGGGAACATTGATCCTAGAACCAAGGTATATTAGAGTCACATAAAATCTTTGATCACCTATTCCAAACTCCTCCTATGGTCCCATGGCATATTATTTCTTTTTTGACCGTTACATTTCAGTGCTTATTCATAGCAAGTATAAGCATTGCATTTTCCTTTTAATTCCTTGAAGTATTTTGTAAACCTGGGTAAAATGCAGTCCTGTATAAAATTGACAGTTATAGATGGTTTCATCTTTAGCCCACATCTTTCATGACCTCAATTACTGCATTAAAATATTGTTAGCAAATTAAGATTCAAATAGCATTTATTACACAAGATCAAGTTCCCTTTACAAGTAATTTACATATTGTCACAATGAGTCTGTGCCAATTACTTACTGTTTTGATATTATGGGAGAGTGGCCAGCACTAATGCACAGGATTGAGACATAATTTATTGAGAGTTTCTCTGCTATGGAAATTTAGAGAAATAGTGCAACATAACAGGAGTTAGTGCATGTAACAAGTGTGGTTCTTTAGATTATTGTGTTTTAGGATATGGCAATGCAGTAACGTTTCTACTTGCTCAGCTTCTGGAATAGAATGAGTCCAATATTAAGATGATTTCAGATATACAAGAAAGAAGAGAGATGGATTTCTGGTTGATAATTTGAACCATTCTCATAAATCATCTTTTGTCTCCATCTATCTTTTTAAATTTCTTCTCATTTCATCTCCAAATAGTGTAGTGGTCAAGAGCAGAGGTGTTGAGTAGGATGTCTGGTTTCAAATTTTGACTGCTTGCATTTTTGCTGTGTGACCTTGGGCAGCATATTTAACCAGTCTGTGCCTCAGTTTTTTAATATGTAAAGTGGGATTAGTCATATTGCTTATCAGAGGTAGTACTGAGAATTTAAATTAATTAATAGAACAATGCATCACTTACAGTAAACACCACAAATGTATTGGCTATTTATTATTAGTCTTTGTGTTATATGTTTCTATATCCCCTTTGACTTTTTTCTTTTATAGCACTAATGTTAGATATATTTGATCACTTTTTTTTTATTAAGATGCCTATCACATTCCCTAATTCTGAGCTCTTTTGTGGCAGAAACAGCACATGATTCTCTTTGATTTTGTCCCAGTATATATGTTGGTTTTATTGTTGCACAGTTTTGGAGATGAATACACATTCAGTATACGTAATTTTCGACATAGTTCCTTTTTTCCCAAATAAGGTCAGTGAAAGAGAGCTTTTGAAAATATCAGAAGTCAGGTGGCTGAGGGCCTTGAGAATTCTTGTCTTTTGTCCTCTACCCTGTCATTCTCTCTCAGCCCATCTGGTGATTGCTCTGGCTTTCTCCATTGAGAACTACTGGCAAACATGAAATTATTTCTATCATTCCCAGTGTAGAGATGGCAGGTGAGAATACTTTGTTCCTATATATCCAGGCCCTGTGAGGCTCTCAGGCATATCCACACTCAAGAATTCGTAAATGTCTTTTTTTCCTTCCTGCAGTAATTCTCATTATGTAGGAACAATTTTTCAAAAGCAGTGGTTTTCTAAGAGTGATCCCAGGATCAGCAGCAGCAGCAGCACCTGGGAACTTGTTAGAAATGGGCAAACTTGGGCAAATTCTTGGCCCCACCCCAGATCCTAATGCATCAGAAGCTGTGGTGATGTAGTCCTACAATCTGTGTTTTGCAATCCAGGGTATTGTGTTGCATGGTAAAGTTTGAAAAATGCTGCTCAAAAGGGTCTTGATTCTTTAACAGCACATCACTGGTAGCAACAACTACTTGAGAGAGGGTAATGAAAGGGTTAGGCAGCCATTATTGCCAATTAAGAGCAGCTACAACAAGCTATCAGTGAGTGAGTGGTCAGGGCCAGGACATGGTAGTAAATGCTTTCAGGTGTATTAGCATATTTAATTTTGACCAGAGTATTAAAAATATGATATTAATCCAATGTTGCTAGGGGAGAAAACTGCGGCACAAACCTTTATCTGAGGTCACTGAGCTGGTAACAGAGCCAGAAATTGAACTCAGGTCTGTTTGACCCCCAACTTATGCTTCTTCAACTATTTTGCTTTGCTCTCTCAATTTTTAGAATGCACACCTTTATTCTTTGTGCTCAGTTTAAATGATTCCTATTTCAGGCAAGTATCCTTTCTGCTTTTCAGAATGCCATATATTTGTGTGACAGTATTATTGCTAAATTCTGTTTTTTGAAAAAAATCTGTTTTTTTTATAATGTAGGTTAACTATTTCATTTCAGCAAATATTTGTTGAGAACCTACTGTGTTCTGGGTATCACAAAACCATACACAGTGGTGCTCACGCTGGCATCTTTGACTTCAAAGTGATCATTCAGATAACTGACTGGGATCCAAAATGATTTGGGGAAAATAGGTTGAAAATATCCCAGATATTTATTGCATATAGATCTTAAATATAAAAGATTTGCTGTACTAAGATAATGAGAAACTTCTCAATAGGTAATCATAGCAGCTAATATTGAGATTAATTAATATCGCAGACTAAATTTTATATTAGCTACTTTAAGTCATGGTATGAGGTAAGGGACAATGAGCAGCATGTTTAGAATACAGAGGTTCATCCCCATGTTTGTAACACTATTTGTTCTCTCCACAAGCATTACTCAGGGTTTACTATGTATTCCACACTTTACAAGGTGTTGCATATGATAAGAAAGAACTAGAAAATAGTTCTTCCTCTCAAGGAACTAGCAAGGGACTTTGTCCTTTGGCTTGCCCTGCTGTTATCAAGATCAATCACTTGTTTTAAAATGAATGTTCTATTCTGCTTAAGGCTATTAGTGATCATCCTCACATAAAAATGATTTGATTTCTCACCAGCATCTTTGAATTTCATTTAATATACAGGGGTCCCAGCTCAGCCAACTTTCTTTTTAAAAATCAAATCTGTAGTCAAAGCATAGAGTCTTACCTAATGTAACAAATGCTTGACATTTATTCATTCTGCAAATTGATGAGTGCTGTGAGATGCAAAGATGAAAAATAGAGTCCCTATACTCAATAAAATCACAGTCAGGAATGCAAATGCATTATTACAATGAAAAGAGATGCATACTACCACAAGTGTGTGCAGATAACTAATGGTCATCAAGAAACGACTAATACAGACCTGTGTGGTGAATTGTTTCATCGAGGCAGTTATAATTTTAAAAAGAGCTTTGAAGCATGATTAGACGTTCTTTGGGTAGGCATAAAGGAAGAAAATTCTAAATATAGTGAACAACATTTGCAAAGATATGGGTACATGAACTAGCATGACATATTAAGTAAACCATAGTTAGAGTTTGGGTATATTAGGTGAAGAGAATTTAGGGAAAAGAGAAGTTTCGAATGCCATGTTCAGAAACTTGGAGCGTATTTGAAACTTGGAGCGTATTTGATGAGCAGTGAGGATCCACTGAAAGATGTTAAACAAAACCAAATGATCCTTAAGCAAGAGAATTAGAAGTTCATATCTGTGCATTGAGAATTTCTGTATGGCTGCAATATAAATAATGACTGGAATTATTATGGAGGCGTTATGGAGTAGATACTGAGAAGTAGATAAAGGAAGACTTAGCTAAGAGTACACCTGACAGTACTTAATGATTAGATGTGTAAGGGAAAGAGTATTAAGCCTTGAATATTCACATCTTCACTTTTTCCATATTTGTTAGTTTGTCTTTGACTTTTGTCTATTAAAATTGGTAATATTTACACTAATTGTGAGTGTGAGCATACAGAACAATGTGTGGCCTGTTGCCCCTTTCAAAGCAAGAATATTCAAACTGTTCCTTGCTTTAGAGGCCCACTCTCCACAGAAGTTTTGAAGAGATTGTTTACATCTTCAATTTTGAGACTAAGTCTGTAATATTGCCTGGATCCATCATTTCCATATTGATCATTAAATAAGCCGTGAAACACCAAATAATTAATCGGCAGACTTGCTGCTCATACATCCGAAGTGTTCAGCTATTACCTGGATGGAGGCAGAAACAACTGATACACACCCAACTGATACACATATATACGTACTCAGTTTTTGATGGCGTCTAGATGTGGTCTTGCACTCTAAACCATCCTTGATTCCCACCCTATGCCATCCCCCATCAAAAGTCTTCTCCTCCTCTATTCTCCTAAAATTCTTTGCTGTTAACTCTTGTTTCCACCAGAGTCTGTACATTTGCCTGGATTGTAAGCTCCAAGAGGGCATGATCTTTGTCAGAGTCCTCTTTCTGAATCTTTGTCAGTCATTATTTTATATAGGACATGGAACCTACTTATGATGGCTCAAATTTGCATTGCCACACTCTTGTAGTCTTTCTAATAAATAATATACTCATTTGCCCTCCCCAACTCCTAACATTATCCCCATTATACTGACCATAACATGTAACCTAAGAGTTATGGCTATGCCAACGAATTGATTCAGTGATGAATCAGCAGCAAGCAGGTCAATGTAGCCAGCAGAGTTAAGAAAGTATGGCTGACTTATTCTTGAGATGGAAAATCTATCATGGGTAGTGAATTTTGTGCCTCTGAGCCATGTTTTTGGTAAATGCATAATTTCTCTTCAAAATATAATAATGGCCTATGCTCTCTCTCTCTCAAAAATAAAAAATAAGGATAAAAATTAATCTATAAAAATGGTGTGCTTGAGTAGCGTAGTTGGTTAAGCATCTGACTCTTGGTTTGACTCAGGTCATGATCATTCTCACAGTTTGTGACTTTGAGCTCTGCATTAGGCTCTATACTGAAGTGGAGCCTGCTTGGGATTCTCTGCCTCTCTCTCTCTGCTCCTCCCCTGCTTGTTCTCTCTCTCAAAATAAATAAATAAACATTAAAAAATAATTTCTACAAAATAATAGCCTAATAAAATATAAGGTAAGATATTTTCAGCACAGTAAAAGGACGGTTAATATCTTCAGGAACAGTTCTGATTAGCATATGATCAGAAAGAGCGTGGAGCAAAGCTATACATGCCCTACCAGAGACCTTTGACCTAACATGGCCAAATTCCCAACTCCTTCAGAAACTTATTACATTCTAACAGGAATTTCCCATTAGCAGTACAAGAAGCACAACAGAGACACTTGTTGAATATACATTACTTGTATGTTATCAAAGCAAGAAAATATTGGAATAGGAATTTGGAAGCCTTTGTCACATCCCAGTCACACACTGGCTAACTGGATGTCCTTGTGCAAATCATTTCTGTTTGCTGGCTTTCAGTTTATTCTTTATTGGGTTGGATCAGATAATCCTAATATTTTTCAGCTCTAACTCAATGACTGTATGATGCTGTGAAAAAAAATCTACAGATCTCTTAATGGAGCATTGTGCCTAGATGGATAAATTACAAAATTTTAGAAAAAAACTATCTCAATGATTTCCTTAAATAATATTTTACAATTTTGAATGAGTGATAAGTCTATGGCTTTTACTAACACAAGTAAACAGGAAAAACATGACTGAAGAAGATTCTTGGTAACATTCTAAGATATTCAACCAAGTTGTACTGCACTGGATTATGTTTCTCTTTATGAAACTTGTTGATATGTATCTTCCATGTGTAAAAGAAGCAGTTTTCTGAGTCAAGTCAAAGTTTGAAAGAAAGGCAGAAAAATAAGTTATTTAGAGAGGGATGTGATTAAAAGGGATATTCCTTAGCCTCTGAAAGTTCTTCCTAATTTGAGGAACATAGATAAATCCAGTTGGTTTGATATTCTTGATACCAAGAAAGTGTTTCCTGCACAGTTTCATTTATTGTAAGTTAAAACCCATTGGAAGCTGGATTTTGGTAAATAACATGGTAAAAACATGGGTCAGGTACTCAGATCATTCATAATCTAGTCAACATAAAAGAAAGAACCAACCAAGAGAGTAAACACACACAAATTATAAATATTTCAAAGTTTAAATATAAAGTTAGCATCATAAAATAACATACTGAAAAGCAAGAAAAAGAAGAGCCACTGACAATGAAATGTCTTCCTTTCCTTACTGAAATGATTGGTTCTAGTTTTGGATTTCATAGTTAGAATTTTCTGGGAAGATCAAGAAGTCCAAAACAGAAATTAGAACAGAATGAGAAACGAGATCTGGATGCTAATTTTGGCTTTTAGACAGACTGAACATCCTTGAGAAAGCCTGTCTGTTTTTTGGGCATCAGTTTCCTCATGTATAAAGTGAATAAATTGGGTTTATTTGGTTTATTTACAGTGAAGACAGCATTTCTCTGTCTTCAGAATTTGTGGACCTCTGTGAACATTTCCATAGAGCCTAGCAACTCATTACCCCCAGTTTGAGGTATACTACTTTAAACTTGATTTCTTGGCACAGTATAGTTATAAAATGCAGGCCCAAATACTGGTGCTGAAATCTTGGGACTGCTTTCCATTATATAGCCGTCATTCAACTGACTCAAAATTTATTTATCTTAATTATTCCATTGAACAAAGAAATACTTATTTTATGCTAGAACTGTTCTAGGCATTTGATATTTATCTAAGAACATAATAGAGAAGATCATTGCACTAACAGAGATTATATTCTAGGAGAGAGAAACAGATTATGAACAATAGATATAACAAATAAGGAAATTAATTTTGAATTAAAATTAAAAATGTTTTCATAGGTAATTCAAGGACCCCTTAAAATATACCCATGGATTTCAGTTTGAGAAACATCTGAGCATAGGAGCCCTTGAGGACTGGTCACCCTTTGAGATTGAGCAGCAAGCAGAGAGCTTCCTCACCAAGCATCCTAACTGAACAGAAACAGTTATAATAGAAGTCTCTTTAGAGTCTAGAAGCAGCAAGGGATTTTCCTTGCTATAGCTTTGGTTTGTGCCTTACCCTGTTCTGCAACATGGAGGTGTTTCTAGGCACAGAGCCAAAACTTCATTGCAGGGCTCCAAAAGAGCACAACTCTGGAAAAAAATCATTAAATTAGGCAAAGATCCAATAAACTTAAATTTTCTGTTTTTGATTGCTTGCTGTGAGGAACACTATGACATGATTTAAAATGATGATTTAATGTAACAAGAAGAGAGGGACTCTAAAAACCAAGTAGTGCAGTCATACAGTTCTAATAAAATTTGTCTATTATGTGCAAATTGATTGCTGGTGCCTAGATTTACATGATGTTTATGATATCAGAATATCTGACAAAAATTGATGTCAATATTTATGCCTCTATAAATTACTCACACAGCACTATTATGATGGCTTCTAATTAAAGTGGAACCAAACTAATTGACCTTTAAATCCAAAGGACTTTGTAACCCAAAGCTTATCCACGTTGGTATGACAGGATGTGCTAGCATGGGAAAAAAATGGAGCCTTTTGAGTAGTACAGTATTTTAGCATGAAAAAGAATTATACATTCTGCAAGAATTGGTTCCACTAAAAGATGGATTTTAGATTCAATTCACCCCGCATTAAACTGTTCCTGTGTAGGTTCATGACAAACCACATCCGTGACTTTATACCTAAGGTGTTGGAAAGATTTCTTTTTTTTTTTCAGCCAAGAAATACCTGCTGCCTGCTTTTGAATATGTCAAGTGAGACAATCAGATTAAAGACCTTCCTATTTTGTTTTTATATTTTTAGGAATGATAATTTTATGTTTTTAGGAAAGTTATAGACTAAACTTGTGATCCTTGAGGTCAGAAATTATATTCTGTTCATTTTTTAAATAACCTTTTTTAAAACTTAACACAGGGGCTGACAGAAGGCAGAAGTGCAATAGGATATGATTTGTTTTTAGGAAGAAGGCAAAAAGAATGAAAACAAGCCTAGCTTGGTATAAGATACCAGTTTATGTATAAGATAACATTTTATGTTCCATTGTAATTCCTGACAAAGCTTGGCCCTTGGATTTCCTTCTTCTCCCATTAATAGATAGCCAATTAGTTTTCACTAATTATTTTTTTAAGAATTTGAATATTATTCTTTCAATGCGTATTATTAGAAACAAAATTAAAAAAAAATAATTTGGGTAATTTAAGTAATCATGGGGGAAAGAAACCTGGTTGTTAGTCTGGGGTCAGAATACTTGGATTCTTATTTTATTTCTGATAAAAATTTGCTCTGTGTCCTTGAGTAGCTAACTCTTGTTGAGCATCTTGCTTCCTCAACTGTAAAATGAGGAAGGTGAATTCTGTTTTTTCAGGTCCTTTGCAGCTTGAAAATGCTATTGCTTCCAAGTCAGAGAGTGTGTGCGTTTCCACTGGACTGCACTCTCTTTTCCTCTCCTTTCCCCTGCTGTCATTTCACACTGCAACTGGGAAGAGGCAAAATGATGAGATGCAGTTATTATACTACTGTGTATTTTGATTAATGCATTTAACTAAAGATTGTTGAATATTCAAAGTTCATCAGTCATGGTTTTCAAACTTGTGAGCCTTTTCAGTATTCAATTGTAAATCCTTCTTGTCTTTGTACTAAAAAGATTTCTATCTGCATTTCTTTTCAGTTTTGTTATAAAACTCATTACTTTTTTATTACAGACTTAGTGGAGCCTTCTCTGTTGAACTGAATTATATGATTAACTATTAGCTGGACATTTAATACTATATTGTCTTTATATTGTTAAGTATTCCTCTTGGTTCTTTTATTTGCACTTTGGAAATGTCTTGGAAGAAGAAGTTGAAAGATGATATTACTTTGAAATAATTCACCCCGTCCTAGGAAGGCTGTGTTTTTAAGATGATTATTTTAACAAGATATACCTTTTTTCTAATTCATATTAATGTATGCTAATTCATTAATGTAAGCTCCCTACATTAATGAATAGAGAGAATGAGTAATTAGATAACCCAGAAAATAAGATATTTTTTTACAAAAGTGGCTGGAAGACCCACTTCCAAAATGGCTCATTACTGATGTGTCTGCTGTGTCATTGTTCTTTCTTTCTATGTGGTATCTCTTCTTCCAGGCCTTTTCATGTGGCTTAGGTTTCTTATATTATGACACTTTCAGGGTAATTGGACTTTTTACATGGTAGTTTACTTCCCTCAGAGTGATAATTCCAGGAGGCCTAGGGAAAAATTGTAAGGCTTCTTATGACCTAGCCTCAGTAGTCTTAGAATATTACTTTCATCTCACTCTTTTAGCCAAGCAAATAACTCAGGCTGGCCTAGGTTAAAGAAGAGAGGGGGAATAGATTCTACCTCTCAATGATTGGATGGTATAGGCAGACAGGTAGGGAAGGAATTGATGGTGCCCATCTTGGACACAGACTACCATAATATATATATTATGAGATCTTTAGAATTCTATATTGAATTGAATTGAAATTTAGTTGAAAATTCATGGCAATAACATGATTCAGCTTCCTTTTTCTGTGGTCAGACAATAATCATCAAATATTTATTGTTTACTTTAACTCCTCCATCTTCTATTGAAACCCTTGGCTGAGCTTGACCATCCTTAGTGGCAATAATTAATAGGCCCATCATTCAGAATAACATGCTGCCTTCTTTGCTAGAAACCTACATATATTCACCAAAGCTACCAGAAAGATGAGTTTGAAAATCTCTTGACTTTTCAAATTTTCTCCCTTGCAGCAAAGTCCATTTAGCCAAAAGGGTGAGCCAATGTGGACTCTAGAAAACATTCAGGTTCTTTACACTGACTTTAATCAGGTTACCAGTAGAATCAAGAAGTTCCAAGATTTAGATCTCATTTCTTTACAACCTAAGATCATTTTCTTGAGATCTCATCCTTTGTATACTCTACAAACGTCTCCCAAGCTCCTCTTAGAGTATAGCTACTTAGACTGATGGCAGTTTGCTTCATTTGCATGTGGTTTTTCTCATTAGAATGTAATTAACATGAAAAACCCACCATACCCAGTGAAACTAGTAATGTGTCCTTTGTGGTTCAGTCGTGGCACAAATTTACACTCTATTGAACTTGAAAGCTATGATCTTGGTTCTCACATTGTAAGAATTGAAGCAGTTTGTTACTTTCTCCTCTTTATTTTGTCCATTTATTCCAACCTTAAGGACTTTATTCTTACTGAATGTCATAGGGCTAGAGTCTCCTCATGATGTATGTCCCTGTTCAAATGTCCCAATTCTCTCTGTAGTAAACTTATTTATTGGCACTTATTTCTTTCTTAAATTACTTTTTGCATTGGTTTACATTTTCATTGTCTCTAATTTCCACTGTTTTATGCCAGCTGAAGTATGTAGTACCAAGTATCTGGACAGGTGCTTAGTAACTATCTGTTAAATAAGTTAAATAACCACATAAGTAACTGAAACCACATTTGTCATTAATTGGGTTGTACTATAGCAACAAGAGCAAAGTGTATTTTATATGTCAAAATAAGATAACATTATAATTTTTTTAGGTTTTTGTATTTATTTTCAGAGAGAGAGAGAATGTGAGAGGGGCAAAGAGAGAGGAGAGGGAGAGAATCCCAAGCAGGCTCTCCACTGTCAGAGTAGACCCTGATATGGGGCTTGAATTCACAAACCTTGAGATCATAACTTGAGGCAAAACTAAGAATTGTACACTTAACTGACTGAGTCACCCAGGCATCCTAACACAAACAACATTAAGTTAAAACTAATTTCTTCAGTGGGGAAGAAAATTTTCTTTTGAATTAAAATAATAAGTGTATATTTATAATCAACAGTACTTGATGTTGTAATCCTACAGCTGTAGGAGGACAAGCAAGCAAGAACTGAAACATTATTTATTTATTTATTTAAATTTTTAAATGTTTTTATTTATTTATTTATTTAGAGTTCAAGGAGGGGAGAGACGGAGAGAGAGGGAGAAACAGAACTTGCAGGCTCCAGGCTCTGAGCTAGCTATCAGTACAGAGCCTGACGCGGGGCTCCAGCCCAGAAACCATGAGATCATGACCTGAGCCAAAGTCGGACGCTTAACCGACTGAGAAACCCAGGCCCCAAGAACTGAAACATTTAATAGCACTTTGAGATGATAATGATTCATGTTAAATAGATATTCTCAAACACTATTGATGAGAATGCAAATTAAGGAAAGTACTTTACTCTATGTATCAGGAACATTAAAAAGAGCCCTGTCTTTTACCCAAGAATTCTATTTCTGAGACTTTGTCATAAGGAAAAATATGAAACAGAAAAATAATATGTATAAGATGTTCATTGAGATATTGGATATAAAACTCTGTCTAACAATTATGGAAAGATTCAGTAAGATATAATAAACATACCTACATAATGAGAAATTACCTTAACAATAAAAATTACATTTACCAAGAGTGAATTAACACTGAAAATTACTTACAGGAAAAATTTTAACTATAAAAAGGCAGAGGACAAAATTACATAAATAATATCATTCCAACTATGTCCAAATACAAGTGTAGAGAAAAAAGTTGAAATTAAATATTTTGCAAATGAAATTTTTTAAATATTTTATGTATTTTTCATATCTCTTACAATGAGCATTCATTATTTTTTTGAACATTCATTATTTTTATAAACACAGAAACTTCCTGAAATTAAAAAAACAGGTTTATAATGAATCAGTGCATTGATATTAAATAGGACTCTTCCAAGCTTGTCAAAAAGATCTAAATTCTAGTTCAGACTATAAGACATGGCAGTTGAATGAGGGGAAACAACAAAATGCTACTATTGGTTGGTGTTTGAAGGTCATTTTTTCTTTGTTTGGTGTGTGTTCAAGATAATTAATAATCCTTTATTTCACTTAAATATTTCTTAGAGAGTTTAAGTCTCTTTTTGTTCTTATTTCAATAGATAATAAGTTTAATATATGACATTGCCAATATTTGCCTTTTTTGATCTACAAAAAATGATATTTTCATGCATTTGACTTAATATTCTCTGTATCAAATATTGAGGTAATAACAATGCCTAGTGATTTTTATAATGCCATACACTGGTATTTTTTCTTTTCTTTCTTTTTTTTTTTTTTGCAAGTAGTGTTGATACACATCTTTAAATAAATGACTGTTCACATCCAGACTGATTTGGCAGAAACAAGTTTTCATGCCAATTTAGAGAGGGGAGAGGAGCTTAGGAAGACAAAGGGTTTAGGGAGACATTTTGCAATATATCAAATATGAGTAATGGTATCTCAGTTTGTACTTTAAAAAGCACTGATGATACTTAATCTTTCAATAACATTTTATAGCTTATAAAGCATGTGCTCATTAATTATTTTATTTAATCCTGAAAACCTAAGAGGTAGATAATTTTATTCTCATTTTACTGTTTCTGAGTGATTGTGATTTACAAACTTAGGCAGCTAGAAAGTAGAAAAGCTAAGATTTGAATCCATATTAGCAACCTTTATGCCAGGAAAAATTTGCTAGTTAATTTATGCATGAGAAGAAATCTTAATTTTATAGAAATAAATTATAGCCAATAATTAAAGTTTGGAAACCTAGTCATTTCTAAAGATAATTGCTGTCAAAAGGTTGCCTGTATTTCTCTTAAATTATATTCTTCACAACTGTATAATATTTTTAGTTTTCTAAAGTAATATTTTAAATATTCTGTGATTATAAATTTCATGTATATGTCTTTGAGTTAACAAAAATGTTTTGAACCAGTGTTTCTGGCAAATTTAAGAGCTGATTTAAAATTAAAATGCAGTTGGAAATGTATATAGTGGTCTGAAAGTACGGATTTTTGAAATGACTATTTTCCAAAATTCATGTTAATATTTTAAGGAAGAGGGAGAGAATCTTTTATTCTTAGAAGTACTTGGAAGAGATCCACTTTGAGAATTATTTCCTTTTTTTGAATCTAGCAAATAATGTCATTGGAAATTAAAAAAAAGCAATCAGGGTAATAGAGAAGACGTTATGCAGCTTTTGTAGGCTGAGCAACTCTGGGAATCATATTGAACAATTTGCTTCTTGCCTAGAGAAAGAGCCATTTGTAAACACAATATGAAGAACAGAGCCTAATTCCAATGGGGCTTTTCTGTTTGTCCAGTCAGCGGAGCCCTCCTCTTCACCTGATAAATAAAGCACTACATTCCTCCTGGTTAGGGATTTAAGAAAAATCCCACTAATTCTGCACACTTCACATTTATGGAATGAGTGTTTGCCAGCTTCCTATTTGTTTGAGACCATGTAAATCACAAAATAAATAACAGCAACCCTTTCTTATAATGCAATGAACTGTGCCACAGATAAGGGGGATCAAAATTATACTTACATTGGATTTTTCTATGTACAATTTCATTAAGGTTCACATGCCCTTAAAAGAATTAAAAAAAAAAATTCACCCTCATCTCTTGGTCTCATAAATGTGCTTATTGAAGGAAAATTTTATATTGGGAAATAATTTGCTCCTCTCTCCCCCAAAATAGCCTGGTTTTCTTTCTTTGTAGCAAACAGATATTCTGTTTCAAAATTATGTACCTGTGTCACTGAGTGCTTCTCCTAAAACTATTGGGAAAAATGCCCTTTATAAATCAGCATTTAAAGGAAATGCATGAGACTGTTCCTGAGTCAACAGTAAATGCATACATCATTCACTTACATATGTAATTTTAAGTGATATGCTTAACCTTTGAAATTTTGAAAGCTCCTATTCTTGTTCCATATGCTAGTTTTTATGATGTGTATTCATTTCCATGTGGAAAATCTCTGTCATTGTGAATGTTCTTTTTAAAAACAGTCTCTTAACAGTGTCCTGGTTTCATGTGTGGCTAAAGCAAACTCAATCTGTGAGCTGGAATGCATTGGACATTGTTTCCAGTAGGTCAATAAAATGACGGATGGATTTGAGCCAAGTTGTAGCAGAGGACACACATCCTCTGTTGAAATAGCTGAAAAGACAAATTAATATTGAAGTGTGGAATACTGAATTGGACTGTCTTTCAGTGCACAAAAATAGACTAAAGTAGATTACCAAAATGAGGCATGTGCACTTCAGGCAACTAAAAGACTTGCTATGCAAACATGAGGTGGTAGATGAAGACTGGAATGTGATATTCCGAAAGTGGTTAACAGTTCAGCTTCTATAATATATAGTGGAGGATCACAGCAACACCTTGAATCTCAGGACCTTTTAGATGCCTTGAAATTAAGGAATGTCTATATTTATAACTCTTAGCTAAAATCATAGTTGTCGTTTTTATTGCACTATAAGAGTATATGTTAAAGTATCAGTTTCACTTAATAGTTTACTAATGCAGAAGAAAAAACAACAAAATAACACAAAACTAAATGTTGCATCAAAATATGTGTGATACCCATTGTCCACACACACACACACACACACACACACACAATGTTCAAATTGCTTTTCTAGTCTAACACCTAAAGTATGACATGATCAGGCCTGTCTTTTTCTATTTCTATGTCTCTTAACTTTCTTCTCATATTTTTCATCTCTTTGTTATAGCATCTCTCTGTTATAGTCTAGCTAGTTAATTTGTCCGTGTCTATTTTCCAGTTTATCAGTTTTTTCCTTTAGCCATGTCTAATCTGTTTAGCACATATGTTAAATTTCTAATTTCAGGCACTATACTTTTCACATTAGAAATTCTGTCCAGTTCTTTTTCACAACTATCTGGATTACTTTGTGACATCATTCATTTGTCATAGTTTTAAATGTCTGATTTATTTCTTCAAACATATTAATCAATCTTACTTAATATTCTACATCTATGAAGTTCAACAACTGCTGTTATTTGCAGGTATGATTTTGTAATATGTTGTTTTTCCAGATTATATCTCATGATTATTTATTGTATGATTGGTGGTTTTTGTTTTTGTTTTCTTTTTGTAAGCTCACATTCAGTTTCTTTGGGCTGAAACCAACTTACTTTCAAGTCTTCACTCCCTCCAAAGGCTCTGAAAGATGAGGAATTTCTTTGCCTGCTCTAGCTCTTAGAGCTGCATTTCTTTTTTTTTCTTTTTTTCTAATATTATTATTAGTATTATTATTGTTCTTTTTAATTTAAATCCAAGTTAGTTAACATATAATGTAATAATGACTTCAGGAATAGAATTTAGTGACTCATTACTTACATATAACATCTAGTCGTCATCCCAGCCACTGCCCTCCTTAATGCCAATCACCCATTTAGCCCATCACCCCACAAACACCCCTCCGTCACTTTGTTCTGTATTTAAGAGTCTCTTATGGTATATCTCCCTCTCTGTTTCTGTCTAGTTTTTGCTTCCTTTCCCCTATATTTAGCTGTTTTGTTTCTTAAATTCCATAAGTGAGTGAAATCATATGATATTTGTCTTTCTCCAACTTATTTCATTTAGCCCAATACACTCTAGTTCCATCCACGTTGCTACAAATGTTAGATTTCATTCTTTTTTATTGCCATATATATTCCATTGTGTATATACACAACATCTTCTTTTTCCATTCATCAGTCAATAGACATTTGCACTCTTTCCATAATTTGGCTATTGTCATTAGTGCTGCTATAACCTTTGGGGTGCATGTAACCAAAAGCAGCAAAAACTACAAAGGACTGGAGAATATCACCAGAAACACCAACTCTACAGGCAGCACAATAGCACTGAATTCATATCTTTCACTAATCACTCTAAATGTAAATGGACTAAATGCTCTAATCAAAAGATACAGAATACCAGAATGGATAAAAAATCAAGACCCATATATATGCTGCCTATAAGAGACTCATTTTAGACCTAAAAATAGATGAAGATGGAAAGTGAGGGGATGGAGAACCATCAATCATGCTAATGGATGTCAAAAGAAAGCCAGAGTAGCCATATTTATACCAAACTAGGTTTTAAAGTCAAAACTGTAATAAGAGATGAAGAAGGGCATTAAGAGGTCTGTCCATCAAGAAGTAGCAATTGTAAATATTTATGCCTCCAGCTTGGTTATACCCAAGTATATATATCAATCACAAACATAAAGAAACTCATCAGTGAGAATACCATTATAGTAGGGGACTTTAGCACCCCACTTTTAGCAACATACAGATCACCTAAAGAGAAAAATCGACAAGGAAACAATAGCTTTGAATGACACACTGGATCCGATGGACTTAACAGATATATTCAGAACTTTTCATCCTAAAGCAGCAGAATACACTTTCTTCTCAAGTGCACATGGAACATTCTCCAGAATAGATCACATACTGGCTCACAAACCAGCCCTCAAGGAGTATAAAAAAATCAAGATCATACCATGCATATTTTCAGACCACAATGCTATGAAACTTGAAATCAACCACAAGAAAAAGTTTGGAAAGACCATGAATACTTGCAGATTAAAGAACATCCTACTAAAGAATGAATGGGTTAACCAAGAAATTAAAGAGGAAATTTAAAAGTACATGGAAGCCAATGAAAATGAAAATATGACCATCCCCAAACCTCTGGGATGCAGCAAAGGCAGTCATAAAGGGAAGTATATAGCAATGTAGGCCTTCCAAAGAGGGAAGAAAGGTCTCAAATAACATTATACCTAAAGGAGTTGGAAAAAGAACAGCAATAAAGACCCAAACCAGCAGAAGACAGGAAATAATAAGTATTAGAGCAGAAATCAATGATATAAAAAAAACCCAAAAACCAAAAAAAAAAAAAAAAAAAAAAAAACCCCAAAATGATAGAACAGATAAATAAAACCAGGAGCTGATTCTCTGAAAGAATTAACAAAATTGATATACCCCTAGCCATATTGATCAAAAAGAAAAAGGAGGGGTGCCTGGGTGGCTCAGTCAGTTAAGGGCTGACTTTGGCTCAAGTCAGATATTCTGGTTTGTGAGTTCCAGCCCCAAGATGGGCTCTGTGTTGACAGCTCAGAGCTTGAAGCCTGCTTTGTATTCTGTGTCTCCCTCTCTGTATATATCCCCTCCTCTGCTCGTATTCTGTCTCTCTCTATCTCTCAAAAACAAATAATCATTAAATAAATTTTTTTAAAAGAAAAAGGAAAGGACCCAGGTAAAATAACATCATGAATGAAAGAGGAGTGATCATAGCCAACACTACAAAATAAATAATAAGAGAATATTATAAGCAATTATATACCAACAAACTGGGCAGTCTCAGAAAAAATTGGACAAATTCTTAGAAACATATAAACTACCAAACTGAAACAGGAATAAATAGAAAATTTGAACAGACCCATAAGCAGCAAATAAATGGAATCAGTAGTCAAGTCTCCCAATACATGAGTCCAGGCCCATATGGCTTTTCAGTGGCATTCTACCAAACTTTTAAAGAAGAGTTAACATTCTTTTGAAGCTGTTCCAAAAAACAGAAATGGGGGGAAAATTTCCAGACTCATTCTACAAGGCCAGAATTACCTTGATTCCAAAACCAGACAAAGACCCCATTTAAAAGAACTGCAGACCAATTTCCCTAATCAACATGGATGTAAAAGTTCTCAACAAGGTACTAGCATATCAGATCCAACAATATATTAAAAGTATTATTCACCACAATCAAGTGGGATTTATTCCTGGGAATCAGGGCTGATTCAATATCAGCAAATAAATCAATGTGATACATTATGTTATAAAAGAAAGGACAAGAACCACATGATCTCAATAGATGTAGAAAAAGTATTTGACAAAATACAACATCCTTTTTTGTTAAAAACCATCAGAAAAGTAGGGATGAAAGGAATATACCTCAAGATCGTAAAGGCCACATATGGAATACCCACCACTAATATCATTCTCAATGGGGAAAACCCGAGAGCTTTCTCCGTAAGGTCAGGAATATGACATGGATGTCCATTCTCACCACTGTTGTTCAACATAGTGTTGGCAGTCTTAGCCTCAGCAATCAGACAACAAAAAGAAATAAAAGGCCAACTTGGCAAGGAGGAAATCAAATTTTCAGTCCTCACAGATGACGTGATCCTCTACATGGACAACCCAACAGACTCCATCAGAAAACAGAACTGATACATAAATTCAAGAAAGTCACAGGATATAAAATTAATGTACAGAAATTGGTTACATTTTTATACACCCATAATGAAGCAGCAAAAAGAGAAATCAAGGAATCGATCCCATTTACAGTTGCACCAAAAACCATAAAATACCCAGGAATAAACCTAACCAAAGAGGTTAAAGATCTATATGCTGAAAACTATAGAAAGCTTATGAAAGAAACTGAAGAAGTCACAAAGAAATGGAAATATATCTCATTCTCCTGGATTGGAAGAACAAATATTGTCAAAATGTCAATATTACCCAAAGCAGTCTACGTATTCAATACAATCCCTATGAAAACAATACCAGCATTCTTCACAGAGCTAGAAAAAACAATCCTAAAACTTGTATGGAACCACAAATACCCCAAATAGCCAAAGTCATGTTGAAAAAAGAAAACCAAAGCTGGAGGCATCACAATTCTGCACTTCAAGCTGTATTACAAAGCTGTAATCATCAAGCCAATATGGTACTGGCACAAACAAAGACACATAGATCAATGTAACGGACTAGAGAACCCAGAAACGGACCCACAATTTTATGGCCAACTAATCTTTGACAAAATAGGAAAGGATATCCAACGGAAAAAGATAGTCTCTTCAGTTTTGGGAAAATTGGACAGGGAGATGCAGAAGGATGAACCTGGACCTCTTCCTTACACCATATACAAAAATAAATTCAAAATGGATGAAAGACCTAAATGTGAGACAGGAAACTCAAAATCCTAGAGGAGAAAACTGGCAACAATTTCTTTGACATCAACTTCTTACTTGACATGTTTCTGGAGGCAAGGGGAACAAAAAAGAACTATTGGGACCTCATCAAGATAAAAAGCTTCTGCCCAGTGAAGGAAATAATCAAAACTAAAAGGCAACCAACAGAATCAGAGAAGGTATTTGCAAATGATATATCAGATAAAGGGTTAGTATCCAAAATGTATAAAGAACTTATCAAACTTAACACCCATAAACAGATAATCTAGTGAAGAAATGGGCAAAGACATGAATTGACACTTTTCCAGAAAGGACATCTGGATGGCTAACAGGTGTATGAAAAGATGTTCAAAATCACTCATCATCAGGGAAATACAAATCAAAACCACAATGAGATGCCACCTCATGCCTGTCAGAATGGCTAAAATTAAAAACTTAGGAAACAACAGATGATGGTGAGGATGCTAGAGAAAGAGCACTACACCAACTGGTGTAGTTACTCTGGAAAACAGTATGGAAGTTTATCAAAAAATTAAAAATAGAACTACCCTATGACCCAGCAATTGTACTACTAGATATTTAGCCAAGAGATGCATTTCTTAATTTATGGACCCTTTCTTCATCTTCAAAGCTAGCAATGTAGCATCTTCAAATCTCTTTGCAGTTGCAGTGTCTTCACATCACAGTCTCCTGTATCAAATTTCCCTTTGTTTCCCTCTTATAATGGCACTTGTGATTACATTTAGGGCCCACTCAGATAATTTAGGATAATCTCCTCATATTAACATCCTTAACTTAATCACATATACAAAGTTTCATTTGTTCTATTAGGTAACATTCACAGGTTTCAGCAATTAGAATATGGACATTTTTAGGGATGATTTTTTAGCCTACCACAAACTTTATCTGTGGAAATTACTTGAGACTTGGTTGTAAAATATGTTCCTTCATAAAAGACTTGTACTTCTAGTTTTTGGTGGTATTTCTAACCCAGAACTAATTTAAACTGTATTTTAGGGGGGCCAGATAATTCATATTCCCTTCAGCTTACATCTCCATGAGTGCACCATACAGAGGTAACTTCCCTTTATTCATCCAGAGCCAAGATCAAGACAATCATGTATCACAACCATCATCCTTTGTAGGGTGATTTTTTTTTCCCTCACTGAGGATATTACTCCTTGAAGATCCTGGCTTTAGGAGATGCTTCAATCCAACTTCTTACTTTACTCAGGTCATAGGCTTTTTTTCCCCTATTTCCTGTAGATGTCTATTATAACTCAGATTATAGACTGTCAGAATGGACATATTTCTCCAGGACAAATGCTGGTTCCAATATTCTCCCCTGTGCATTAGCAACTTTCTATATTTTCTTTCTGATCTTGCCAAAGTTCTTCTGCTTTCTCATCATCACAGCCATACTTTATTTTTTTTAAATCTTTTATTCAGCACTGTTGTGTGCTGTATTTTCAGAGCATTCTTGAATGTAGGCTGCAGTATTGCCAGAAATAGAAGCCTGATATTGAAGGAATGTCTAATTGATCCCTCTCCCCAACAGTTAAAACAATGACATCCAAACTGTGAGTAATAAATGCTAAAATAAATGAGAGCATAGTAGACTGGAGATTGGAAAGACATTAAAATTGAGTGGTAACAGAGACCATATGGCCAGGGGAGTCTAAAGTATTTGCTATTTGGCCTTTTATATGGAAAGAGTTTGCTGAAGCATTGTCTAGGGAGTTAATTTTTACCATCTCCAGGCCAGAAGAGGGATGATGATAGGTTCCTACTCAGAAGTCTCAGTTTGTCTTGGGAAAAGTATCCTTCATCTTGGTGACAAAGAATTACCTGGCCTCAGAAGTGCCTCTGAACTTCATGAACCCCAGGGCTTACCTACCATGCCTATTTTCTCTGCCATCACTGATGTAGGTGATGTGCAAAGAGGCAGCATGTGGAGTATCTTTGACTGAGACTCTTCCCCATTTTTGTGGGTCAGCCTAAGTGACTTATGAATTGCCAAGATGGTAACTTATGGCTTCCTTTTGACTTATAGATTTAATATGTTTGAAGGAGAAGAAAGAGGAATATGGGGTGGTGTCTTGGCTCTGTTACCAATTAGCCAAAATGATGTGGAGAAGCCATATCATGTCTCTAGGTCTCAGTTTCCTCATCTGTAGGAAAAAAAGATAAATTTAGTGAGCTGCAAATTCCCATCTATTCTACTGTTCTCTGATTGTTAAGTCAGAATAAAAAGTTTTATCTGTTTTCCCCAAGGTACAGTCCCTACCTCCTTCATGAAGATTAGATGAGTAAATACATGTAAAATCCTGAGAACAGGCTTGGTACAAAATACATCCACAGTGAATGTTAGCTGTTATATTGTTGTCATTAACATTACCAAAACCCTCTTAGACAGGGTGAAAGCCTGTAATCATTATTCCTTTTTTAATGGATGGTAGTCCCTCATGCTGCCTAGTGAAAATTTGCTTGAGTATCCTAAGTACTGGAAAGAAGTTCTGATTGGCATAAAACAACATCCCAATGTTATCTGTGTTTTCAGAGGGTTTGATTAACCTCCCCACTGCTGCTAGCAGGTGAACCACAAGCCACAAAGCACTGACCAGAATCTTCATCTGCAGAAGAAAAGGGGAATATAAAAACATGGAGGAGGACACTTGTGGGGATGAGCACTGAGTGTTATGTGGAAACTAATTTGACAATAAACTGTTTGTAAAAAAAAATAAATAAATAAAATAAAATAAAATGGAAAAAAAAAAAAACTCAACTTTAAAACCAAAGACTGAACCAGCTTTCCCTGGTGGTATCTATATGCTGAATTGAGGGAGGGTAAAGTTTATTGTTATGGTTATGTTAGGACAGTAGCAAGCTTACTGCAGAGGTGAGAATGATTTTCAGCCACACTTGCTCTAGTTAGAAATCCAATGTTCTACATGTATTCTGTATCATTCAGGGTCCTTGAAGGAAACAATTTATCCCAGATAGTTCAAATGAAGAAATAACATACAGAAGAGGCAAGGCTAAGGCAAGGTCAAAAAGATATTGAGGGATGTTGAAGCAACCAGAGACTAGATTTGGTGGAAACTCTTATCACCTCTAGGACTAAAGGGGCTAGGAGAGCAAAGTGTGGCTGGGGCTCAAGAGAGAAGGTGGAGCCAAGGAAGAGGGGCTTCCTGGCAAAGGGCAGATATGGAGGGATGCAGTAACTTTCAGAGAGGAGGGAAAGGAACAGGGAAGAGATAGCCCAGCTCCTGATATCTTTCAGTGCTTTTCATTGGCTGAATACAATTAGAAACTAGCCAGCAAGGGAGACCAGGAAATGCCTCCATATCACAAGGTAGGGCAGAAAAGAGACAGAGAATGGATGAGAGGCTGCAGAGAGACACAGAACAACTATCCTTTTGCTCTCTTGACTCTCTGGCTAGATAGTTTTCTTGTGCCTTTGATATGTGGTCTCCTATTGGTGTTTTGTGATGACAACATGTGAGTGAGAGTAAGTATATGTTGCTTTTGTCTAGTCTGTGTCTTCATGAAAAAAAGTACCCAGTTTAAACCAGGAAAACTGAATTCTGGTCTGTTAAAGAAAAAAATTATTCATGACACTTATAGAATGGTAAGACAAACTTTATTCAGAAGTAGTACTGTGATAAGATATTGCAGTAGGGGAAAGAGAGTGAACTCAGCTTGGAATATAAGAAGGAAAAGTGTCATTTATAAGCATGGAACAGGGTGAGAGAGTCAGTAGATGGAAAATTACTAAGAGGAGACATCAGGTGTGTGTGGGGGGGGGGGGGGGGGGTGGCCGGGAGGGGTATCCTGAATACACTTACCTAACAGAATTCTTGCTAAAGGCAGGCCAGGTGATTAGACATCTTCTGGGAGATAGTGGGGGACAAGGACTTTGGTCAGATATTGGGGGTGGGAGTTTTTGACTATATTGATGGAGCAGGATTCTTGCTAAAACTGAACTCTTGAGGACATGCCCAAGAATGAGACCTGGTCAAGCTCAGAGGAGCATATCTAGAGTTTGATCAAGGAAAGAGTCTTTGCCAGGTTTCAGTTCGGCTGAAAACTTGGATAATATTAGACAAGTCACTTAACATCTTGTTTTTTACCTGTAAAATGGAGTCGGTAACATTTGTTCAATATTTCTCATGAGGGTTTAAGAATCAAATGGAATGATGGTTAAAAGCAAACTGCGAAATCAATGTGAGAATATAAGCCCTGAGACTAGAGTGGAAGCCAAAGGGACTGTCTTTACAGGGAATGTGATTCTTGTTGACCAGATTGTGTGGTTTGGGGGCCTGGCTAACAACACACAAAGAATGTGGCAGAGGTGGTTATACACTTTCTTTCCTTTCTTCCACAGCATTTGAGTGATTATTTTTGGCACATGGCTGCCCAGAGACATTCCATTTTCTAGCTTCCTTTACTGGGTATGGATATATGGGTTGAGTAAATTCTCTTCAGTGGATTGTGAGAAATAATATGTGACACTTTTCAGGCTTGTTTCAGAACCTCTCACGTTCACTTTTCCATATCCTTTCCTTCTTCTCCCTGGACGGGATCCTAACAGAGTAATCTAGAAGCTACCTATAAAAATTGCAGGACCATCACCAATTTGAGTACTTCATATTAAGAACAGAGTCTGGGCATATGGCTGTCTCAGTCCATTAAGCATCTGACTTCAGCTCATGTGATAATCTCCTGGTTCGCTGGGTTCAGCCCCACATTGGGCTCTCTGCTGCCGGCCTGGAGTCTGCTTTGGATCCTCAGTCTTCCTCTCGCTGCCCCTTCTTGGCTTGTGTGCTCTCTCTCAAAAATAAAATAAACATTAAAAAAAACCCAGAGACTCCTACCCCAAAATCTTCTTCAATAAACTCAGTATTCAGTGTGTAAGAGAAATAACCTTCTCTATTCCTTTAAATTCTGGGGTCTCTTTGTTACAGTAGTTTATTATACTGTAAAACAGAAAGCAAGAACATTTCCCACATTTCTGCTCAGAACATAACCTGGCTCTGCTAGTATGGTGACTGAGTTGGGGAGAGTATAGGAGATGGCATTTGAGAAGGGCAGGTACCATCTTTACAGAAGCTATTGGCAGGCATTGCCATCTAGCCTCAGCAGGATCTCCAGACACCAGGGCTTACAGGAAGCAGACATTAACAAAGAGGCTGGAGGAGAAAAGTATGAGTTGATGTGCTTTTAACATTCGTTCAGAAATAAATAAGGGATACTTGAAGGTACAGGGAGAGCAGTTAATTCCTATATGGACAGCCTAAGGCTATTGGCTGCCTAAGTTGCACTATTAGTTGTCATTAATGACACCTAATTTTCACTTTGTATCAGAATGCTTTGGGATGCAAGAAGAAGTCAACTTAAGTTAGTTTAAGTAATATGTTTTTTATTTCACATAATAAGAAGTACCAACGGGAAACGGGGTTCATGCTGTATACAAGCAGAGTTCTGCATCTGTCCACTGTAATTCCCTCAGCTCTCTTGTTTTCCACGTAGGTGTTTTCTTCTCAGGTTGGCTTTTCTAATTATCACAGGATGGCTCTCAGCAGCAGTTGTTGCAATATGCTTACTTGTTTCTCTCTAGTAAGAGGGAAAGGCAAGGAAGGAAAGATAGAGAAAGAAAATGGGAGAAAGCAAAAGAGAGAGAGAACTATTCTCCAAATGATAGAATCAGGTTCTTTTCTTTGTCTTATCGGGCCACCTCAAATCATGTGTTCATCCCTAGACCAGTTACTGTTCTCAGGGAAATGGAGTCATCTGTAGACTTAAGACTCCTTACCATAACTGGCAAAGAGCATGGGATTGTCATGATGGCCTGGATCAAGGGCCTTAAAACTATGACTTGCAGCCAAATCCAGCCAGCCACTTTTTAATTATGGTTTAAGAGGTAAGGATGGTTTTTACCTTTTAAATGATTTTGCCTCTTGACGTACAAAATCTAAAGTATGTACTTTCTTACTCTGTAGGAAGAAGTGTCTAAACTTCTAGCCTATTCAAAATCTGTGTCTCTGGAGACTGAGATGATGGGCCACTTTTGCTTAAGGCACATGCTAGAATTCCCAAAATGCTAAGGAAGTTCACTTGAAAATATGAGGAGAGATACCTCTAACTGGCAATGTCAAATACTCTTAACTTTGATTAACTGTGTCACATTTCCCTTCATTAGTGCATATTACTAATGTTAATAATTAGTGTGTTCGTTATTTTGTTCTGAACTCTGTTCTAGGTACAAGATAATAATCAGAACTTGCCTATGAACAATTTCTCAATCATAATCTTGCCCAAACACGTAAGAGGCTCTCTGACCTTTTGTTTGGTGTGGTATGGGAGATGAGGGAACAAAGGGTCTCAAGTAATACATATGTAAAGTGGGCTGTTTAGTTTCTAAAGTACCACATCCAGTAATATAAAACACTAAAAGTAATAAGATATTCTCAGTACAGATTGGAATCACCTGTAAATGCTGTTCAATTAAGCTTTCCAAAAGCCTTAAACAATAATATAAAACTTGGTCTTGTGTTTTGAATTAGTTAGAGAAATGTGCAATTTAGATTTTAAAAATTAATGTAAATTAGTCTTAATCTGAATTCATTTCAAGAGAAAGGCAGTAGTCTAGGATATAGTATAGTGATTAGAAATCAATTTTTACTGGGTTTATATATTTATTTTTTAATGTCTGTCATTATCTAAGACCAGCTGTACAACAAGGTTTGAAAAAAGGTAAAGCACCAGTTGATCATGGTGGGTAAAATGGTTGCTATCTATTTTCTTAAGCAGTTTTGAGATTGTGGTTTAGTTTAGGATTTAATGGAGAAGGCTGATACTGGGAATGGAAATCCAATGCTACTAACTATAATCCTTGTCCAACTATCTAGGGACTCAGAGAAACTAACCAAGTACCAAGGAGAGAACATTTACAAAATTGCTTATGGTCTTTAGTGAGGGCTGCTGGTTCAGAACACAGTCTTGTTTGAGGTGTTGATTTAGATCACTGCTTAAAATGTGACCTGAGGCACCATAAAAAAAAGAATGAAATCTTGCCATTTGTGACAATGTGGACCCAGATTTATTATGTTATGTGAAATAAGACAGAGAAGGAAATATGCCATATGATTTCACTTACATACAGAATCTAAACAACAAGATAAGCAAATAAAACAGAACAGAAATAGACTCATAGATGCAGAGAACAATCTGGTAGTTGCCAGAGAGATGAGGAAAGGGGGGGCAGGCAAAATAGGGGAAAAGGGCTAAAAGGTATGAATTTTTATTTATAAAATAAATAAAGACATGGGTATATAATATACTGCATAGATATTGTAGTTAATAATACATAACAGCTTTGCATGATCAGGTATGGTAACTAGGTTTATAGTGGTGATCGCTTTGCAATATATATAAATGTTGGATCACTATGGTGAATATAATATTGTATGTCAAGTACACTTCAATAAAAAATAGTGGTCTGAGGCAGTTTTGGTGAAATCTACAATTTGTAAACTATAAAATGCAATGTGATCATTAGGCTTTATGGTTATTCTTCTATTTTATTTTTCCATATCAGTTCCCTCATCTATTCCTCATTGTTCCTAAAATCAGTATCAGGACCAATTCCTGCCAAGAGAAGAAGGCCACACCCAAAAGCATGGCCATTCTAGGCCTGAGAGGGAAATATGTGAGAGACTGTGTGTGTGTATATGCATGCGCATGTGTGCGCACGCCCAAGCACACATGTGTATGCACTTCTGTGTCCTGGTTACAAGGATTAGTTATGGATCAGATAGAATAATAAGAATCAAAATACTAGCTGCAAATGAGTCAGGTGCCATACAAGTCTCTTTGCATCTATTATTTCTTATCCATACAAGTACACTTGGGGTTACATGCTGTTTCTTGCCTGTAGATACAGAAAAGGCTTGGAGAGGTTTGATAGCCTACTTATACCGGTAGGGAGTAGAGAGTCTGGATTGAAAGCTTGGATATGAAAGCCCAAGTTCTTCCTTGAACCTCCAGAGACCATCGACTGTGGATAGCTGATGTGTCTTGAAATGATCTGCCTTCTACCAGGCAAGGAGATCAGCCATCAGTAAACTTTTGGTAGCGCTCCATTCTTTCTCCAGGGAAATTAGAATAATTACCTTAGAAACCTGAGGTAGCGCTAGAACTTTCTCTATTCAATAAAATAACACAAACAGTAGTCATAGTACTTAACACTTATTAAGAAATTACCATTCATTACCTGGGAGTAAGTTTTATTATTACCCCATTTCCCTATTTCTGAATTGAATTAGAAAAAAGATGAGAAGTTTGCCAAGGTCACATGGATACTAGAGGCAGATCCAGGATTCACATCCAGACTGTCTAAAGGGCCCTCACTGAGCAGATTCCCTGGGCAAGGCAATTGAGGTAGATCCCCAGTTCTGCAGAAAACTGGCCAGTGTGACTCCTTGAAGCTTCTGAGCCTCAACTGGAGTCCCATATGTTTTACAGGGGTGAATGACTTCTTGGTGGTCCTCCCCTCTGACTCTCCCTGAGGATGGGAAGAGCACAAAGATCAATGAAAGAAAGAAGCGAGATTCTTCATCTCATGCAATTTTTCTTAGGAGATGGCTTCTGTTTTCATGGCACTCTTTGGCCTGTTTGGCCTGTTAATACATCTGGGTAAAGCCCAGAAGGACTTCTCCATTTAGTGCCCATCCAAGACTTTAAAAAGACAGGGGAGGGAGAAAAAGGATCCTCTGCTTTTACATCTCAGTGAGCCACACATGACTTGCCAAACTTTGAAGTCACATTTCCCTTGCAGTTTTTAAATCAGAGTTTCGGTTGGAAGCTCAGAGTGGGTCAGGCATTTTCCCAGAGCAACCACCATGATTGTATTTTGGAATCAGTTACTCCCAGGGGATCTTCCACCAGAAGGGCCAATTCAAAATCAAGTAGGACAAGATATACAGAACTCGAGCTTTTAGGCACCAAGACCCTCCTGAATAGACTCCAAACATGGAGTACCCCGGAGTACCCAGGTAGCAGCTATTCTAGGAACCCATTTGCTTTATGGGGTGCCTAGGTGGCTCAATCAGTTAAGGGTCCAACTCTTGATTTCAGATCAGGAAATGATCTCACTGTTCATGGAATCAAACCCTGTGGCAGGTTCTTTGCTGTCAGTGTGGAGCCTGCTTGGGATTCTCTATCTCCTTCTCTCTCTGCCCCTCTTCCACTTGTTCTCAGTGAAGAAAGAGAAAGGAAGGCAGGGAGAACGAAAGACAAGAAAGGAAGGGGGAGGAGGAAGGAAGGAAAGGAAGGAAGGGAAGGAAGGGAAGGAAGGGAAGGAAGGAAGGAAGGAAGGAAGGGAGGGAGGGAGGGAGGGAGGGAGGGAGGAAGGAAGGAAGGAAGGAAAGAAGGAAGGAAAAGAAATGAAACCCTTCAGTGTTAGTGCTGTTTGAGGCTCTGGAGCTTGTGCCAGCTTTTCTTATCCCAAAAGGAAGGCAGCCCTTATGGCTACAAGCTGGAGAGACTCAAGTGGCAAAGGATCTGATGTTCTTCATAGTTGTTATCACTGGGGCCTGATATTAGGTCTGGCTTACAGTAAAAGCTCATTAAAGTGCCACCTCATTCTGTCTCTATGGCCATTTCACCTCTTTCAGAGACATTTCTTCCACGCCCAAAATGGTAAATACTCGTGGGATCATTTCAAGTCAAAATGAGACAGTGCTTACAAGCAAGCTTGGTAAACTTCAAATCATTATACAAACATAAAGGGCATAAGAAAGCTCTTTTTTATTTATTTTTTATTTTTTTAATGCTTTATTTATTTTTGAGAGAGAGAGACAGCATGAGCAGGGAGGGTCAGAGAGAGAGGGAGACACAGAATCCAAAGACAGGCTCCAGGCTCTGAGCTAGCTGTCAGCACAGAGCCTGACATGGGGCTCGAACCCATGAACCGTGAGATTATGACCTGAGCTGAAGTCGGATGCTTAACCGACTGAGCCAGCCAGGCACCACAAGAAAGCTATTTTTTAATTACCACTTCTCAAATATACCCAGATAAGCAAACTGGCTCATGGCAGTTGAAGTACAGGCCCATGAGGGACCAGGAATCCTACTTCACAGGGCATTTTGGAGGAGTGAATAATGAACTGCAAAATGTAGAGTATTTGCTTGAGGAACATTTTGGAAATAGTATTCCCCAACCCACATAAGCCCCATTGTTCCTGTACAGGCTGAGAAATTTCCTCAGTCACTGAACCACTTTGTTTCAGTTTCTCTCCTTCAGGGCACAGGAGATTATTGCATTTCCCTGCCCTTCCTTGAAGGTGGGGTGTCCCTGTGTGCTGAAAATTCTGTTTGCCCATTGGTTACATTGCCTACCCTTCTCTGCTCTGCTCTACACTCCAAAGGGCTGAACCCTATCGACTGCCTATTCCAAGTGACTTAATTTTGTCACCGTCTAACCTAAATGTTAGATGAACTGTCTCTTCTTTTAAGATTCAGATGAAATTAATCTACCAGCTTCATGCATTGTTCTTGTGGGCCTGAATGGGACTTTTTTCCCTCCCAGATATGGAATTATCCATTTTATTTATCTATGCCCACTCCCCAAGCCCACAATTATAAGGCCTTTGTGTATATAACAGACTTTACTAAATGTTTGGGAAAGGAGGCAGTTTATGTCATGGATGGGCAAACAACTCAGAACTGAATAGCAGATATTATTCTGGTTATTGTTTCTTTGTTCTTTCCATCAATTCAGGCTTTCATCCTTCATAAACGTGTTCATCCTTTTCTTTCTTTTGCCCTCCCTTCCAAATATAGCTCTGGGCCTCCCTTTGTGTAAGCAAAGATTATTAATAGCTCTGTCAGATGAGGGGACATATTCTCTGGGCCTCCCCTCCTCCTCCTCTTCTACCTGTCTCTGGAGTGGGAAGGGAGCTGAGCAGAGATACATTCCACATCAATGTGGATTATGTCACCTCATGCTCACACCCTCCTCTTCAGCTGTATCCATTCCCAGGTACTTTGAACTACAGGTACAGCTAATTGGGGTTTAACTGCCTACCCCCTCTATACACATACCTTGTGTTCCAGTCTGTAGGGACTTTCTTTTCTTCTATCCATCATAGGTATGGGGCAGTCTTGAAGGTTCTCACCAAGAGTAAAGGGGCCAAAGGGGCCTGGCTATAATAAAGACCATAGACTGCCAGGGATAACATGTAGTTGCTGACTACAAAGTCTTTCCACTGGGGTGTGGGAACCTAAGCTGGCTTGATACCAATCTTTGATCAGTGGCTAAACTTATTCTCTGCACGGAAATAACCTAGGGTCTTAAACAGGGTTACTCACAGTATGGGGGAGTTTTGGATTCTGGCCACATCTCTTTTTCTTTCTACCACAAAACGAACTATCAAAACAATTTCCTCGTTGTTGGACACCTGGGTGACTCAGTCAATTAGGCATTTGACTCTTGATTTCTGCTCATGCTCTTGAGTTCCAGCCCCTCATCAGGCTCTGTGCTGAGAAAATAGAGCATGCTTGGGATTCTCTCTCTCTCTCTCTCTCTCTCTCTCTCTCTCACTCTCTCCCTCTCCCTCTCCCTCCCTGTGCCTATACCCCCCCCATGGTCTCTCTCTCCCTCTCTCAAAATAGATAAACATTTAAAAAAAAACAAATTTCTCATCCTTACTAGGAAATCAACACAAAGCATATGCCATACCCTTCCTAATTCAGAATTGCACCACTTTCCCCCTCTTTTTCACTGGTGTCCTATTTCAGGTCCCCATCTCTTGCCTAGACCAGCACTATCTCCTAATGGTACACGTGCCTTCTACCCCTCCACTACCCTGCCTTTCATCTGCACTGCTGCTGGTGAGCTTCCTGAAGTCAGATGCAACTGAGACAACCCCTCCTCTGTTTGTGTTTTAGTGAAAAAATATTATCTTTGTGGATTTTATCTTAGGTGGCTCATTTAGTTGAGTGTTCAACTCTTGATCTTGTCACAGGTCATGATCTCACAGTTCATGGGATCAAGCCGCATGTTGGGCTTTGCACTGGCAGCACAGAATCTGCTTCAGATTCTCTCTTTCCTCTTTCTCTGCCCTACCCTCACTGGTGCTCTCTCTCTCTTTCAAAAATAAATAAACAAACATTCAAAAAAAATAATAGAGGTAGTACTTGTTCATTAATGCAGAATATAAATATTTAGAGAGAAAAAGTGAGAGTCCTTTTGACCCTGCTCCAATAACTCCCTAGAGGTAGCCACAGTTGTTAGTTTATTTTGTGTCTTTCCATACACTTTACGATGTGTGTACAAACGTACACAGACATAGATACATGTACACAAATGCGTATACATACACGTACACTTTGATAGTTTCTGCAACTTGAGCTTTTCACTTAAAAAATATGGAGAGATCTTTCTATATCAACACATACAAACCTACCCTTTATTTTCAAAGGCTGTGAAATACTCCATTTATTTTATGGATTTACTGATATTTATTTAACCAATCCCCTATTGATGAACACTTAAGCCGTAACAGTCTTCCCTGTTATAAACTGTGATTCAATGTCATCTCCATCTACCTATTTTTTTAGATTTTTAAATGCCTGCTGACTCTTGCTTTTATAAAAGACCAGTAGCATTTAAAAAATAAAAATGCTTTTTAAAGTCATAAACATACAGTTAAAAAAATCAAATGGCACATCTGGGTTTATAATCACCAAGAGCAGTCCCTTGTCGTTCCCCATTCTGCAGTTCCAATTTCAACTCCTTATGTAATTTTTTTAAGTTTTTATTTAAATTCTAGTTAGTGGTATAATATTAGTTATAGGTGTATGATATAGTGATTCAACACTTCCATACATCACCTGGGACTCATCACAACAAGTGTACTCCTTAATCTCCATTGCCTGTTTAACCCATCCCCCCACCCATCTGCCTTCTGGTAACCCTCAGTTTGTTCTCTCTTGTTAAGAGTCTGTATTTGCCCCCCTCTCTCTTTTTCACTCTTGCTCATTTGTTTCTTAAATTTCACATGTAAGTGAGATCATATAGTATTTATATTTCTATGACTGACTTATTTTGCTTAGCATGATACTCTCTAGCTCCATCTGTGTCATTGCAGATGGCAAGATTTCATTCTTTCTTATGGCTGAGTAATAGTCTGTTATACATATATATATATATGTATATTATACTACATGTTCTTTATCTTTTTATGGCTGAGTAATAGTCCATTGTGTGTGTGTGTGTGTGTGTGTGTGTGTGTGTGTGTGTATTACATGTTCTTTATCCATTCATCAATTGATGGACACTTGGTTGCTTCCAATATCTTTGCTGTTGAAAATAATGCTATAAACATAAGGGTGCACATATATATTTGAATTAGTGTTTTTTTTTATTCTTCAGGTAAATACTTAGTGGTGCAATTGCTGTGTTGCAGGGTAGATCTATTTTTAACGTTTTGAGGAAACTCTGCACCAGAGTTTTCCAGAGTGACTGCACCAGTTTGCAACTCCACTAACAGTATCAGAGGATTCTCCTTTCTTCACACCCACGCCGACACCTGTTATTTCTTGTGTTGTTGATTTTAGCCATTCTGACAGGTGTGAGTTGATATCTCATTGTGATTTTAATTTATATTTCCTTGAAGATGAGTGATGCTGAACATTTTTTCATGTGCCTGTTGGCCGTCTGTATGAGAAATGTCTATAGGTATCTACCTAGTTTTTAACTGGATTGTTCATTTTTTTTGTCTTTTGGCTATATATAAGTTCTTTATATATTTTGGATACTAACCCTTTATCGGATATGTCATTTGTCAATATCTTCTCCTATTCCATAGGTTGCCCTTTAGTTTTGTTGTTGCTCCCTTTGCTTTTTCAGGAGCTTTTTATTTTGATGTAGTCCCTGCAGTTTATTTTTGCTTTTGTTTCTCTTGCCTCAGGAGACATTTCTAGAAAGAAGTTGCTATGGCCAGTGTCAAAGAAGTTACTGCCTGTGTTCTCTTCTAGGATTTTTATGGTTTCAGTTCTCATGTTTAAGTATTTAATCCATTTTAAATTTATTTTTGTGTGTGGTATAAGAAAGTAGTCCAGTTTCATTCATTTGTATGTAACTGGCCAGCTTTCTCAACTGCCATTTGTTGAAGACACTGTCTTTTTCCTATTGGATGTTCTTTTCTGCTTTGTTAAAAATTAATTGACCATATAGTTGTGGGTTCATTTCTGGGTTTTCCATTTTGTTTATCTATATGTCTATTTTTGTGCCAGTACCTAACTATTTCGATTACTACACCATATGTAATATAACTTGAAGTCCAGAATTGTGATGTCTCCAGTTTTGTTTTTCTTTTTCAATGTTACTTTGGCTATTTAGGGTCTTTTGTGGTTCTATACGAATTCTAGGATTGTTTGTTCTAGCTCTGTGAAAAATGCTGGTGGTTTTTTGATAGGGATTGCATTAAATGTAGAGATTGCTTTTGGTAGTATAGACATTTTAACAATATTTGTTCTTCTAGTCCATAATATGGAACTTCTTTTAGTATATTTACCTATACTCATTTATTTTCCATTATATTTATTTTATATAAATATATGTATTTATTTTACATTATAAAATCATATAATGTATTATTTTTCTTGAATTACTGTCCTATTTCTTCATTTCTTTTTTTCCTTTTGGTGGGAGGGGCAGAGAGAGAGTGGGAGAGAGAAAATCTTAAGCAGGCTCCATTCCCAACACAGAGCTCAATGAGGGGCTCGACATGTCCCTGGGATCATGACCTGAGCCAAAACAAAGAGTGGGTTGCTCAACTGACTGAACCACCCAGGCATTTTTCATATATGGAAATTTTCTTAATATCCCATCTATGTACCACTTATTCACCCCAAGTTTATCAATAGAAGTGAAAGTATTTCTATACTTTTAATTTTTTTATGTATATTTGTTTCTGAGACAGAGAGAGAGAGGGAATAAGCAGGGGAAAGAGAGGGAGATACAGAATTCCAAGTAGGCTCCAGGCTTTGAGCTGTCAGCACAGAGCCCAATGCTGGGCTCAAACCAACAAGCCATGAGATCATGACGTGAGATTAAGTCAAATCCTTAACCAACTGAGCCACCCAGGCATTCCTCTTTACCTTTCAACTCTGAGATTATTCCAGCAGTTTTTTGTTTGTTTGTTTGTTTGTTTGTTTGTTTTTCTCTTCTTGGAGATATCTTTTTCTACAGTTTTCTGCCCTCGTTTTATAGGCAGGAGTCATTTTCTTCCTACTACAGTTGCTATGCAACTGTCAGTTATCATCATGGGTCTTAAATTCACATCAGCCTGGGTAATCTCTTTGCCTCTCTCCTGTGTTGAATGTCCTGTTTCTTCAGTGATAGGTCTAACTCTTGTTTGTTATCTTTCACAATACCTCTGCAGACTAAGCACTCAAATATTATTGACTGACAGAATGAATAAACATGTGATTGAATTATTGTCTTATTGCTGGCCTGGATCATTGGTTGAGCCTCCAAATAAATAGGATATCTCCACTTTTGCTAAGAATTTAGTGAAATCCCCAGAAAATAAACCTGAAGAACGTAGATAATAAGTAAACACAGAAGTATCAGCCTCATGGTCTAGCATAGCGGTAGAATCCATGTCAGTAGAAAGTATAAAGCTGGCTGGTCTTTGCAGAAACTCAGCCTCCTGCTCTTGGCTTCATTAACTCTATACTCTAACCAACTGAGCAAACCAGCTGTAGACAAGCAACCCAGGAATTATCCTGGCAAGCTGGCCCCCATTTCACAGCCCCTAGCTTTTTGACCCTAATGAGGATTGCTATTGTCTTTGGATTTAGCCAAATTCCTCCCAGCAGGCTGCCCTTTAAGGACACCTCTTATCAGCCATCACTGCCCCAACAAGGTGAGTAGGGCTTCCTGCTCTCATAATGACTCTCTACGTGTTTTGTCCAGACCAATTTAGTGCTGAAATGCACCTTCACTGAGTAGAGCTTTGCTCTAAGCTCTAGAGGTTATGGTCAAGCTTTCTTCAAAAGTCTTTGTTCCAAAGCCTTAAACCATTAATTTCCTTCCCTTTCACTGCACTTTTTCAAGCTCAGTCAGCATTACCTTTTCCTTGCCTACAGTTCAGAATTGCAAGGACCTCACTGAACTTGGGCTATTTGCAGGCCTTCTTTGACTCTCAGACTTTCATGAGAGCAGAAGGCCCCTGAGTAAAAAGCATTTTCTGCTACAGTGTGTTTCAAAAGTCTTGGTTGTCAGGGATTGTTGCTTTCACCAGATTGCATAGATGTTGAGCCAATCAAGGAAGTAGGTAAAGGTGAGAGGGCACCTATAGAAAGGTGATGAGAGGGCAAGTTTGAGTAGGCAGGAGGCTACCTAGAGTGTGCGATGCTTGAAGTAGTTTTCTTTCCCGTTTCCAAAGTGGGTGATTTTTCCTCAAAAATAATGTTGGTTCATTATTACCAAGAACCTGCTCTCTGCTGACTAGTAGGCATATATCATCTCACTGGATCTTTACCATAGCCTTACAAGGTAAGAAACAGGAGAAAGAATGGAAGAGAGTCAGGGAATCTGGGACTAGGGGCACCCTATCTCCTTGTGGTGGAACCAGGCATTTACCACTCACACCTCCTCTCTAGCAAGGATTTGCTATTAGTTTCCACAATAGGCTCAGCAGATAGCCTCTGCCTAAAGCCTTTCAGGGTGTGCCTCAGCATCACAGCCTGAGCCTCAGTGACCTATGACATCCAGCATGAGACAAGTGCTGGGATAATCAAGTATCCCAATTTGTTGAGGATTATGGGGTTCCTGGAATGTGGGACTCTGTGTTGAAACCAGAAAACCCTTGGGCAAGCCAGTCTAAATCGCTCATCCTATGACAACGAGTCACATCTACTCTATAGTTCCCTACAGAGTTGGCCAAGTTTTATCTGACCTCATACCGGATCACATCCTATTTGACTCTCCGTCTGATCTTTTTCTTCCTCTCCTTGTCTTAGGTATTGATCTATGATAAACATCTTGCATATCAGATTCTATCTTAGCCTCTGCTTCTGAAGACCCCCTCCCCACCCCATACAAACTCCCACTGCCATAAAGCATCAATGCTCTGGAGGAAAGCCAAACACCAACCAACCAAGAGCCACAGATATAAGAGGTATAGTATGTAGAAAGGAATTGGGGAAAAGGATCTTACGTTTTCCCTCTCAGACACAGAGACTATCCCATTACAAAAGTCATAGTACACAGAACTAGTCTGATGATATTCTGATTTGTTAACCTCTTACTGGTTATGAGAGAGGAGGAAACAGTTTAACAGTAACCAGAGACATTTGGAAGAATGCAAGGAGTGATGGACAATACCAACTTGCTCAGACATTTACAGGGCCGTTGGCAGGGTAGGGCAGAGAGAGGGAGACACAGAACCTGAAGCAGGCTCCAGTCTCTGAGCTCTCAGCACAGAGCCTGATGTGGGGCTTGAACCCACAAATTGTTAGATCATGACCTGAGCCAAAGTCAGATGCTTAACTTAACTGAGCGACCCAGGTGCCCCTGGTGAGGATATTTTATCGCTGATTGAAGGACTCTCTAGATGTAGGTTTCTTAACTTAAAAACGGATTTTGTTGAGGAGGTAATTTTTCAATTAAAAAATATCCTAATTCTAGTAATGATCTTGTTTTTAACTATAGGTCAGAGATGATGCCTTTCCCCTAGGAAAATCTACCTCCAAGTTCCAGCGTGGTAACATATATCTACTCTAATCAAGTGTGCATGAAAATGGCACATGCCTCTTTGCTATATCTTCTAAGTTTCCTGAAGTTGCCAAAGCAGAGCGGTTTGGGACAGATGTTTGGACAGAAAGGTAGATAGTAGTTGGGGAGGCATCTCTTATGATAGTCAAAGTCCTCTGTATGTGACAGCTGTGCTACATCCACATCACATGCTTCTTTACACTTCATCACACCTGTTCACACTTAAGGGCATTGACGAATCAATTAACAGCATCTTCTTGGTGCTCACACATCACTTTGCATCAAACCAGCCATTCTTTTGACAAGGACTGACGTTTACCGTCCTTGTTGGAAACTTCCCAAGGAATGAATCAAAATGCAACCATATTTTACTGCAAAATCTTTGGGAGGATTGTTAAGGGCCACAAAGAATTCAAATTGAAAGTAGGTATGAAATCTTGTTTATTTTAATGTGACAACCATTACAATATGTGGTGTTCCAACTGCCACTCACTTGCTATACATTTGACCTTGGGAAAATAGGATTCCCTATAAACTGGGTTTCGTCATTAGGATAATTCAGGTTATACTTATTTTATCTCACAGGGTTGTTGCAGATCTAATGAAAGACTGTGTGTGAAAGTACTCTTGCCAAACAGCAATGAACTATGTCAATGTACGACATTTTAGTGTACTGCAAAAACATAAACTGTAAAACAAACAATACAATACTAATATTTTGATGACTAAATTAATCAGAAAGTCTGGCAAATAAAAACCAAACCAAACCAACCAAACCAAGCAGTGGTATTGGCCATTATGAGTAGCATGGCCAGATAGACGGCAGTCTTATGAAGAGATTATTCTACAAAGGAAGTTTCTTACCTGATTTCCTACAATTAAGACACCAAAAGCTTGATTGAAATAGTTATACAAGAAGTTTTTTTAAAGACTGGCCTGAAAAAGTTACAGAAACATTAAGCCACTTGTTTGAGGTTACACAGCTAGGAAATATTGGAGCTAGCAGTTATTCCAGGCAGTCTGTCCTCAGATCTATGTATATAGCATTCACTATACTGATTCTCTGAGAGAGGAAGGAAAAAGGTGAAAGTAAAGTGTGTAATTGGCAGGCTCTGAGTGGAGCATGGAGAAAAAAAGTATTCTTCACAGAACCAACTGTGACATGCAGCTCTGAACATGCCGCCCTGAGCACTGGCAGGAAGCTGTGGGGAAGGGGAGACCAGGGCAGCTGCCAGCCCACTCTGGCAGGGAGCAGAAGGATGAAGTGAGCCTTGTTTTTAGCAAGAGCATCTTAGTAGCAGCTTGGATAGCTTGAGAAATGTAGAAGTTGATCCTCAGACATGAGACCTACACTTTGTGGTGGAGTGACAAGCTCAGATTGTGGGTGTCTGGAAGCAAGAGGGCTGCAGTGTAAGCTTCAGAGTTTCAAGGCATAGCTTTGCACACATGTCAGAGCAGCAATAACTACAGTAGCATTGCCAGTCAGGGACACTAGCAAACTTGCACCAGCATTTTTCCATAAAATCTTAAGATTTTCTAGAGAGCTCTGAGACAGGCCCTTAGCCGTCACCAAGGCAAACATATGCCTTAAAGACCAGAGAGAATAAAAGCCACTAATGTGCAAAATCCAAGTCACCCCTTGTCAGTAAAATGCCTCCCCTGGGTACCCACACAGTAGGAGAAGACTCCTCCTATATCCAGTGTCCATGCTTTAATCGAATCTAATCCTTTGTAGGAATTTGAGGGAGGCATACAAATAGATTCTTCATTCTGCCTATTTTTAAGGTTTTCCTGTCTGCCATTTTTCCCCCTAGGGAACTGGCATGGGAATTGGGTTGTTGACTGACTATTATTCTATCTCAAGGATGACTTTCTGGGATAGAGAGAATTTTCCATTCATGAGTGTAAGGACTTACTCCTCTCCTGAATTAGGAATCCTGCTAGGCCCATGGGACAGACCTTTGGTCAGCTTTCTAGCATCCTGCAGTCTCACCACAAAGGGAGCTCATATTCTGCCTAGTGGGTGGAGTTTTGGATACTTAGATGAGCTGCCATGGTTCTTTTCCTTTCTTTCACCACCAGATTTCTTATTCCTTCATCCTGGCATTTTGCCTCTATGCAGGCACAGAGAGAGATATCCTCAGGATCACCATAACCTCCAAATATATCTATCTTCCATTAGTCCACATGCTTCATAGTATCCAGGTTGCATGCAACTTGGCTTCCCCCCAACACCTCTTAAAACTGCCTTCTCCCTTGACATCCTTGTTTCCACTTGGTCTGGGTTCTTCTCTTCCCTCTTTGGGAATGGCTGTTCTGTCTCCTTTGGCCCTTCTTCCCATCACTGGGTCCCCAGCACAAGACTTAGCTCTTGTTGAGTGCTGGGCCCTGTCATGAAGGACTGAGCAAACAAGCTGCTTCAGGGAGGGTTTTTTTGGTTTGTGGGAGGGGGCAATTTAGAGAATTGAGGTAGGGGCCTCCTAACCAGAAACATAGGGACTTGCAGAATAATTTTAGCTTTCTGCACAGTTTTACCTTTAATTGGAGGATCAGGCTCATTGAAGAGCAATTTTATTTTTGCTTATGTTTCAAAAGAGAAACTGCATGTTCTGACAGTTTGATGCAGTGTATGAAATCGCTGATTTATCTTGTCTTAAGAACAGATCTGGCAGCTAAAGGTCTATGATGCTTATTTTTATAAATATAAATATATCATAGTCAAGCTTCTTTAAAGCGCTGGTGTCAAGGGACAAAAAAGCCTCTGTTCTTATTGGGTGGTCCCTTTATGTGAAGTTATGTTTTAAGACATGGCGCTGCCCTTATGGTAAATCTGAATCAACATAGCAACTGGGCATGCTATAACACTGTTCAGCTAGGCAGTGAAATATGTTATGTTTGGTTGAAGATACACTAGGGTGATTTTAAGTATCATTTTCTTCATAAGCATTGTTAATGTTAACTGTTAGAATCCCTCTTGGTCTCTTCAATGAGGTTTTCCACAGTTGCATCAAGAATGAAAGCAATTGAAATTTGTGTTAAGACCTTTTAATTCACTGAATTAAGGATTTCCCAATTAGAGGTAAAAGGCAGACCTAGCAAAAGAAATGTATAAGTATTTACTCTCTGTTTAAAGACTTTTTGGATTAAAAGATACTGGAATGGATAACACCACAAAATTAGTTTTTGCTGTGATGGCAAGGTTAAGACTTCTGCTGTTGCTAGGATATACCTCCCTATCACAGCTGATCTTGACGGTGAAAATTGGTGCCTTAATTTCCCAGTGGTCCTTGCTACTTCTGACTTAGGCCTCATTCTGGTTAATCACACTGTCATTCTCACTGCAGATTGCCTTTTGACTTCTTCATCTGCACAAGGGTCCTGTAGCCAAGAGTCAGTGTGTGGAGTCAATTCAGTGGTCTTCAGTGGTCAAAGCCTGGTATCTGGGAACTGGTACTGATGGGGGAGGAAAGGGGCTTAGAAGGAACGTGTGTCACAACTGTAAGCAAGGTTGTAAGGAAAATAGTATTTCTCTTTGTGTTCAGTCAGGGAGCTATGATTTGGAGCCATTTGCAAATAAAATTATGGAGAGAATTTTTTTAAATTTTATTTATTTATTTTGAGAAAGACAGAGAAAGCACAAGTTGGGGAGGGGGAGAGAAACAGAGGGAGACAGAATCTCAAGCAGCCTCAGCGTAAGAGCAGAGCCTGATGTGGGGGCTGGAACTCACAAAAACCTGAGATCATGACCTGAGCCAAAACCAAGATTCAGCCACTTAACTGACTGAGCCACCCAGGTGCACCGGGAGAGAATTTTAATGTGCAAAGTCAAAGTCTGAAATAATTATAACCAGTGATTTCTAGTGTGGTAATATTAATGAAAAAAATAATACCACTTACAATTTTGAATTTAAGGAAAATGGAAAAATCAGGTATATTGTATTTGGAAATCTAGCTTTTATCAACCCCTATTTTATCCCTTAACCAGTCAATATATAAATAGAACCTTGAGCCAGTACCTCATTTCCTAAGTCTACAATGGCTCATCCAAATTATTTCTGTGTTGCCAGTTATTTTTAAATGTCAAGAATGTATATTTTTCATTAGAGTGTTACTGAAATAGAAATCCTTAACTTGATTTATCACCAGGATTTAATACAGCATCCAAATTTAGGTCTACTGTGAAACAGACATATCTCTAAAACTCACACAACTCTTTGTGGTAGGTAGGAAGGAACTAAGGCTTGTAGGTGTTATGGCACTTGTCCAGGGACACAGAGCTGGTAAGTAACAGAACTGATTTGAATCTCCTTGTCTCTCTGGTCCCTAAACTCATAGTCTTTTCATTGCAATACATCAAACTGCCTCCTGAATGAGTTGGAAGTTGTATAAGCATGTAACTTATAAATTGTAAGTTATATATGGTAATTATGGTAAAATAGACATAGGGTATGTTTATGCTTGCTTTCAATTGCAAGTTTTTCTCTTATGCTTATGTTTTACATAGAATTCTGGGGTGGGGCCACCAAAAGTACCCATACTCTGTTGGTAGAGGCTATATGGAGGGGTACTTTAACAATTTTGTCACCATCAGTTGAGTCCTAAATGATATTCCTTCTGCAGCTCTCACCTGAGTATTATTCCTTAAAGGATCTTTTTTTTTTTTTTTCCAAAATACTCACTGTGAGGAAATTCTGTTGTACCAGGGAAGTGAAATCCAACACTTAAAGTCTACCTGAGTTTCTGTAGGTGATCCAAGTGAGTTGTTATGCATAGAAACCTGAGGTCTGTAGCTATTTGTAATTCTGATTTGAACTCATAGACACTTCCCTGGATGTAAAGGCAACAGGGATCACTGTGGGAAAATTCAGGGAATCCTGAGGCTGCAAACTGGATGAAAGAGAAAATACACAGACCTGAGTATGGAACACAGGCTTGAGTGATGGGGGAAAATACTTATGGCTTTTGGCCATATCTCTCAAATAAGGAACTTTATAAACTTTTTCTCTTAGATATTTGAATACTCCTGTAGTTGCTTGGAAGACCATTTAAGTCCTTCTAAATATTAATGTACTCTTTTATAAAGAATTCTGTGAAGTTACTTAGATGGAGTGAAAGACAAAGATGACTCAATCCACTAACTCAACTTATGACTCTCAGCATCATTTAAGTTCTCTTAGGGTTTCCACAAATTGAGTAGATGAGGCTGTGTGTGCTATAGAGTTCCATTCCAGTAAAAAATTATATGACCAAAGCCATGGAGTTCACAATGCTGATTTTTAGTATCTTCACATGTTGGCATGTCATATCCATCCAACTGATAATTACAGTTCAGAAAATGGCTGCCCCTCAGAGAAATTGCAGATATACTCACATTACAAGACAGCCTCAGGGGCCTTCTGGGTTATCAGGCAGTAGTCTATTTCCTCTCTACCCAAGCTTTACACATCTCAGGTTCCATACAATAAAATAAGAACTCACATTAAAAACTTTTTTTTATTGTTTATTTATTTTTGAGAGAGAGACAGAATGTGAGCAGGGGAGGGGCAGAGAAGAGACACAGAGTCTGAAAGGCGTCAGGCTCTGAGCTGTCAGCACAGAGCCCAGTGTGGGGTTTGAATTCACAAATGGTGAGATCATGATCTTAGCTGAAGTCGGACTCTTAGCTGACTGAGCCACCCAGGCACCCTAAGAACTCATGTTTTTGAGCACTTACCATGTGTGTCTGTGAAATACTTTAACACAAATGATCTCATGTCATCCTCCCAACTTACTCTACAAGGCAAGCCATGTTCTCATCCCAGTGTACAGCATTTGGAAACTGGAGGCCAGGGAAGAAAAGTGACTATACAGTTTGACACAGCTCATAAGTGGTGAAGGCTGATTTGGAACCCCAATCTGCCTGACCCCTAGTTTGTGACATGCCTGTTTAGAGCACTGCCTCCTTATAGATGGGTACACCTGGTCTCATGGCAGTAACTCCAAATATTAAACTTATGTGTACTTTACAGATGCCCACATGAAAATATTCACTGTTCTGTTTAACAGAGAGCTAAGTTTAAAACACACACACACACACACACACACACACACACACCCCTCTAGTTTTCTTCTCTGTAGTGCTCACTGTTCACACCTCCAGCCAGGATGGAGTGTAGGTGGGGCACTGGCTGAGAATAGACCTCACCTCACAGTGGGACCCTTCCAGCTACTGTCGTCCTTCCTTATTGCCCTATTGATTGGCCTCTTTCATTTACAAAGAATGCGGCACTTGAAGAAGAAGATAAATGGCTGTGAGTGTCTTCCCTGATCCCCTTCTTTCCTGCTAATGACTGAAGGAAACCTGAAGTACTAGGTTTGGGGCCAATGAGTAAACATACCTTTCAATATGCAAAAACTAAAGAGTCAAAATAAACAGAGAAGAGGCAAAAGCAAATCTGAAGCAACCACCACCTCTTCCTTTGCCTGAAGTTGAAGAAAAACCTCCTTATGGCTTTATCATTTTTATAGGCCAAATGGATTTCTCAGTATAAAGAAATGTAGACAACGAAGGCACTTTTTAATCAACTTTTTAAATTAAAATTAGCAGATTGGCAAGTCAAAAAAGCACCATAAGGCACATTTTTCCTTGTTGAACAAAAGAAAATCTTCACCTAGAACGGGCCATCTCTATTTTCTTTATTAACCTGTTACTGAAAATATCTAATTGTCCCTTAGAACACATGGGAGATTGGCCTTTTTACTCTGCAGGGCCTGGTGTAGCATTCAGCCTGTGTGGCTTAGAGATAAAGAGTAACTTATCTGAATAACCCCCAAAATAGCATGCACATTGTGCTGAAGAGGATTTGCATGGAGCAAACAAGAGACCATTTTAAAAGGTGATAGGAATTGGGCCCTTCACAAACAGCATGTAGAGCTGAAACAGCTGAGATCATTAAAGAAATCCCAGAAGAGGATCCAGCCTGGCCCTCATCCCAGGTAGGCAGTCCACTTTCCTTTAGGTGTTGAGTTTGTCTTTCCTTGGGCACCATGACTAAACATCCCACTCAAAATGAACCTGTATTTCACTGACACACATTTTGCAAACTAGCGCAGTCCATTTTGGCTCTGGCAAATATTGAGGGCTGCTTCCAGCTAACCATGTGTTTCCACAGTCAGTGCCAATCAGGTGGACGGAATTCATTTTTCCAGTACATCCCACCTGGTGCTCTATAGTTTTTAATCCATGGATTCCCACAGAAAAAGCCTCTCTAACTGTTTATAAGCCACACACTCTGAATAGATGTAAAAAAAAGCATTGTTTTTTCTTTTTAAGCTTAGAGAGGGTTCACTTGCTCTTTCTGTAGAGGTTGCTGGCAATAATTAGACTTTTGGTATATGGTGCCAAGTTTTCCAGATCAAGCATGGCATCTGTAATGGCAAGAATCATCTGTAATGGAAATGAGCAGTGTATATCTTCTTTGTTCTTCAGTACATGTTTCAACTTTATCATTGCCTTGCCACATCTCTGTACTAATGTATGTAGCACAGAGATTTTCTTCTGTACGTTTCTTTCCTTTATAAAGTAATTGACTATGGTATCAATAATCATGATAATAATCACTTTTCAGCAAAAATATATATTCAATATACAAAAAGACTATATGGGATTTTTTAAACAATCTGTTGAGGTGAAGAGTTGTTCTCTTCTCCCTACTTGCCGAAGGGAAAACTGAGGCTTAGAGAAGTTGAGTGAGTTACTCAAGGCCGCACAGATAGTAAAGGGCAGACCTGAAACATGATCAGGCCACTTAATTTCAGAGTTGGGGCTCTTTCCATTATTCTTTGCTCCCTCCTGAGAATGCCTTCATGGAGGGAATTTTTGCCTCTAAAACCTTTGTGATGGACTTTTCGACACACCAAACTCCAAGTCAGAGGATCCAGGGACATATACCACCCAGGCTATGTCCACAAAGAGCAGACAGCCACAGAGGGATGCAGAGCATCCAAAGGCTGCTCTAAAGCCCAGCCATCAATATGGATTACTGCACAGCTGATGGCGTCCAAGGAAAGCTGCATCAATTTAGCAACAGGCAGTGATGAACAGTATGAGCTCTGCTGTCGTCCATTTTGCTCACGCCTAGAGATGGGCAAATCTGCCACTTGAAAAATAGTGGGGTACCCAACCAAGGCAGCTCCCCTACAGCACACAGATCATCTGTTATGGCCTGTTCCCCTGTGGCTCTGTAAGAGGGTCTGGACAAGCCTCGCATCATTATTGCATCCCTTGGAAGGGTTATGTGGCTCAGCAGAATGGGCTCAGCCAGAGCCAGCCTCTATTGGCAAGTCCTGTACCTTCCTGTATACTCACTCTGTCCTTCTCCTTCCCATCCCCCACAGCTGCCATGGAGCTGACAATAAAAAACGATGCCCTAGGCTGTCCTGTTTTTATTATTAGTTATATGGCATCATAAATGTACATAGAGATGTTCAGTAAATGAAATTGTGCCAAACACCAAACAGAGCCACTGCCCCAAAAGATCTTTTGGCCTCAGGGCAATGGCAGAACAATATAAGAGGAACAAAGGGAGCTGAAATCCAGCTGAATGAGCTTTTAGCACTGTTTGGCCTTACAGAGGGGGAGGAACAGACTGTCCGGCAGGCTGATGGAGAAAGAAGTACAGGCAACATTCAAAAGGCATCGTGGTCACAAAGGAACTTTAAGGCCAGCAACCAGGCTCCCAGGAACAGGCTGGCGTTGATTTTGGGAAGTCAAGGGAATCAGGTCCTTCTGTTATTTAATAAGGTAAATATACGGGGTGGGGGGGAAGGAAGGTCTGATTATTTGCTTTTGATCATGAGCAATCTGCCTCTGTTAGGAGAGGCATAAGCTGCAGGCTCACCCTCTTTGTAAGTGTCCCTTCGGATTCCACATAGTATTAAATTGCTTCTCCGGCAGATGCAATGTGTAAATATAGGACAATAACTGGAAATTTATGAGGTTAAATACTGAGGAATTGCTGAGTAGTAAAATGAAGAGACATAAATTACAGGAAATGCTGCCCTTCAATGAATACATTATGCATAATAATGAAACTTTTAAAAGGCAACAGAAACCAAATGTCAGAAGAGGGTCTGGAAAGAGAAAAGCCAAGTAAAGAAGTAGGACTAGGACAGCCCAAAGTCAGCATTGCTTTGTCACTGTTAAACTGTCACATCTGTTCCCTTAGATTTCTGTGGCTCTTGGTCCTCAGAGAGGTGACCTGGTGTAGTAAAAAGTATGGAGAGTGTGTTAGCAAGAGAAACTGCCTCACTACCCATATGACCTTGACCAGGTTACTTAATCCATATGATCCTCGGTTTTCCCATCTGTAAAGGGGTTTTAATAAAACCTGATGTGGGAACAAAGGCAGAAAGAAATGTAGATAAAAGTTTCCTTATAACCTGGAGCCCATTGACAAATACTTAAGGCAAGCAGAATATGACATTCCTCCAGGAGCTCCAAGCTCTTTTAATGTTAATCCTTTGCTGAAGGAAAAAACATCCTTAGCTTGACAATAGCTAGGCCTTCAGGATCCTGGGAGTCTTCTTTAGCATATGAAAATCTTTTCAGAAATTTACCCTCTCTTTACCTTGTTACCTCCCCCAACTCCCAAATATATAATCCTTTGCTTCTCACAATCGAAGTGTGGCTCTTTGTCCCCAGGAGTCCTGTCCTTGTGCTTTAATAAAACCACCTTTTTGCAACAAAATGTCTCAAGAATTCTTTCTTGCCATTGGCTCTGAACCCCACCACAACATTTCCACAGCAAAACCCATGTTTATAGAATTATTATAGAATTATTAGAATTATAGAATTAATAAAGACAGGCTTGTAAACCACTTGGCCCATATAGGAATGTTACACACACACACACACACACACCAAACAAATGAATTTCTTCTAAGGTCTATATCAAATAATAATGAAGTATTAGCAAAATATAGAGGAGGAAGATGAGTTGTGGCCAGAAAGATTGGGAAAGACTTCCTGGGGAAGGGGGTGTGCTTTTGAAAACAGAGTTAGGTTTTAGTGAAGATGTTAACACGGAAACTGGTCTGGATCACCCAGTGGAAGAACCAAGCAGCACTCAGAGATCTTAGAAGGCAGCAGGTTTATTTTACACCAGCATGCACAGAGGAGATCACTCTCCAGGGTTCTGAGTCTTGAGTGTAAGTGGAGGGAACACTTTATAGTCTGTTACTTGCGCAGTCTGCATTATGAGTAATTTGGCGTGTGTGGCAAACAGAGTGGGAAAAAGAACCAGGAAGGGCAGTCTTCAGTCAGGGACAGGAATTTCCCTAACAGTCCTGTCAGCTATCTTATAACAGATTCTTCCCTATCAAAGAAATGGAAAGGGAGTGAATCAAGGCAAGGCAGAGAGAAAGGACAAGGAATGTTCTAGGACTGGAAAGCCGGGAAGTGGAGGGAATAAAGGAAGATGGGCATTGGGCTCAAATCCTGGAAAGTCTTAACTGGCATGCAAAGCATCTGAGCATTGTTCTGTAAGCACTGGGGAGCCACCTGAGGTAGCAGAACATGGAGTGACATGATCAGAGATGTATTTGAGGAAGATGACTCTGGCACAGCATGAAAAATATATTGGAGTGGGAAAAGTATAGAACCAGGAGGCAATTGGGAGACTGTGGCATAGGCCAGACAAGAACTAATGAAGACCTGACCTGGTACAGAGGCAGTAGGAATGGAAACAAGGAGACAAATATGGGCCACTGAGAAGGCTGATATGGCAGGAATGTGGTGAGAGACTACAAGGAGTATAAGAAGGCTCCCCAAGTCTAGGGGACTCAGGATATGATGATGTCATTAACAAAAAGATGAGAGAAGTACATAGAAGTGAAGTTTAGATTTATGGAGTCTGGGGTTCCAAGAAGAACTGTTGAAGAGGCTACTGGCAATGCAGTCCTATAATTTGAAGTCACTGACACTATAGTCTAAATTGGTGCTATTGCAATGATGGGATCTACTAATGGAGAGAAAATGGAGTACAGGTAGAAAGAAGTGGGAAAGAGGGGAGGAGAGGATAAGGGAAAATGCCAGAAAACGTGTTTGTTTTGGGGCAGGAAAAGAAGAATGCAAAGGATGTGGAGACAAAACATGAGAGAGACAGGGCCAGTGAGGATGTTTCCTGGTCGACAGAAACAGCAATAGTGTCAAAAATCAGAGAGGAGCTAAGATGAGGAAGAGCTAAGAAGAAGCCATAGTTCTTGGTGACTTGAGTAACTAGGATTTATTCCCTGCCTTATTCCAAAAAGAATGTGAAGAGGCTTAAAAGATCACAATATACTTTAAACAGTACAACAGAAATTAATGTGTTAAGAAGACAACTGAAAAGCCAAGTAGAAGGAGGCACTGGGGTGAGGTAAGTACTGTAGCTGAGCACTCCATTTAGCACTGACCTCCTTGGCACAGAGGAGATTTTGAGGTCATGGTGTGCCTTTAAGGTTTGGTTTCATCAGGGGAAGGAGACCCACAGCTTAGAATGCAAAGTGATATGAGGTGAGGTGGTGAGGAAGGAAGGGGAAAAGCACATCTAGAAAACATCTAAGCGTGGTTTTGTGGTACAGAGGAGGGAGGAGGACCATACTGGCATCTAAGGTAAAATGTAAGTTGTGGTGACACGGAAGAATAAAGATGAACAGATTCAGTGTCCAAGCATACAAAATAGACAAAAGCAGCCTTTCATTACATATACCCTTTCTATACATGCAGAAACATGAACATGAAGAGGGACATCTCAAAGACCAGGGAGAATATTCTCACAAAAGATGACCTCTCACTTAAACACAGGTAAGGATATGGGCCAAAAAACATTACACTGTGAATGGGGAGGCGTGCACTTAGAGCAAAGGTGCTGAGGTGGGATGAGGCACGGTGAAGGCTCTGTTTCTCAGATCAGAGTCAGTAGTCTGCCTCTTAAATTCCACTTGACACAAAGGTTTTATAAGACAGTGGGTGACAAATAACTGAGTGGAGACATTTCCCTGGTACATTGCTGGGAGACCTTGCCCAGAGATCCTGCAGACAGAGGATCCCAGCAGCTACAGCATGGAAGGAAGTGGAGTGGCCGGGAGACCCTAGGGAAAGCGACTCCCTTTGCAGCCAGGAATTGCAGACTCCCCCACAGTCTTCAGGTGTGTTTTCTGCCCCTCTTCCATGTGGTCCTGTCTGGGGGCAAAAAGTGTGGGGGAGTGTGGGTAGAGCCAAAACACTTCTCCCTGGACCTGCAACTCCGTTTTCTCATTCCCCAAGGCTTTACCTGTATTTGTGGTTTTCGACCTTTTAAGAACCACAGGATGTTTTCTGTTTTCTTTTTATTCCATAGAGCACCCAGATGACATAACCTAAAAGTTTTGTCCCCTCTATCGTTGCTTTCTTAATTTGAAAATGAGGTTAAATGGAGTGCCTGGGTGCCTCAGTTGGTTAAAAGCAGTCTGACTTCAGCTCAGGTGATGATCTCAAGGTTCCTTAGTTCGAGCCCCACATGGGGGTCTCTGCTGTCAGCACAGAGCCCACTCCAGATCCTTTGTCCCCCCTCCCGCCCCTACCCTGCTTGTGAACCTGCACACATGTTCTCTCTCTTAAAAATAAATCAAAATTAAAAAGAAAGAAGATAAGGTTAAAGCATAAACATCAAGCATAGTTATTCACATTTAATGGATCAGCAATAGCCATTTGTTGGATTATTTGGAAACTTGTTGATGTTGTTTTATTAGATACCTTTGCTTAATTGTTGGAACTCTTGAGAAATACACTTCATTATAGAAACCATAACAGCTACTGTTATGGCCTTCTTTTGACTAGAGGACCATTTATAAAAGAAAAAAGGAGTTATAGGGATATTAAGGAATAATAGAACTGACAGTTTTTATAATATTTTCTATGTGTTGGGTACTTTGTGTTTATTAACATATTTCAGTCTTCAAACAGTGCTTTAAGGTACATTAAACATGAGGCTAAGGAATTTAAGTGACTTGCCACACACCACTAATAGGGTCAGGAATTGAGTCCAGGAACTTGACTTGAAAGTCTATCATCTGACTTGAAAGTCTATCTTCTTTCTATTGTACCACACTGACTCACAGAGCAGAAGACCATCAGTCTAAAATGGAGCCATGAAATGTGCTTCTTCTCCCTTAAGTTCCCCAAATCATTCCTACTGTGATTCCAAGTGACTGCCTGCAAGGTTATGCAACGAATGAAAAGACCTCCAATGAGTCTTTTGTTATTCAGAAGTGTTAGACAGAAGAGGGTTTAGATTTTGTTCTATGCTGTTCAGGAGGCAAATCTTAAAGAAATGGATGAAGTTGAAAGGGGTCAGATGGTAGGTCAACACAAAGAAGAGCTTTCTGACAGAGTAACCCATTCCATGAGAAGATATGAAAGAAAAATCACAAATAGGGACATAAAATGGGTCCAGAAATGAGGTAAATAATAATAGATATTATTATACCCCTTTATTCAGTGAAGTAAGCTGAGCTATGGCACACAGAAAAATTGCCCAGGATGGAGCAGGAATTTTCCCCAGTTTGGTTAAAATCTCCTTCAGGCAAAAGAAATAGGCCACTAAGATGGGCCAGAGATTCTGATACATATTAGCTTCTTTTTTTCCCCCAACTGATACCTGAGACAAAAGGATAAATGGACAGGGAAGGGCCACTTTCTCTACCTTTTCAAAGCAGTCCTTTTGCAAAGAAATTGCATGGACTACCTCTGAACCATGATTCAACTCATTTATCTCACTATTTCTTCACAACAATTAATTTACCTAATTGTTCATTTGACAAACATTTATTGGGTATCCCTCATTCTTTTTTAAAAAAGTTTATGTTGAGGGTGGAGAGGCAGAGAGGGGGGAGTGGGCAGAGAGGCTCCACTCTGTCAATGTAGAGCCCCATGGTGGACTTGATCTCATGAACCATGAGTTCATCACCTGAGCCGAAATCAAGAGTCAGATGCTTAATCAGCTGAACCACCCAGGTGCCCTTGGGCCTCTTTCATTTTAAACATGATGCTAAACATGATGCTGGAGATACAGTGATGACTAAGACATTGTTGCTTCCCTCAGATGATACTCAGTTCCCACAAGAAGAAGCTAGACAAGCCAACAAATAATTATCACAAATCAGATTGTAATGAAATACCCCAAGAGAGGTAGGCACAAGCGTTATGGGATTTGAAGAATGGAATAAGGGATACTTTTTAAGGGAGGTGGGGTATCTGCAAAGACTTCATGAAAACAAAACTACAAAAGTACCTCAAAAATACCTTTTGAAAAATGGATCAAATTTGAATAGAGGTAGAAGGGAAGATCTGAGCCAAGATCTTGACAATTTAAAAGCAAGGGATGTGCTGAGATAAAGGTATACAAATAGGGAATGAGAGAGGGGAAGATGCAAAGTCATGCCAAACTGAAATGTAAGCCATCCTGAAATTCATGGACTTTCAAGTGGATTTGGTTGGGGGAAGATATAGGAAGTATTTACAAATTAGATCCCATAGGCTAAGAGATTTATAGGCTATTAAACGACAACCCATGAAAGACATGGAAAGAATGATAGTCAGGAGGCCACAATGCCAAAGAGCAGGGGTGAGCTTTTACCAGGGCTTGGGAGTTAGCCAGACTCCACTCTGAATCTTTACTCCTCCAGCGAGTTCTACCACTACTAGGAGGTTATTTCTTCTCTCTGTCCCTCAGATTCCTCATATGTAAACAGTTTGTTAGTTTGTTGGAGGCCTGAATGTAACACTGTGTATAAATCTTTGAGGAGACAAGAAGCATCCATGAATGGTAGCAAAACCAAACTTAGGAATAGCCCACTGATTCAATGTGTCTCACTTGCTCACCAGTTTCTCTGGAAAATCTATCAAGTGCTATATATATAGATTTTTACACTCTCACTTGTGTCTGACATACTCTAAAGGAAAATGCCATCACATAAGACGACTGCTTCCATTTTGCCATAATATGCATCAGGGTAGTGGGGTATTCCCTGCAAGGTGCTTTCTTTATAGGCTCATTTTGAACCTCTACCCAGGAATAACCACAGTATATAGCCAGGATGATTATGCAGAACTGATTCCAAGCACTTGCCTAGGGCACAAAAAGAACTCTGGAAGAGAGGAAGAAACAATTAACTGTGTGGTGTCTACAGGGCAAAAATAATGGGAAGAAAGCTATCTCAAATGACCATCCATGAGTTGGCCTAAGACACACCGACCAAGGAGAGAGAAACAGTGACACCTCTGTGAGGTCATACCTTTTTTAGATTTGATGTAGCTCATAATTGCACAGCACAAACTATCACCTGAGCTTTCCTTCATATGCTGTGATTATGTGTTCAGTAAATAGTATGGAAGACTGTAAAGACTTTGTTGTGAAATCAGGCAACATTAACTCATTAAGTCAATAATTCATGGACTCTTTTATCTAAAGTGGCAACATCACACCATCAATTCACAAAACAGCCACTTCTCTGAAGTGTATGTGATGATAATAATGGATTTTCTAACAATACCCTCTCAAAGCAAGGTCACTGCGCTCAGATGCTGTGGACATGCTGATCTGACCTAGGTCAGCAAAACAAGCTTTATTATTGAACCTAATTATGAACTATCAAGATAATGGTCTAGACTAAACTGTTTCCTAGGGGATTATTTAGAAACTGGTAAGCCATTTTAGTTTTAAATCTACTGTACTTGGCAGTACCTGTGATCATGCAGGAAATGTGTTTGCTATGTAGAATGGACTGTAATTCCTGCAAAAACTTTGGAATCTTAGGAACGGTAGTGATAGACAATATTATACTAGTACATAATTTTCAGGTTATTGTGTATGCTGTTATATACCCATCTTACAAATAGCTGTATAGATAAAGCTCAGATAATTAAAGCTCGTGATGAAGTATGCAGTTCTGAGTTTTTGTAGTCAGTTCTAAATGTGACATACAGGGACACATGGTTTACTGCAACAGCTTTTGTGTTTTAATTTGGGAACTGCTTGTAAAGATATTTATTTCTGGTATCTATTGAGAGGTTTTCTCCTGTCTATCAGTGGTTAGTGTATTTCTCCTATTCAGATTCACAGACTGTACTTCGTGATTGCCTTACACTGGATAATGCACCCACACTGGCTTGTTTCTGCATGAGAGTTAACACTAAGGATAGAATTCTGGGAGAAGGAACCAATGAACACAATATTTCTTGGATTGTAAACTACATCAACAGGTTTACCACAGCTTCTGGGGGAAAATGCATCTTAGACTTAAATAAATAAGATATATCCTATTTGGAGGTGTCTGGGTGGCTCAGTCAGTTGAGCATCCAACTTAGGCTCAGGTCCTGATCTCACAGTTAGTGACTTCAAACCCTGTATTGGTATCTCTGCTGTCAACACAGAGTCTGCTTTGGGATCCTCAAACCCCTCTCTATCCCTCACCTGATCACACACTGTCTCTCTCAAAAGTGAATTAACATTAAAAAAAAGATAATATCCTATTTGGCGAAGTCCTTGTAAAACTACTCATCTTGCATGAATACAGACTACATTTTTAGGTGTAAAAGCAATAATTTGGCCAATAAAATAGGTGTTTTGTGATTTCAGTGTGAAACACACTGAGGTCATTTCAAGCCATCTTTGGTGATGTGCAATCAGATCTAGGTTGTTGTTTTTTTTTTTTTTTATCATTTTTGACTTTGTTTTTGTTTTTGTATGGGTTTTTTTTTTTTTTTTTTTTTTTTGCTTTAGAGAAAGAGAGAGCACAACTGCAAGTGAGCAAGGTGAGTGGGAGGAGAGAGAGAATCTTAAACAAGCTCCATTCTCCATGCAGAGCCCAAAGTGGGGCTCAATCCCACAACCCTGGGATCATGACCTGAGCACAAATCAAGACTCAGATGCTCATCTGACTGAGCCACTCAGGTGCCCCTTGACTCTTTGATATATATATATCAATATACACATACATTGTGTATATACAATGTATATATATATCAATATACACATATATATATTTAATTTTTAATTTTATTTTTTGAGAGAGACAGAAACAGAATGTGAGTGGGGGAGGTACAGAGAGAGAGGGAGACACAGAATCTGAAGCAGGCTTCAGGCACTGAGCTGTCAGCACAGAGCCTGACTTGGGGCTTGAAACCATACACCGTGAGATCATGACCTGAGCCAAAGTTAAATGTTTAAATGACTGAGCCACCTAGGCACCCCCAACTTTTTGACATTTTAAATGTAAGTCTCAAAATTTACCTGAGAAAAAGGTTTGACATGTTACTACAACTAAGAGCAGTATCAACCTATAGAGCTGCTGGTTCATAATTGTTACATGGAATTTTACAGTGATTTGCCATGGTTTTTGAATATCTAAAATTACAAAAGAGGCAAGTAGTGTGATATATATATCTATATCTATATCTATATATATATATATATATAAAACATGGTCTCGGTAATCAGACTGATGGGTTTGTGTCCTACCTTTGCCACATCCTAGAAATGACTATGAACCTGTTGCTTTACCCTCTATAAGCGTCAGTGCTCTCAACTGTAGAATGGTGAGGATAATCTCTTATGTTTATAGGCTGGTTGGGAAGATAAAATAAGGTCATATCCATAAAGTGCCTGGCACTAGATAAGCACTACTAAATATTGCCTGAAATGATCATTTATAGGATTTTTCCTTGGGTTGTCTTAAAGTTTTCCTCTCTGGACCTAGGTCAAGGAGCACAATTCCTCTATAGTTGTCTTCTTCAGTCTTAGCTGCTTAAGCCTTATGAACTAGACTCTGATTAAAATGTAATGACTTGTTTTTCCTTGCTTTCTCTTACTTCTCTGTATTTCCAGCATTTTTTATAAGAATCATGTTATTAAATAATTGGTGTGATGTGTGTGCACCCACAAAATGCACAGACAGAGCCCAGACTTAGAGATATGATAATGATAATGATTTTGCCACATTTGGTGAAAGTCGCCCAAGATAAATAAAATAGGTTAAAAACTGATCAGTGGACACATATAGGAATAGACTTTGTTGAAATATCTGTTTGTAGTGCATATTAGTTTTACCTATCTCTTGCTACTTGTTCCTTCACTTCTTATTATGCTTTTAAACTTCACAGCAGTCATTTTGGTACAAGAAAGAAATATTAATGAAACTTTCACAAGAACTCAAATAAGGATCCCACTTTATCTTCACCCTGTTCAGGTCATAATGAAATGATTTTCCATAGTTAGTACATTTACTGTAGATGTTATGAGCCACATAGGTAAGTAAATTACTACATTAAATGTATTAAGAGAAACAAAAAATTATATTTAAGTACAATTATTTCACTTATATTGATTAACTATTCTGATTTTAAAAGGATAAAATTAGCTAATGTCTAAAAATTTAAGTTAATGGAAATACACTTCTGTTTCTATGTATAATGCAAAATAATTTTGCTGTATTCTTTTTATTCTCTGTATCTGAATTTTCAATAATAATAATAATAATAATAATTACTATTAAAAATGCCAATTTGCTTAATGGCTGGGAATTTTTCATTGAACTTCAGATGATCTTATGACTCAATTAGTACAAAAAGACCCAAGATCAACAGAGAATTCTTTATATATGGGATTCCCCAAAATAAGTAGATGCTACTATGTTAAGAACTAATGAACCTCTTAGGAGTTAATCGTCAAATTCTGAAATGGTGCCTAGGCCATAATTAACCACTTGCTTCTCTGAGAGAGCACCCATCATGGTGAGGGTGCAGGGTTTGATTAGTACCATTTCACTCTGAAGGCTGCTTCCAGGCTGTATTTAAACAACTAATCTGCAACATCACTCTTGGCTTTGGTGGCAGCTTCCCACATAAAAGGGCTTCAGGATGGAGAAGATTAATTACTCAAACATGTAATTCACTAGAGCTTAGGCTCCTGAACCTTGGTAACAAGGCTGTGTGAAATTGATTAGGGTAGTTCTGGCGAGGTTTGTGCTTCTAGTGCCATTTTCAAAATGGCACAATGGGATGGAGCCAAAGAGAGTTAGGGAGCCACACAGATGCAGAAGACCACCAACCCACAGGCACAGTCCTTTATTGAGAATTTACCAGTTCTGTCCCCTCATGCTTTTGCTGGAGTTCTGATTTCTTTTCTTCTCTGGTTTCTGGTTCACTTACTAAAGGAGTTTACATTTGTTATCAGCCAAAGTAGGTAGACACCAGTTAGAATATTAGGGTCACCTGGGTGGCTCCGTTTGTTAAGCAGCTCTTGAATTCAGCTCAGGTCATTATCTTATAGTCCATGAGATAGAGCCTCACTTGGGGCTCTGCACTGACAGTGTAGAGCCTGCTTGAGATTCTCTCTCTCCCTCGCTCTTTGCCTCTTCCCCATTTGTGCTTTCTCCTACACTCTCTCTTTCTCTGAAAATAAATAAAATAAATATTAAAAAATAATGATCCCTTGTAGTTGGTGCCTAAAAACACCAAGAATGAATGAATGAGCAGATGAATGAACTAAATAGATAAAGTGCTTTGCAATGTATAGAATGTTCTCACATCTGTTGTTTCAGTTGAGCCTTTTAGACCATGAGTTTGGTATCAGCATCTTCTTCTTTTTCTTAATGTTTATTATTTTTGAGAGAGAGAGAGGGAGGGGCAGAGAGAGAGGGAGACACAGAATCCGTAGTAGGCTCTAGGCTTTGAGTTGTCAGCACAGATCCCGATGTGGGACTCAAACCCAAGAACCATGCAACCATGACTGGAACCGAAGTCGGATACTTAACCGACTGAGCCACCTAGGCACCCCAGTGTTTTCTCTTTTAAAGGTCACCTCCTGTCTCTTTAACTCTTAACACTTCTGACACCAAATGTGTGGGTTTTCCATACCAAGCAATTCTGACACTAACTACTCACAGTTAGTACAGACCCCATACGTTAAGGACACACTCCTATAACACTATCCCCAGTTCAGATGCCAGTCACAAGTTCCAGATTGTCTCCTGTACTTCTGACTAACTGGCTATAAATCAGGGGTTGCCACACCTCCTTTCTCAGGTTTGGTAATTTGCTAGAATGACTCACAGAATGCAAATAAATGATTTACATTCTATTATTGGTTTATTATCAAGAATACAACTCAGGAGTAGACAAATGGAAAAGATATATAAGAGAAGGTATGTAGAAAGAGGCATAGAGTTTGCATCACCCTCACAGCACCTCATTGTGTTCACCAATCTGAAAGCTCTATGAATCCTGTCATTCAGGGTTTCTATGGAGGCTTTATTACATAGGCATGATTGATTAAACACTGGCCATTTTGGTGAACAAGTTAAGCTCCAGCCTCTCTCCTCTCCTTGGAGGTGAGGTGGTGGGACTGAAAGTTTCAACTCTCTAATCAATGCTTGGGTCCTCTAGGAATCAGTCCTCATGCTTCAAGAGTCATCTAATTAACATAGGCTCAGGTATGGTGAAGAGTGCTTATTATTAAGAATAATAAGAGATGCTTCTGTCACTACAACCACTGAGGATGTGATGAGGGTTTTAGAAGCTCTTCTCCAGCAACTGGACAAAGACAAAATTTCTATTTTTTATTATATCACAACATCACAAATTTGAAGGTGGGGAAATTGACATTCTGAGCAGTGAACCAGTCATATGTCAATTAGATATAGCAAAACCAAGGCAAACCCCAGAAATTCTAAATAGTAATCTATCTACCAGACCAGAGAGGCTGGACACAGAAGACTTGGACTGGGCACAGCAACAGAGATCAAGCAGAGGAGATGATGAAAGAGGAGGATGAGATGAAAATGAGATAAATAAAAAAGGTGTTTCTCTGCTTGACTCTGTATATGTACGTGTAATGTATATGTATATATAATAAAAATAGAGTGAGGTGGATTTTAAACCAAACACCAGAATTCCACCTGTAAATGTGTGGGGTTCCCTTCAGGGAGGTTACCCTGGGGCAGGGGGAGAAGATCATGGCAGACTGTGTGTTTCAAAGAAAGAAAGTTGCATGATGTCTAAGGGAGCTTGGCTGTGCCCTCTGACTTCCACTCTGCTGTGGCTTCTGAGGGACTGCTGAGTTGCTGGAGTGAGCCTCCGCAGGGCCATGACCACTAAGGCATTCTGTCACTTTTACAACACAATGGCGATAATTCTTTTTGAATTTGTGGTGTACACTGTTGACAGTTTTCCTGACCAGATACAGCATTTTTATGAAGTGCGACTTCTCGTAATGCTTGAGTAGTCCCGTGAAATATGTATTATTTTTATTCCTATTTTATAAATCATAAAATAGAGGTTCAAAGAAGCTAAATAACTTGTCCAAGATAACTCAGATGATCACAGACAGGGTGATGGTTTAATTGTTTGATTCATTCATACAATAAATAACTGTGTATTGAATACCTTCTGTATACCATGATCTACTTTAGGGGTTACCGCTGTAAACAAGACCAATGAAGCCCCTGCCATCATGGAGCTTACATGTGGAACATCTGATGATAAATCAGTTTTGTTCACATGAGCCATAATTGTCTAAGGGTTCTAGGGCTTCATTTCAGGGCATAAAGTCCCTCTATAGTGTGTCTTTCTCCAGGCACATTCTTTCTGTCCATCTGGAGGGAAAACCTTCCTCCATCTGCATTCATGGGTTATGAGGACTACTCCCACCCACCTTGCAATGGTCCCTGGCAAAGTGATTTAGTGTCTGCCAGCAGTAGCAACCTGAGATGCATCTCCTGGTGTATAGTTTGCAACACTGACTATGTTCCATCTAGGCAGGTGTGACCCTGCCTGATAACCACTACCACAGCCACAGTTTCTCAGGTACTCACAGTCCCCAGTACTGTGCTAAGCATATGTATTAACATATTTTCTCCTCACAGCTACCTTATGAGACAGGCATTTTCTACTAGAGATATCTCAGTTACCAAATATCCGGCTCAGGTCCCAGAGTAGAATGGAAAACCAGTTCTCTGTGATTTGGAACTGGGCCCCAACCATCATGTTTTCTAATGTGGAGCTGATATACCACTCAGGCCTCTCTGCAACCTTACTGGGTATGCTAAAAGTAGTTTTCCTGCTGCCCGATCTTTTGAGTTACATGAGGAGCTGCAGCACTGTACGAATGATTGTTGATGATTATTCTTTAAAGTAGTTTTATAAGACAAATTTTCAAATTAATCTTCCATGTTTTTGTTTTTATAAATTTATTTATTTATTTAAAAATATTATTGAAGTGTAGTTGACATACAGTATTAGTGTGGGATGTACATCATATTGATTTGACAATTCTATACATTTAGTGTTCATCATGATAAATGTAGTCATCATCTGTCACTATACAATGCTATTAAAATATCCTGGACTATATTCCCTATGCTGTACTTTTCATCTCTGTGACTTATGTATTTTACAACTGGAAATTTCTACCTCTTAATCTCCTTTACCTATTTACCCATCCCCTACTCACCTCCCCTCTGGAAACCACCAGTTTATTTTCTGTATTTAAGAGTCCATTGGGTTTTTTGTCCATTTGTTTTGTTTTTTTTAGATTTCACATATATGTGAACTCATTTAATATTTGTCTCTCTCTGACTTACTTCATTTAGCATAATACCCTCTGGGTTCATCCATATTTTTGGCAAATGGCAAGATTTCATTTTTTGTATGTGGTGTAGTGGAGTAATATTCCAGTGGGTGTGTGTGCGTGCACACATGTATATCTCCATTCATTTATCCATTTATTCATTCATTTATCAATGGAAACCTGGGTTTCTTCCATGTCTTGACTATTAAATAATGGTACAATAAACACATAGCTGTATATATCTTTTTGAACAAATGTTTTCATTTTCCTTGGATAAATACACAGTAGTAGAATTACTGGATTAAATGGTATTTCTATATTTAATTTTTTGAGGAAACTCCATACTGTTCTCCATAGCAGCTGTACTAATTTATATTCCCACCAACAGTGCATGAGTTTTCCCTTTTCTCCACATCATTGCCAACACTTCTTATTTTTTGTCTTTTTGAATCTAGCCATTCTGGTACGAGGTGATATCTCGTAATTTTGATTTGCAAATGATTAGTGGTGTTGAGCATCTTTTCATGTGTCTTTTGGCCATTTGTATATCTTTAGAAAAGTGTCTATTCAGTTCTGACCATTTTTTAATCCAATGGTTTAGTTTTTTTGGTGTTGAGTTGTAGGAGTTCTTTATATATTTTGGGTATTAACACTTATGAGATACATCATTTGCAAATATCTTCTACCATCAGTTGGTTGCCTTTTTGCTATGTCAATGGTTTCCTTTGCTCTGCAAGATCTTTTTATTGTGGTGTAGCCCTAATAGGAGTTATTTTTTGCTTTTGTATCCCTTACCTAAGGAGACATATTCATAAATATGTTGCTAAGTCTCATGTCCAAGAGATTACTGCCTCTGTTTTCTTTTAGGAGTTTTATGGTTTTAGGTGTCACATTTAGGTCTTTAATCCTTTTGAATTTATTTCTGTCTATTTTGTAAGAAAGTGGCTCAGGGGTGCCTGGGTGGCTTAGTCGGTTAAGCGTCCGACTTTCGCTTAGGTCATGATCTCGCGGTTCGTGGGTTCGAGCCCCTCGTGGGGCTCTGTGCTGACTGCCAGCTCAGAGCCTGGAGCCTGTTTCGGTCTGTGACTCCCTCTCTCTCTGACCCTCCCCTGCTCACGCTGTCTCTCTCTCTCTCTCTCTCCTAGAAATAAATAAAAATATTAAAAAAAAAAAAAAGTGGCTCAGAGTCATTCTTTTGCATGTAGCTGTCTAGTTTTCTCAACATCATTAATTGAAAAGACTGTCTGCTTCCCATTGGATGTTCTTGCCTGTTTTGTCATAGATTAATACAGCATACAAGCATGGATTTATTTCTGGGCTCTCTATGCTTCCATTGATCTATGTGTTTATTTTTGTGCTAGATCATACTGATTTGATTAGTATAGCTTTCTAGTATATCTCAAAATCTGGGATTATGACACTGCAGCTTTGTTCTTCTCCTTCAAGATTGATTTGGCTATTCAAGGTGTTTTGTGTTTCTATACAAATTTTAAGATTATTCTAGTTTTGTGAAAAATGTTGTTGGTATTTTGATAGGGATTGTTTTGAATATATAGATTGCTTTGGGTAGTATGGACATTTTAACGATATTAATTCTTCCAGTCCATGAACATTACATATCTTTCCATTTGTGTCATCTTCAATTTTCTTCATCAGTGTCTTATAGTTTTCAGAGTATAAGGCTTTCACCTCCTTGGCTAAATTTATTCCTAAGCATTTTATTCTTTTTGGTGCAATTGTAAAGGGGATTGTTTTCTTAATTTTTCTCTATGCTGCATCATTTTTAGTGTATATATATATATATATATATATATACACACTAAATATATATATATAAATAAATAAATATATATGCACAGATTTCTGTGTATTAATTTTGTATCCTGAAACTTTACTAAATTCATTTGTTAATTCTAATAGCTTTTTTTGTGGAGTCTCTAGGGTTTCTATATATTGTGTCATGTCATCTGCAAAGAGTGACAGTTTCACTTCTTCCTTACCATTTGGAATGCCTTTTATTTATTTATTTATTTATTTTCTTGTCTCAATACTATGTCTGGGACTTCTCAGTACTATGTTGAGCAAAATTGGTGAGAATGGGCATCCATGTCTTATTCCTGGTTTTTGAAAAAACACCTTCATTTTTTCACACTTGAGTATGATGTTAGCTGTGTATTTTTTATATATGACTTTTGTTATGTTGATGTATGTTCCCTCTAATCCTACTTTGTTGAGTTTTTATCATGTATAAATCTTGCATTTTGTAATTTACTTTTTCCTCATCTATTGAGATAATCCTCTTTATCATCTTGTTAATGTGCTATATCACCTTGATTTGCAAATATTGAATCCTTTGTATTTTTTTAATAAATCCCATTTGATCATTGATCATGATTTAATCTATTATTGAATTTGGTTTGCTGATATTATGTTGAGGATTTTGCATCTATGTTCATTAGAGATATTGGCCTGTAGTTTTGTCTTGTTTCGTAGTGTTTTTGTATGGTTTTTGTATCAGGGTAATGATGGCCTCATAAAATGAATTTGGAAAAAAAGTGAATTTTTTTTGGAATTTGGACAAAAATGAAGTTTACCTTCCTCTTTTATTTTTTCAAATAGTTTGAGAACAGCAGGTATTAATTCTTCTTTAAATGTTTGGTAGAATTCACCTGTGAAACCATCTGGCCCAGGATGTTTTGGAAGGTTTTTGATTGCTGACCCAATATCATTATTCAGTATCTGTCTGTTCAAATTTTCTATTTCTTCCTAATTCAGTTATGGAAGATTGTATGGGAATTTATCCATTTTTTTGGCTGTCCGGTTTGTTGGTATGTGATTTTTTGATAGTATTCTCTTACAGTTATTTGTATTTCTGTGGTGTCTCTTGTTATATCTCCTCCTTCATTTCTGACTGTATTTATTTGCATCTTTTCTCCTTTTTTCTTAATGAGTCCGGCTAAAGGTTTATCAACTTTTTTTAATCTTTTCAAACAACTAGCTCTTTATTTCATTGATCTTTTCTATTGTTTTCCTGAGTCTCCATGTCTTTTTTTTTTTTTTTTTTTTTTTTTTTTTTTTTTTTTTTTTTTTTTTTTGCTCCAATCTTTATTATTTCCTCTCTTCTACTCACTTTGTGTTTTGTCCTTTTTCTGGTTCCTTTGGCTATAGGTTAGATTGTTTATTTGAGATTTTTCTTGTTTCTTGAGGTTGGTCTGTATCACTATAAACTTCCCTCTTAGAGCTGCTTTTGCTGTGTCCCAAAGATTTTGGACTGTTGTGTTTTCATTTTTATTTGTCTTCATGTATTTTTTATTTCCTCTTTTCTTTCTTCAATGACCCATTGCTTGTTTAGTAGCATGCTGTTTAGCCTCCAGGTGTTTGTGTTTTTTTTCCAGTTTTATAATTGATTTCTAGGTTCATACTGTTGTGGTCAGAAAACATGCTTGATATAATTTTGGTGTTCTTAACCTTTCATCTTTAAGGAATAAGTGCAATTATTTTAAAACTTTTTAATTTTCCTTTGTGAATTTTAATATAAAGTAGATTATACAACTTTTACTCAGCAGAACATTTGTATTTATATGTTACATGACTTCTTGACATAGAAGATCTCTGGGTTCCCTAAGAACACCATTTCTTTGGCATGGAGTGGAGAACTGAGCATTGGGAAGCAGATAGTCAAAGCACATTTGTGGAGAATTTTATTATAATTACGCTCATCTACTGGACAAGAAAAATGAGTCCTTTGGGGAACAGTGAAAAATTTTTCAGTTATGTACTATATTGAAAGGTTCTGGGTATTCAAAAACATTATTTTTTAGTTCCTTTTCAAAGAATTATAATTACAGGACAAAATAATATACTTACTTTTAATATACTTTTATAATTTATAAAAATTATAACATTTATTGAATGCTTTTTCACTTAGAATATTTGTTGTTCTTTTGTATTTTAATTCTCCAAGAAATATTGTTTAACTTTATTTATACAACATGAACCATTTGATAGCAATGGCATGGCATATACCCATCTTGTTGAGGTATGTACAAGGGTGCATGAAGGCAAAAGTTACATGATCTATGTATATTTTATTTGATTTGGAGGGAAAGAGGAAACTAATGACACTACTTGGTTATTTAACTCTCACTTTGGATGAATAAATAGATATATTTGAACCAACTATACGAATTATATCCCTGACATAGCTTACCTAGCATTGTTTGCCTTACCTGGTCTACCATCTTGGCTTGTTTTCTAAAACTAGGGGGGGAATCCATAAGAAAACCTCAGAGACTCTTTTATAGATAGGACAATTATAATCATTTTTTGACAACAGAGAAAGGTGAAAGGGAGTTTTTTTTTTTTCAATTCTTAAGAAAAACTATCTTTCAACCTTTCCCCTTTTTCACCTTCAGTATTCCAACTACCTCCAGGTTTTGGCTTTAAAGGCACTGGATCAATAGATGGAAAAGACTAGAAGGGAATGGAGGCCTCAGTCTAAAAGGGAAAAAAAACATGTAGAAATCGAATCTCCAATCTGCAGGGATTAAAAAGGAGGTGACTCCATCTGTGTAGCAATGGCATTCATGCCTAGATGCTTTCCTGGACTTCAACTCCCCAATATTTCCAAACATGTAGGGCTTCAGGGGATTTACTATTATATGTGCTTTTGGAAATTCAAGGGTGTCACTCTCCCTGCTGGACACCCATTAGTTGGTTAGTTGATTTGGATTTAAATATTTCTACAACAGTGGTACCTTACTAAGCAGCATGTTCCAGGTACTTTACATATACCATGTCGTTTGATCCTGACAAGAAGCCTATGAAATTGACACTGCTTTCATCATAATTTTTTATATAGTTAAATTGAAGCACAGAAAGGTTAGTTTGCCTACTATCATTTAAGGAGTAAGTGGTCCAGCCAGGACTCAAAATCTAGATATTTTAATGCCTAAATCTGGGCTTACAACCACTAAACTACTCCAAAAGTCTTGTGGAAGATGGTATCTGAATGAAGTAATTTTAGAAACAAAAATATTATTTGGAAGAAACTCAAAATAACCAATAATAAGGATTAAGCACTTTTTCTTGGATTATTATAGTAGCATTTCAGCTAAATAAATGTGTTTAATGTTTCATTTTATGGTTCATGATTTTTGCAATAATATTCATTTTTCACCAACCCCTTCTCACTGGGAAGTTTTATTAAAAGTTTTCTTTTTTAAAAAATTTTAAATACTTATCATTTTTGAGAGAGACAGACTCTGAGCAGGGGAGGGGGAGAGAGGGAGACACAGAATCTGAAGCAGGCTTCAGGCTCTGAGCTGTCAGCACAAAGCCCAATGCTGAGCTTGAACTAATGAACTATGAGATCATGACCTGAGCCAAAGATGGACACTTAACAGACTTAGCCACCCAGGTGCCCCTTATTAACTGTTCTCTAGTTACATACATAGCTCTGTTTCTGATTTTTCATATATATATTCTGCTATTTATTTTTTTGCTCATATATATATATATATATATATATTAATGCATTTACAGATTCTGTCTGCATTTTCTTGACAGCACATAATTATATTTAAGGGTCTTTACTACCCTAGCTGCAAATACTTTGAGATCTGCTCCACTGAAGCTATTAGCCTGTTTTTTTTTCTCCATTCTTTTCTGTTCTTTGAATTTAATCTCTCTGTGCATAACATCACATTCTATCAGGCAAATCTTATGTGGATCTCTCCTGAGCTGAGTTGTCTGCTTGTTTGCTCTCAAGTTTTCTCTGGTTCTGCCACTTAATCTTCTGTACCAATCATCTACATAATGCAATCAGCTACAAGATATAAAATCTAACCAACAAAGGCTTTAAAAAGCAGGGAAGGTGTTCTCTCACATGTCACAAGTCTATGGATAGCAACTGGTTATTGGCCTATCAGTTTATTGATGTCAGGGTAGATGCTTCTGCCATTCTCTACACCTTTCCTCATGGACACAATTTAATAGCAGCAGCTCCAACCATCACATCTGCATCTCAGGCAAAAAGAACAGTATCTATCCTCATTTAACACTGAAGCAAAAGCTTTATCTAAAACCCTAGCTGATTTTTGCTTCTGTTCTCATTGTCTCAAACTACATTATTGCATCCCTAACTACTAGAGAGGCTTTCTGAAAAATAAGCAGTTAGTTGAGCACATTTATTCCTTAAACGATATTGGGCTTTTATTAACTAGGACAAAGGAAAATGCAGAATGAGCAAATAGTGTCTGTAGGTATCAAGCTATTCCATAGTATTTGTTCTTATTTTCTGGCATGGTAATAGAATATTAGCTGGGTATATGGACACCAATTAAAGGCTTCATTCCACAGCCTCTCTTGCAGCTATATGTGGCCATGTGACTAAGTTCAGGCTGGTGGTATTTGTGTAAATATGATGTGTGCTTTTTTCAGGTCTTGTCCATAAAGTGATTGGTTATGCTCTTTGTAGCTTTTTGTCTTCTTTCTGTTAGCATGGAATTAGCAAGAACTAGGACAAGCTGCTTTGGTCCCAGTGTTGAAAATGGCAGAATTGACTACTTTCCCTCATTGGCTTGCCCACCTGTGGAGTATTTTATAATAGAGAAATAGATCATTTCTAGTTTTGGTGGGTCATTGTATTTTTAATCTTTGTTACAACAGTTTAGCTGGTACCCTAACCATCCACAACAACTAATATCTGCCACCTCATCTGCACCAGATCTTGGTCCTTTCAGTGCCCTAAGAAACTCTACTCTGGTCCATGGCCATCAGGTCCTGCACTCTCTGTACATGTTGCTCACCATGGCTGCTGTGGCCCAGTAGATGACTACAGTTTAGTCTTTTTTGCATATGGATTTCTGAGAGTCTGTGCAGTCCAGGCAGTAAAAAGGAAAAATGCACTTTTTTGGTTTGGGAAAGGGAAAAATTATCACTAGGAGTCATTGTTCTCCCCTTCCCCAAACCAAGCCCAGAAAGTAAAAGATCCAGTCCTCCTAAGAACTTTCCTGTTTCCCACATTCAAACCTATCCCTTTCTGAAAAAGGGGAAAGGAACAAAAAGTGCTTCAAAAGCTACCAATTTAAGTCAAATGACTGACATCCTGATGGAAAAATCTTTACCACTTGTAAACTTTACATTTCTTCCTGCTGGTCATCTTAAGCCATTTTTTACTTTCTTAGTTATAAATGCTACTGAGTTTTTTTATCTTTTGGTTTGATATTTGCTTTTTAAAAAAAAATTTGAACTACATGAAGCAGCATTTTAGGACAAAATAATATGATTTGATATATATGAATGTTGTAAATTTTTAAAATGTGATTTGCATTTATCTTTTCCATACATATATGTCACATATTTAGTTTATGGGCAGAGTTGATCTTGTAAAACTGAGTAGTCAATAGACTGTCTCCTGCCTTTTCATTTTCTTGCATTTTTTCCTGTCCTTTCAACTTTCTTTTTCCCTCCAGAAGATTTCCAGTTCATTATGCATCTCTGATTTCTCTTGCTTTTAAAAGTGCCTTCCTCAAAACTGTCAGGGTCATTAAAAATAAGGCAAGTCTGAGAAACCGTCAGAGAGAAGAGACTCAAGAGACATGATGACAACATGTAAAATGGTATCCTGGATGGGGTACAGAAAAAGAACATGAGGGAAAAACTAGTGATGACCAAATCATGGTTTTTGGTCAATAGTGATGAATCAGTGTTGCTTTCTTTGTTGTGACAAATGCATCACAGTAATGTTTGATGTTAACAATGGGGACAATTGGTTGTGGGCTATGGACCTCTGTAGTGCCTTTGTAACATTTTTGTAAGTCTAAAATTATTCGAACCTCTAGAGTTTATTTAAAAGATAAGTAAACACTTAACAACAACAACAAAAAAAAGTGGAGGGAAAAAGCTCCTTCCCAGTAGAATTTGGGAACAAAATATGAAGCCACTCCTGGAGTAATTCTGTATATCAGCATTTCCTAGAGTATGTTCCTCAGAATACGATCCACTAGATGTTTTCTGACCAAATTCATTGGTGAAATTTTTGGTTAACATATTTATCCCATAGAGACTACTAATATGTATACATAATGCATACTACATAATACACATAAACTCAAAGAAGTCCTAAAACCAAGAGACCTCTTTATCTAATACAGGGTTTTCCACATTTATTTGGCCACTTGAACTTCTTCTCCTCAAATGACATTATCCCTGCCTTTAGAAATAATGTGCTGCAAATACACCCTGGGAAAGCTGGCTCAGATAAAACAGTCTTTGGAAACATGAATGGTGGAAGTTTAGGGATGGCATTAAACCTCTGGGGGCAGTAACCTCATCGTTTTGCTCATGTCATTCCACACTACTCCGCCAAGCCACAAATGTGACTCCTCAGGGAATGATCAAGCTACGGGAAAATCACTAAGGTTTTATTATAGATACAAAGGATGCAAATTATACTTAGAAACACAAAATGTCAGTCTCCTGACTCTGCTAATTGACTCTAACTTTAATGGTGCTAGGCTCATTATTCCCCTTTTAGCAGTGTCCAACATCAGCATTTGGGAGCCTTTGAAACCATGTGTATCTTGAATAGGTTGCAGTTTGATCATTTAAAGCAGCAAAGATCAATTGTCCAGGCTCTAGCTATATGGAATTGGCAAACCAGACTGCGGGATGGCCGATCCTCTTACTTCAGCTGCCTTCCAATTGATACTGATTGCTGCCTCCACATCAATTGGTCAGTGATCCACATCAATTAAAGCTGCTCAGAGGTACAGAGAGGAGTTGCTTTATCCAACTTCACTTCAGAAATATAGGAACAGCTAAAGGGAAAAAGGCTTTTTTGTGACTTTCAGTGAAATATGAAGTATGATGATCTATTATCGATCAATACTCCATGAAGAGGATTCTAATGAGCCACTTTCTGCCTTACCAGGAGGAGTGGATCTGTGCTGCTTGCTCCCCATGCCCCACTCTTTTCCCCTCGGGTCACATTATAGTCAGTTTTGGGGACATTGGAGAGGGAAGCCAGTAGCTACATCTAACCATTCCTCATTTGACATAAATGAGTTAATTAAGCAATATTTAAATAAATATTGATCGAGTACACTTACTCTATGACAGGCACTATGCTACAATACATCAGTGAACAAGATATGGTCTCTGCCCTTAAGGAACTCCCAGGCTGGCAGGAAAGGCAGACAAGAAAACAGACAAATATATTACAAAATGATAAAAGCTTTAATAAGGGGAGGTTCCAGATGCTTTGGCAACACCAAGGAGGAACCATGACCTGCCTTGGAGTGAGGTAGAGGTAGAGGGGATTTCAAGGAAGACTTCCAAAGAGAAGTTATTTCTGATCTAATAAAATAGTATCTGCTATTGTATGATCTTACATAGAGAGATTGTATACAATAAGGACATCAGTTGATCCAATAACTTCCTAAATGGAACAAAACTCTGACATTTTGTTTTGCAATGGGGAAACTCTTGCACTTTATTTTGTTTAGATACCAAGTAGTTTTTAACCCATTTGACAAATATTTATACATAACGTAGAGCTAGAATCTCACATATGTCCGTGACAAATATGTTGAATAAGTACAACATAAATATTACTTTACTGCTTTATGTCTCTGCTGCTCACATTATTCACTGTGGGTAGACTGTCCCTGACCCTGGAAAGAAACCTAGTCAGGTTTCTGATTTTTTTAATTTATTAAAAAAAATTTTTTAATGTTTGTTTATTTTTGAGAGCAAAATAGAATATGAGTGGGGTAGGGGCATAGATAGAGAGAGACACAGAATCTGACCAGGCTCTGAGATGTCAGCACAGAGCCTGACGTGGGACTCAAATCCACGAACCGGGAAATCATGACCTGAGCTGAAGTCAGATCCTTAACCGAACTGAGACACTCAGGTGCCCCAAGTTCCTGATTTAACAAACCACTCTAAAGCAATAGAAAGACCTAGAGACCCTGTAAGTCACAGATACTGGCTCAGTTCAGAAAAACTGTTGTCCAGAACCATGTAATAATAGACTCTCCAGATGCAAGTTATGGTCCCTATACTGGTGCTAGCTAGCCTGGTCAGGGAACAGAGGGCTCCCCTTCTGCTCACTTCATTGCCAGCTCTAGCTCTTGCTGCTTTGCTCCCTATCAGTGTGGACAGAGGTGATATAGTGAAAAGTACAGAGTAGGAATATTTGTACATGGCTATGTTGCTTCTCTTCTTGGCTATGGAGATGATTGAAGTTGACTCTCTGGAAAGAGTGATGGCAGGCTCTTGGAGGCACGCTGTTGAGCTCCTCTCTTCCAGTTTCCTGACCCTAGCACATACAGCTGTGTTCCAGTCTGCTGGATCCTTACTCAGTCCCTGGGAATCTGATGCTGTTTGGTAGCCTTTTCTTCTGAAGCCAACTCACTTCATGTAGGTGATCCTCGAGTTAAATGTAAATCCTCCTACATCTGCACCTCAGGAAACACTCCCACAACCCAGATGCCTTGCTCTTGAGAACTCTGGGAAAACATCTCCAAATATTCCCTTGGAAACTTTTTCACTGGGCAAGAGATGAAAGAGTAGCCACTGCTCTACCCTCTACAGACACATTCCTGGGATGGGAATAGGGGAGATTGGGCTTGCTTCCATAATGGGGCAAATAGCAAATATTTCAGGTTTTGTGAGCCATAAGGTCTCTCTTGTGACTACTCAACTCTTCCAATTGTAGCACAAAAGAAACCATAGACAATAACTAAACAAATGATCATTGCTGTGTTCCTATAAAGCTTTATTTACAAAAACAACAGATAATCCAATTTAAAAAGCAGGCAAAGGAATTGAATAGATATTTTCCCAAAGAGGATATACAAATAGCTAAAAGCACATCAACATCATTAATCATTAGGGAAATAAAAACCAAAACCACAATGAGATATCACTTCACACTTACTAAAATGGCTATAATAAAAAAAGATGAACAATAACAAGTGTTGACAAGGATGTGCAGAAATTGGAACCCTCAAATCTTGCTTGTGGGGATGTAAAATTGTGTGGTGGCCTCTTTGAAAAAAACATCTAGGACTTACTCAAGTATTAAACATAGAGTTACCATATGAATCAGCAATTCTCCTCCAAGGTATCTACTCAAGAGAAATGAGAGAGAAATGAAAAAATATGTCCATGAAATTGGTACAGCCTCTATGGAAAACAGCATGGAATTTCTTTTAGAATTTTAAAAATAAAACTACCATATCATCAGCAATCCCACCACTGGATATATATGTGTCCAAAGGAAATGAAAATGGGATCTCACACAGGTATCTACACTCCCATGTTTTTTACAATATTGTTAATAGCTAAGGTATAGAAACAACAGGTGAAGTGTCCATCAATAGATGAATGAATAAAGAAGATATGGTATATATTCATAATGGAATGTTATTTAGCCATGAGAGAAAGAGATCCTATCATTTTCAACAACACAGATGGAATTTGAGGGCATTATGCTAAGTGAAATACGTCTGATAGAGAAAAATAAATGCAGTATAATATCACTTATATGTGTGTCTAACAAAGCTGAACTCAGAAACAAAGAGTGAAATGGTGGTTATGAGGGGCTGGTTATCAGAGAAAATGGGGAGATATTTGTCAAAGGATATAATCTTCCAATTATAAGATGGGTAAGTTCTGGGAATCTAATGTATGGTGCGGTGATTATAATTAACAGTACTCTTTTATACTCTTGAAAATTGCTAAGAAAGTAAATCTTAAATGTTCTCAACACCAAAAAAGGCAATTTTATGATGTGATGGAGGTGTTAATGCCATGGTGATGATCATTTTGCAGTATATATATATATCAAATCAATACATTGTACACTTAAAACTACAATGCTATATGTTAATTATATCTCAATAAAACTTAGAGAAAAAATATATATCCATGGAAAAACTGTACACTTGTTCATAGAATAATTATATCAAAAAAGCAAAAACAATTTAAATGTCCATCAACTAGTAAGTGGATAAAGTTTTGTTAAATGCATAAAATGTGGTATATCGATGTAAAGGAATATTATTCAGCCATAGAAAGGAATGAAATATTGATACATGCTATAACATGGGTGAACCTTGAAAACATTTTGCTAAGTGAGAGAAGCCATTCACAAAGATCACATAATGTATTGTCCCATTTATATAAAATGTTCAGAATAAGCAAATCCATAGAGACCAAAGTAGATTAATGATTGCCTTGGGCTTGGGGCAGATAAGGAGGCAATGGAGAGGGACAGCTAATGGGTACAAGGTTTTGTTGTTGTTGTTATAAGTAAAATGCTCTAAAATTAGAGTATGGTGATGGTTACACAACTCTGTAAATATACTAAAAACCATTGAATTGTACAATTTAAACAGATGAATTTTATGGCATGTAAATTATATCACAAAATTAATGATAGGCAGCAATCTGGATCTGGTCTGGGGGCCATTCTTTGCCAATCTCTGGTCTACAATATTTTTGCTCTGCCCAATGGTCTCAAATCTCCTCCTCCTCCTCTTCTTCTTTCTCCTCTTCCTCTTCCTCCTCCTCCTCCTTCTCCCGGTTCTTCCTTTTCTGTTTTTCCCCTTACTCCAGTGTGTGAAAAGTATACTCTTAGCTTATTTCTTTGGAGGCTGGTCCTTGAACCATGGAGCTGCTTTGCCCTGAGCAATTTAGAGTTTTCTTCCTAGGATATTGGTTAACCAATAACTGTCAGGTTGCGGATTAAGAAAAGACAGTTCACTTGCCTTGGGATGGAATAGTCTGAGATACAACTTACATTCCTGAGTTCCTCTGGTGGATCACCTGAAACTACCCTCCACAGGATCTTTGCTAAAATACAGATCTTTTTAGCTTCCTCTCCTGTCTGTTCCAACTCCCTCACTCCCTTTCTAAATAATTACTTGCATATGACTGGGGATTTTTTATATGATAAAAGGCATATCTTTTATTTATTTATTTTTCTTTCATAGTTTATTGTCAAGTTGGTTTCCATATAACACCCAGTGCTCATCCCAACAAGTGCCCTCCTCCTTCCCCTCTCCCCTACCCCCATCAGCCCTCAGTTTGTTCTCAGCATTCAACAGTCTCTCATGGTTTGTCTCCCTCCCTCTCCCCAACTATTTTTCCCCCTCCTCCTCTCCCATGGTCCTCTGTTAAGTTTTTCCTGTTCCACTTATAAATGAAAACATATGGTGTTTATCTTTCTCTGCCTGACTTATTTCGCTAAGCATAACACCCTCGAGTTCCATCCATGTTGCTACACATGGCCAGATTTCATTCTTTCTCATTGCCATGTAGTATTCCATTGTATAGATAAACCACATCTTCTTTATCCATTTATCAATGGACATTTAGGCTCTTTCCATGATTTAGCTATTGTTGAGAGTGCTGCTATGAATATTGGGGTCCATGTGCCCATATGCGTCAGCACTCCTGTATCCCTTGGGTAAATTCTTAGCAGTGCTGTTGCTGGGTCATAGGGGAGTTCTATGGTTATTTTTTTGAGGAACCTATACACTGTTTTCCAGAGGGACTACACCAGTTTACATTCCCACCAACAGGGTAAGAGGGTGCCCATTTCTCCACATCCTTGCCAGCATCTAGAGTCACCTGATTTGTTCATTTTGGCCACTCTGACCGGCGTGAGGTGGTATGTCAGTGTGGTTTCAATTTGCATTTCCGTGATAATGAGGGTGACTGAGCATTGTTTCATGTGTCTGTTGGCCATCTGGATGTCCTCTTTGGAGAAGTGTCTGTTCATGTCTTCTGCCCATTTCTTCCGGCTTATTTGTTTTTTGGGTGTGGAGTTTGGTGAGTTCCTTATAGATTTTGGATCCTAGCCCTTTGTCTGACATATCATTTGCAGCTCTTTTCCCATGAATGAGGATTTTGACAGGGGTTTTTCAAGAAAGCTCTCTCTCTGAAGAGGTGACTTTTTAAAAAATATTTATTTATTTTTGAGAGAGAGCAAGAGGAAGAGTGTGCATGGGAGAAGCTCAGAGAGAGACACACATACACAGAATATGAAGAATGCTCCGGGCTCTGAGCTGTCAGCACAGAGCCCTACATGGGGCTTGAACCCACAAACCACAGGATCATGACCTGGGCTGAAGTTGGATGCTTAACTGACTGAGCTATCCAGGCACCCCGAGGTGGATTTAAGCTAACACCTAAAGGATGAAAAGGAGCCAGTTACCTGAAAAGACAATGAGCAAAACAAATTCTTGTTGCATTTGTTTCTTAAGTCGTCTTTTCCAAGATACTGGTCACATATTATGAATTCCAATGTCAGACTGAAATATCCAAGGTGTGCCAGGACAGCTCTACCTATATATCTAAAATTGTCCTGTACCAGGCATATTAACTCTAATCTACCATTCCCATCCTCCACTCTAAACCCCCTGTCAGAATTTTCCTTTTGCTCTATCTCAGTTGAAGTAAGTGAGATGACCATCTCCCATCGTGTTTAAGTCAGAAATCTAGGAGGTTTCTACTGCTTCTCACCACCCCTAATTGCTTTTCACTGTCACCTACCATATTCAAACATTACTGAGCCTTGCTAAATGTATCTCCTAAATATTTCATTAGTCTATTTCAGTTAATTTTAGTTGCTACTGCCATATTCTAGGCCTTAATCATAATCATATGCAAAAGCCTCCTGATCTTCCAGAGTAGGTCCTTGCCACTCTCTAATCTATCAGCTTCAGAAAACAGGGAAATTTACACAAATGCAGATTTGTAAGTGTCATTTCCAGGCTCATAACTTTTTGAGGAAGTTCTAATAGCTATAGGATTAATGTTCAAATTTAGTATAACAAATGCTTGCTTTTACTTCTGCCTCTGTTTTCCTATTGGCTTCAATTCACTTCCTCTTATACCCCAAGAACACAAAATGAGACAAAGTGCACCGCATATATAATTGTTTCAAAACTCTGTGCCTTCTTTGCCCATACTTTTTTCTTTTTTCAGTCACTAACACCTACAATCAGTTCCATCATTATATGACATGTATGTTCCTAAAACCCACTTCTGTGAAAAAGTGTACATTAAAAGTCCCCCAAAATGGGGTTCAGAGAACAGCACTCAAAAACCTCCCAAGTGACACATATAAAATATAAGGGAGGATCCTAATAAAAACTGTAGCATAGCTTTATATATGTTAGGGTTAAGAAAAACACAAATACTACAGTAAATATGGGACTACACAATCGGGTAACACCCGACACTTGCTTGTAGAAATGAGCCGAGGTGGTGGTCTATGAATTATCAGAAGCAGCAGGAGGGTTATATGAAATTGGATGTAACACCACTCGTAAATGGTTGTGGCTTTTAACACACATAAACTGAGGAAGGTGCTAGATGTTTGAGACGTGTGCATGTGTTCATTTTGTTATTTTTATGCAGCTCATTTCAGCAGAGTATAGTTTTCTGGGTCTCCTCAGTGGAGACAGAGACTAAGTTTGCATCATGCACAAATTATTCTTTAATATAACAATTACAGTGGAGCAAATTTCTATCTTCAAATGAGCTTTATAGCAATACTGACTATACTTATCTTTCAAAAGATAGAAGAGTGGAAGAGTGGCAGGAAATATGAGCCTGGAGCATCTTGGAGTTCCAGAGTATAAGAAAATACTCAAAACAAGGAAAATAGAAATGAAACAAAAGTGTGATGATGATATTATGCCAAAGGGCATAAGAGCCAGTTGAAGGAGTTCTCAGTAGCCAAAGACGGAACAATTTGAACAAGAAAATAAAGTAACATTAGATAAATACTCACAGTATAAGATAAATATCTATGAGTTTATACTAATATAAGTAAATGATTAAATAGGTAAATAAATTGAGGGAGGAGAGATCAATCTCCTGTAAAGAATTTCAATCAGTGATGTATATATTCCACCCTTAAGGAAAGGGTGTGTAACTAGGGGTGGGAAGTCAACTTTACGGTGGAGAAACCTGACAAACAGTACCTCAGCCAGATGATCAAAGTCAATATTAACAGTGATAAGTTATGTTGATGGTATATACCCTTTACGTGATGAGATGAAAATGGCAATTTCTCTCTGTGGTCCTTCTCTCAAAAGCCCATCACCCCAGGCTAATCATAAGAAAAGCATTAGATGAATCCTCAAAGAGGAACATTCTATAAATGGCCAGTAAACCTGATGACTTTCTAAAATCAAAAGCAAAGAAAGTCTGAGAAAACTGGAAGCAGGGAGAGCCTAAGAAACATGACAACTAACTGTAATGTGGTGTCCCCATTGGGATCCTTGAATAGAAAAAAGGACTTTAGGTAAAAACTAAAAAAATATGAATAGATTATGGACTTTAGTAAATAATAATATAGAAATATTAGTTCCTCAGTTGTAACAAATATTCCATACTAATGTAAAATGTTAATATTAAGGGAAACTGGGTGCAGAATGGATGAGAGAGCTCTGCACCTATCTTTGCATTTTTTTCCTGAAAAAATAAAACAGTTCTACAGAATAAAGTTTATTTTTTAAATTATTGAGGAGGAAGCAACACATCTCTCACAAAACCCCTTCTCAGATCCCATATAAGCTAAGTCAGTCAGCCTCTGTATTTGCAGAGCATCTTTGTCTTAATCTTACTCTCTCATGTACTCCATTCCGGGGTAATCATGTTTCCTCCCTCGCGACACCAGCATCTTTTAAAAAAAAAATTTTTTTTTAATGTTTTATTTATTTCTAGGGGAGAGAGAGAGAGACAGCGTGAGCAGGGGAGGGTCAGAGAGAGAGGGAGTCACAGACTGAAACAGGCTCCAGGCTCTGAGCTGGCAGTCAGCACAGAGCCCCACGTGGGGCCCGTACCCACGAACCGCGAGATCATGACCTAAGCGAAAGTCGGACGCTTAACCGACTAAGCCATCCAGGTGCCCCGTCGACACCAGCATCTTAAAGAAAGAAATCAGGCCATATGTATATTTGTATGTCCAGTATTTAGCACTACTCAGGTTAATAAAAGTTGCCCACGATGCATATATTATATTGACACAAACTGTAAATATTAATGATATGTCTACTTTGCAGAGCTCACATTTTCCCGTCTCAGATATTAGAATGCTGAAGAGTCAGACATATGTTAAATGCATATGTTAAATACAACTGACTTTTCTTTTTGACATTACCAAGTCTTTCCTTTGGTTGGGACCTGAGAGAAGAGGAAGTAAGCAAGTGAGCCATATTTCCTCCTCTCTTTTTTACTCCCCTACTGAGCAATAGGTTTCTGATTTTGACACTTTCATCTGCATTTGCCTCTGTCTTCTGTAACAGCATGTCAATCTAAGAAATCAAAGCAGTTCTAAATAATCCATATGCCCAACATCTAAGTACTTCTTCCTTGAACTGATGTGTTCCATTTCTAAGGTCTCTTAGGTGACCCTCAGGCAGGGAGCTCTAGGATGGTACTGTTTGCAAATGATCATGTTAGTTCCTCATTGGCCATAAGACTTGACTTTTGGTTCATCTGTGTTACTTATCCTTAATTCAGCCTTCCCTCGGGACCTAATGAGTTGGCCAGACTGCCTGACTGATGGGGGTCAGTTCTGGTTCAAACATTGGCACTCACTTTCCCTTCAAAAGCAGTTAATTTCAGGAAGAAAATATTGACAACAGGACACTTTTTATTTTAAAACTGCTGCCCCAAACAGGAAACCATATTAAGATAGCCAGCTGGAAAGAAACTGTGGTTCCTTTCTCATTTAACTGAAGAGTCAGAAGCTTTATGGTGAATATATTATTTGGGAAAAAAAAGGAATTAATTTTACAGTGAGTTTATGTCTTTGGTAGATTTCATGTTCAGCAAAAATATCAAGCCATAATGATATTTTCCCATAAGTGTGCATAAATACATTATCTGCAAATGATCTCAAAGGCTGACATGCCCCAGAGGATTCATGTATAAGTCCAACCAACTTCTTAAAAGTAAATCTCTTCCAACAAGAGAAGACTTGACCCCAAGATTCTGTATAGTCTATAGTCAGGATATCATATAGTATATCTGAATCAAAATTTAAGGAAGGAGAAAAAAAAGTAATGTTTTGAAACTGAAACTAGTGAAAATAGATCACGTAGATAAGAATATTAGCAGAGGTAACTTTCATTCGAAGATCGTTTATATATACATATGTGCTCCTAGTGGAACCAGAAACCAACATGTCTCTAAATCATTGGCCTGAAACTTGCAAAGGAATTATGCATAGGAGATCAGAATGTGTGTCCTGGTCAATAGACAGGTGTGTTCTTAGGTAGACTGTACCTTGGATGAGATATAATAGCTTTACTTTAATAGACATTATTGGTATTGGATAAGGAAGGGACTATAGGGGAAAAGGAGATATAAAATACCTCATTGCCATCCTATTTCCATCATGTATAAACAACTTTCTGATTACTTATTCTTCTAATAGCACACCTTAATATATAAAATGGGGACACTATGGGAAACTGGCACAAGAACTCTGGTCACTGGAAAGACGTTCCACACTGTAAGCAATCTCGCATTTTGGTTTACACATCAGCCACTTATGAGTTTGGCTAACATGAGTCAGACACGAGCATATGGTCATTCCTGATGGAACAAATGAAAACAAGTTTTTAAATCTGAAAAGCTGAGGTATAGAGACCTCAGATCCATGGTGACACCGTGGATAGGCACATCTGAAGCTCACCCTGGATTGGCAATGTAAACTCATATTTAATATCACTGTGGTACAGTATTAGCTTCATCTTTAATGCTGTCCACTACCTAAAGCACACTCTCATATATATGTCTGTATTTGACTTTGGAGCATATTAACATTCTGGGGAGCCTAGTTTTCATCATGGTTTAAATATATAGTTAAATTAACTTTCCATAATGACTATTATTTCAGTCATTATGAGAATGAGAAAACAAGATAGTAAATAGTAGGACTGGGGGACAGTAGATTGACATAAAAATCATCCTAGATAATCTACAAATCTGGTAACACTCACAAGAGGGACGGTGGGTTTTTACAGCTTTTCAAGATAAAAAATTCGGGGAAAAATCAGGAAAAAAGAAAAAAAAGGAAGGACAGTGGGTACCTCTATTTATCATCTATTTTGCATGAGAGTACCTGATGTAAGCACATTTCTTTTAGACTTCACAGACTTAAAATTATAGTTCAGAGAGTCTACTAGATCAATAACTAAAGCAAAAGATTCAGGAGGGAGATAATATTTGGATAAAGGGATATATGCTTCCTGTCTTTCAGATCAGAGCCCACAACTCTGTGTTTCTAACCTCATGACAGCATTCAACATACTATAGAGGAAAAGAATAAATCCTAAACCTGTGTGACATCACTCCTTCTAGATGCTTTCTTTATCTTTCTGTGCCTACATTATTTATCAAGGAAGAGGCTCTCTGAGAATTCGATGCAAGTTTTTTTGTGATGATCTGGACACTGGTTCAGGAAAGAAAAATGATTTCCTTGTTGATTCAATCGGCGATGGGTGAGCTGCTTTGAAATATATTTGTCTTCTACTATTACTCATTTTCTTCAAAGACCCTAACCATCAATAAGAATTATAACCTCTGAAATGTTTTTCCCTAATGAAAAAATATTTTAATTTTGATAATGTAACATTGGATTAGAAAGACTCTTTAATTGACTTACTTTCTGGAGTTTTGAAATGGTTTTGAAATTCTTCTCAAAGTTTTATTTATCAAAATAAAAGCTGGGTTGACCTTCCCTGTTTGGGTTCAAACAGTTAAGTCAGTAGCCAAGAGCTCCCCTTTGTTGTTCTGTTGGGCAGACCCCCTTTGGCAGCTGCCCTGAAAACAGAATACAAGTTTACACTGCAGGTTGCAGGCAGTTATATCAGCTCCCAATCCCTGAGTATTTATTATGCACAGATGTTCTATAAGTACTTCTTATGAGTTATCTGCCTTAACCATCACTACAACCCTATGAACAATGACCCTCTTCTACAGGAGAGGAAATGGAGCCATAAATTCAGTGGTTTTCCAAGGCCTCATAATTAACTAATGATAGGGCCAGGATATCATTAGAATCCAAAGCATGTACTTTTGGCCAATGTGCTGTACCTTCTTCTAGTATACAATGTATTAGGAGTATTTAGAGACCTAGAAAACTTGTTTTGTTTCTCTAAGAATTTTCATTTCTCCTTCTTTGACTGCCCACTTTCTCCTTGAAACTGCCAAATCAGGAGTGTATTTTTTTTTTAATGAAATTTGGACCTTTCCTAAAAACAAAGTGTACTGGGCAATGACAGGTACCTAACAAGCAGGGGCTAATACTTATGTGACTTACCATATTTCATCAAATCAAGATGCATAGATTGTAAGATGCACCATTATTTTATATGTGTTGGGAAAAGCGAAGGCAACCAATTAAGTTGACACTGTTTTCTTATCATTTAGAATTTTTATTTTAAACTTTTTGAAACAGCTTATTTAGCCCCCATGAAACATCATTTTTATAGCTTATCATCCAAATATATACACGTAAAGAAAAATATTTTATAAAGTGGATATATTTTTAAAACTCCCTTACATTTACAGTCTCACTCATCTGAATTTCTTTCTTACTTAGCTATGACTATGCTTCTCCATACAGTATCATCCTTTATGCCATCAAGTGCATTTAAGAAACAGCATTTCTGAAGGAAATCCATAAATAAACTAAAAGCCATTCATTCTGGGCTCCTAGACTTGCTTTGCAGTTATGTAGAGCTGGCCTAGCTTTGGGAATGCTGCTAAACATGTCAAACTATCCTCTCTCCCAGCACACAAGCATTTGTTTTTTAGGGATTAAAAGGGTACTTCATTATTGTCCCCTTGACTTTCTTTCAAGCCCTGATAACTATTCTGTAGGTTTTGATATTAATGCATTATATTCTTTCAAGCATGCAAGCCAGTGGTTCTGAAACCTGAGTTTTTCACAATCACCTGGAGGCTTGTTAAAACACAGATTGCTGGGGCGCCTGGGTGGCTTAGTCGGTTAAGCGTCCGACTTTCGCTTAGGTCATGACCTCGCGGTTCGTGGGTTTGAGCCCCGCGTCGGGCTCTGTGCTGACTGCCAGCTCAGAGCCTGGAGCCTGTTTCAGAGTCTGTGTCTCCCTCTCTCTCTGACCCTCCCCTACTCGCGCTGTCTCTCTCTCTGTCCTAGAAATAAATAAAAATATAAAAAAAAAAAAAACACAGATTGCTAAATCAGATTTCCTGCTTCAATTAAGTCAAGGGTGTGGCCTGTGAATTTGCATTTCTATGATTCCTAGGTTATGTCGGTGCTGCTTGTATGAGGGGGCAGACACACTTTTAGAACCACTGGTATGAGCAATCTCAACCAAACTACTGCCATGCTGACAGTCATTCTAAGACTTCATTTTAAGAAGCAGTGTGGCTTCAGAAATACTAAAATTTGAAAAAAATACAGATTTTTGAATTGATGAAATATGATAAGTCCCATTTTCCCATTAATTTGAGCTATACTATTATTTTCATTCTAATTGATTATCAGTTGACTTGTATTCAATGTTTTCATTCATTTATTCATAATATCCTCTGGTTGTTTCAAAGATTAATTGAAATGGTTTCCATGATTTTAGTTAAGGTTTTTCCTTCATATACATATATATTATATATGTTTATATACAACTATATGTATATACATAGAGCAGCTTAGTCTATATGCCAAACCCTACAGGCTGACAAAAGCTGGCCCTGACAGGGAACTCACTGTTCATGATGAAGCCCTCTTTATTTCCTGTTACTGGAAAGGACTCCTTCATATATATGAACTAAAGGGCCAAATAATTAGCCAACATTATGAGATGATTTAAATTTTTTTTAAGGTTTTTTAAATTTATTTCTAGGAGAGAGAGAGAGAGAGAGAGACAGCGTGAGCAGGGGAGGGTCAGAGAGAGAGGGAGTCACAGACTGAAACAGGCTCCAGGCTCTGAGCTGGCAGTCAGCACAGAGCCCCACGCGGGGCCCGAACCCACGAACCCCGAGATCATGACCTAAGCGAAAGTCAGACGCTTAAATGACTAAGCCACCCAGGCGCCCTTATGAGATGATTTAATAATGAATCCTGTGAGATACATGACTGTACCTGGACATCACATACTTCTCTTATTCTGAGGCAAGACATGAGAAATATTTCTATCCAGTCTTGGTATTGGGAACATTTGTGTTTGCCCTAATTAAGTATTTGTTTCATTTTGTTTTTATAGGTAAATGTGATTGATCATGTTTCCCTTTTTTCTTTTGCTCCCTGGTAGCTTAGAGTCCAGTTTCTTGCTAGCTTTTACCGCATAGCCGACTATGCTCTCCCTCTGTTCCTGGACCCCTATGATTACTCAGATCTTACTCTCTCTGGTCTTCGCCTTCAGACCAGGTTGCTCCCTACTGCATTGATGTCAGTTCCCTGAGTGAGGCTGAGGCTTTATTACTGGGATTCACTCAAGCAGTAGGATCCTAGAAGAAAGATTCAAGTCACTTTATTCATCTGTTCCTGAGACTTTCTTACACTGTAATCTTTGCAAGCTATGTATGACTCTTGGGATGGCTGGGTGCCCACTGAGATGTGGGTGTATTCTGCTGGCAACCTCGAGCAGGTTACACTCACATGTTTCACATTCCTCAATGCCAGGTGACCACCTTGGACACAGGTCCTCCTCCCCATTCCCTTCTTTGTTTCTTCTCCATCCAGTCTTCACCCCTCTCAGTCTTTCTACTCTAATCTCAGAAACCTTGTTTTCGGATTAACAAATTCCTTTGCCCTCTTTATGGATCATTTCTTTCACCTCCCTTCCTGTCAAATTTCTGGCTTCTCCTTGAAATCTTATAGGTTCTTCAGCTTCTTAAGGAGAGGCAGAATTTTCTTTCAGTCCAAGTGCTTCAGAATCAGGAGGTAAGATCAGCATCTCCTGGTAACTATCCCTGATATGTGTGTCATTTGGCTTAAACACTCTCTCCATCTCTCCATTACTCTAACCTACCAATATTCCTTATCTATTGAAAACAGGGATACCCAACTATTCCCCCCATCCCTTTCTTGCTGTTGTTCAGGGTGACTTCAATTTGATACTGATGTTGTACCAACACATTTGCTGCTTAATTTTCTGATGGGACAAGATGAAATAACACAGAGTAGATTTACCCTTCAACCTGAAAAAATTAAAAAGAGTGGTTTTCAAGACATTAGATATTAGGCAGTAAAGGACAGGGATCTCTAAAGAATGCAGAGCAAATGAGATGAAGTATATGATTTCCCAGCTAGCTTCCAAAAGAAAGCTCCCAAGTTCTGGTGCAGGGAGAGAAGACCCAGGTAGACAGACCCCAGCTGTCTCCCTGAATTGGGAAGATGGAGCTGGGAATCCAGGTAGACCAAGGTGGCTAAAGGATCATAAGACAGGATCACAAAGAGGAGAGAGTTTTACACAGAAATAGTTGTAGAGATATAAAGAGAGTCTCCCTCAAATCTAATTGGCATATGCATGTTACAGAACTATTTGAGGCTTGGGAAAGAACCAACCGAAAGGATTAGAGGAAATAATCTTCAGAGTGCACATAGTGTAGCAGTGGTTTCTAATTCCATTTCCACAAGCCAGAGAAGAAAATCTTACAACTCATAGAGTATGGTGAGAGTACTCAGGAAGGAAAAAAAAAAAAAAAAAAACTTTAGTCTTAGACCAAACTGTACTTTGGTCCTCTCTAACAGAGTTTAAAAGCAAGATCTAGTTTATGGTCATACCACCCTGAATGCTCCCCATCTTGTCTGATCTTGGAAGCTAAGCAGGGTAGAACCTGGTTAGTACTTGGGAGAAAATGAAAGCAAAAACCAAAGGGATCAAACTGTTAACAGGAAACTGCACTATATCCCAGAACAAATTTCAAATATATTTAGAGCAATACAAAATACCTAGCTTTTAAAAATGTAAAATTCACAATGTTTGTATTCCAATCCAACATTAACATGTATACAAAGAAAAAAGGAAAATATAACCATAATGAGGAGTTCAGTTACCCAAACTGAACCATCCCAGAAATAACTCAAATGATAAAAGTATATTCAAGGATACTAACATAGTTATTATAGCTTTATTTAATATGGCCAAGTAACTGGAGGAAAGGTTGAACATGTTAAGTAGAGACATTAAATAAATATTAGAAAAACCATACAGAATATAATACCACAATGCCTAATACAAAAAAATGCACTGGGGGGAATTAGCAAGCAGATTAGATATAACAGAAGGGAAAATTTATAAACTTTAAAATATAGCAATAGAAGCTATGCAAAATAAAATACAGACAGAAAAGTTTAACATAACTTTTTGGAGGGACACAATTCAACTCAAGGTGAGGCTATAAGGACATTGCACAGTAGTCAAGTATACTTCTGTATATTAGTGATGAAAGTTAGAAATTGAAACAATTAACAATGCATTTATAATAGCATCAAAAAAGAAATACTTAGAGATAATTATAATAAAATGTGTGTAAGTCCTATACAATGAAAATTTCAAAATGTTGCCAAGAAAATTTAAGGAAAACATAAACAAATGGCAAGATATATTATCCTGGATCACCCTCAACAGACTTCCAACTGGTTTCCTCACCTTGAACTTTTCCCTTTTTCTAAACCCATCTGGCTTCTGAAAATCTGTACTCCCCAAACATCACTGACTTTGGGACTTCATTGTTCCCACTTATGTAAGTGAGAACTTAAAGATCATACTCACTAGGAGCATCAGTTATACTAGGAATGGCAACTAACAGTAATAATATTGACACTTCCTTTCTGTAGAACGTTAGACTTCAGAATGCTTTGTCACATATACTTAATCCTCAAAGGTGTTCTTATCCACATTTCATAGATGAAGAAACTGAGGCTCAGAATATTTGAATCACATTCGATGTTCACATAGTAGTAACAGATCAGGGCTCTCCATTCTTTCATTTCCCAACCCAATTCCCTTTGCTGTGCTCCAGGCTATACCATAACAAGAGACTGTGCTTTACATTTGAAGTGCCAATTACTCAGTTCTTAAACGGAGAAAACCATAGAAGCAATCAGAACTGGTCCTGCACAAAACTGCACATATGCCCACTGAAATGAATGGAGTGGATGAGCCCTTCTCTAATGGGCTGGCCATTCAGATAAATGTGAAGAGAGTGTTAATACAGCACCAGGAATGCAGTCTCACACACAGAAAAACCAGAACATCAGTTATGCCTATCACAATAATATTTAGAAACAACAATAGTGGCCATTTTGCTTTTTGGCATTTTTTTTTTTTTCACATTCTTTGTTAAGGAAAAAAATCAACAGAGTCTATCTCATTTATCCATTTGTTTGAGAGAGAAGTTGCTTATTTTCACAGTTACAATCAATAATCTTGAAAATAGAAACAATAATGAGCACTGAGTGTTATGTAGAAACTAATTTGACAATAAACTATTTGTAAAAAAAAAAAAAAAAAAATAAAAGACACACACAAAAAAAAAAAAAAAAAAAAAGAAAATAGAAACAATACTTGTAACTGACCACATTCTTTTATAGACATAAAGAAATCCAATGAATGCGTTCAAAGTTTAGTTCCAAAGCAGAGAGTGCTATTTGTCCCTTTATTTGAGAGCCCTGGGCTGTCCCACTACCCAAGATGCATTATGAAGCTAGAAGGAGGACTGTCTGTACTTAATTGAGGAAGCAATAGTAACCTAGAGTCTGATCTGCTATAGGTGACATTTGCCCTGTTCACTAGGGAACAGCTCTTTAAAGGGTTTCAAGAAATACCCGCCAACAGCCTTAATTTAATAGCTGTGCTGAACTACTGGGGAGCATCCAGATGCAGAGCCATCTGTGGGAAATAAAATCCAGCCAAAGGAGGAAGCTAATGGTTACCCTGTAGGCCTAGGATTCTTGGTTGGAAGAACTCAGTGTGTCCATCCTTTCTTTGTTTAAGTGGGTTACCAGCCTAATTACTCACATGCAGGTCAGCAGATGTTTTCCCAGCTGAGGTACCTCATACTATATTGTCTTCTTCAAGCAGTGGTTATTTGTCATATTATAGAATATAGTGAGGAGAAGCCCTGTTTGTGGGTATAAACTTACAACACCTCATGTAGCACCAGTTTGATGAGATGAACTGAACTTTATTTCAATTCTGTGACTTTCTCTTTATTTCTCTTTGTTCTTTCTCATTTGAGTTATCATCTTCTCCTTGGTTTCCGTTTCTGGGTTCTAATTATGCAGACTTGTATTATTTTGCCACAGCATCTAAGAACCGGGTTTGCTATTAAAATAACTCTATTCCCCAAACCATAATTTCCTCTACTGTAAGAGGTTCAATACCAAGGCAAGTACACAATGATTAAACAGAAAATGGTGGCAACTGTTCCATATAGTTTCCTGGTATGCATAAAATCTCGAGGAAGGGCAGAATTGAAATGATCTGACGTGCTTCAGGCTTCATCTTCAGAAATGCCATTTGTATTAATTGTCCAATTCAGAATTCAAAGATAATTCTAGGTAGATACTACTCAGCAAAATGTCTATGTATTTTGTGCATAAAATACAAATATTTTAAAGTGGGTTTTCATCTGCACCCACAGAGAGGAACTAAAACTCTCACTCCAAGTAGGAAGCAGATTTTCAGAGGTCCTTCCATATTTGCAAGCTAGGGTTGGATTTACCTGTACTTAATCTAACATACTCTAAACCATAAAATGATTATTCCAATCCATATTACTTTCTGCAAACAAGTTGTTGTGGCAAGGCATGGGAAGAGTGGGAGGAATTTAAGAGCAAAATAAATGTAACCATAATATGAGAGGCAAATGCAGAGACCCAGAGGTCTGGATATCTGAGTTCCAGTCCTAGCTGTCACTAATTTCTAGGCAATTCAGTTCAGTTCACCTCTCCAAGCATCAGTTTCTGAATTTGCTAAATGAAGGGCTTGTACCAGACAAGCAAGTGGGGTTATTGGCTTTGACATTGTACATTTTTGTGGGATATGGGAAATCTTATAAAATCAGATAATGATTGAGCATTCCCTCAAACACAAGAGTCTGTTTTCATGAGTGAAACTGGGAAAACAAGTAACTAACCCCAAAGAGGTGGCAGAGGCAGGGGAAGTGACCATCTCAGCAGATAGGCAGCTAGACCCAAGGGAATCATCACTGCCTTCAGACAAGCAGTGAAACTCTGAGGAAGGAGATCTGATCAGAAGAGGCAGCTCAGGCTGCTTGTGAGCAAGTCAGGGGCAAAGAGTTGAAAAGACTATACAAGGGAATCACACACACACACACACACACACACACACACACACACACACAGAGAGAGAGAGAGAGAAAGAGAGAACAAGATTTCAGGCAGTTTCCTTTTTATGTGGCTCAAGCTTGGACATCAAACCTATTTTTCTCATAGAACAATTATCTTTTTCTCTCCTTCAATAATTAGGAAAGCAGTTTGCTAGTCTATACTGTTTATTTTATTACTTCCAGTGCCTGCATCTTACTTCTAGCCTAAAATTATTAAATGGCAGTTATGACTGCTGGGAATGACACAGTGAGTTTCTAATTAGCACAGACACCCATTGATGGGTTAAAGAGGGAAAGTTCAGGAGAATAACTGCACAATAAGATTCCATACCCAGTCCACTTGTTCTCTTGAATGGAATGGCTCACTGGAGAGTCATTTTCATTTGCTGTCAATAAACTCCCATGTGCCATATTTGTCGCAATCTCTCTTCCTCCACTATTTTGAAAATCCTGTCCACAGTGTTTTTCTCAAAAATTTCTTCTCCTGCTTCTACCTGCTCAGATTCAGGAACATTTCTTTATTTTTTTTTTTTGTCTTTTTGAAACAGCAACAACAGTTATAAAATCATTTTTAGGGCTTTATATATAACTGGTTATTCATGTTTGACTTTGCAGAAATGAAGTTAAATTAAATAGTGAAATACTTGCTTCTATCTGATTTTTATAGTGAGGAGAATGATCATACCTCTTGTAGTTCCCCTATAGAAACTCTCTTTTTCTCCTCCTGTCCTTTCTCTAGTCCCTCACTTCTCAACATTGATCCTGTTTCTTGTATAGACACTTTACAAAAATGGGTATTTGATAACTAATTTACAAATGCAAATGGATCAACTTTATTATTTATAAGGGACATATAAACTAAAATCATAATGAGGTAGCTATATTACCCATTAGAATGGCTAAAATTAAAAGAATTGTCAATAATAAGTGTTAGCAAGTTAGCAAGTTGATGCAGGAACAGTGGAACTCTTATACAGTGTTAGAAGAGTATAAAATGGTGAAAATTACTTTGAAAATTGTATATATATATATATACATAAGCAGATATTATCAAACCTCAAATGTGTGTGTATATATATATATATATATATATATATAAACTAATGCTATGTACAACAATATGAATGAATCTCACAGACATAAAGTTTAATGAAAGCCAGGAAGAAAAGCGTATATACTCTTAACTAATTCATATGAATTAAAGATAGATTTAATCTACATTGATAAGGGTGAGACAGTGGTTATTTTTGGAAAGGAGGGATGGTTACTGACCAAAGGAAGGAACATAGGAAGCCTTCTACAATGCTGTAAATAACATCTGTCTTGATCAAGATCATAGCTACATGAGTGTATTCTTATGTATAGGTTCATCCAAAAGCACACTTAAAGATAGTGCATTCTGTTTATTGTGCTGTAATATATCAATAATGTAAAAAGATAAAAAAATTGTTTGTCCCAGGCAGTGAATGTAGCAGAGTCTGGTCATTTTACTTGTTAAGTATCATATGCTAAGTCAAATGGTATATAATTGACTTAATGGCAATGTTTTATTTATTTTTGTTTTTTTAAATGTTTATTTTTGATAGCACAAGCTGGGGAGGGGCAGAGAAAGAGAAGGAGACAGAGGATCTGAACCAGGCTCTGTACTGACAGGGTAGAGCCCTGCTTGGGGGCTCAATGTGGGGCTGAATGCGGAGCTTGATGTGGGGCTCATACTCACAAACCGTGAGATCATGACCTGACCCGAAGTTGGACACTCAGTCAACTGAGCCACCCACACACACCTTAATGGCAGTGCTTTAAATGTACTGTGATGTTACCATCTGATGACTCTGTTTCCTCTAACATTTTATGATTCATATTTGGAAGACCATTGGACACTGAAATGAAGTCTAGGAGTAGCTGTATAATTGAGAAGTGCCTTTAGTTTTAGTCCTCAGCTAGATACCTGAGAGAATCTTTCCAAATGGTTTAACAGTAGACTAATACTTAATGCCATAATTCTAAGCATACTGGTTCTACTTGCAATAAAGGAAAAACTAATAAAAGGAAGAGTATCAGATTTTAAACAATATTCAGTCAAATTAAATATTTGCTATTACAGTAGACAGTGCTATAGGAGTTGAGGTGATTCAGAGATGAACAGGATATGTTCCTACTCTCAAGATGACTAGCTGGTTGTGTGAGGCAATTATATGTGAGCTAGGTATCCTTTAAAGATTACATGGTCATAACTGAGGAGATGGGAGAAAGCTTCCTGGATTGATATTCTACCTGAACCTTGAAGGTTGGAAAGAGATTTCACTGACGTAAGTGGGGAAATGGAAGGAGGAAGGGACACATTGTTATAGAAAGAAAACAAAGCCAAGTTTGATATGACTACCCTTCAGCTACTGTTAGTTTGAAGGTCCCCATCTCATGTAATGGCTCACTTGTGCTGACAAGTGTTCTGGTCTGAACCTGGTGGCTGCCTTCCCACCAGAAGCATGTGACCTCACTGCTTCTGCTCTAGATGTTGATATATGAGAGTTTGTGACATGGGCAGTGATGGGTGGTCTGTAATGTCCCTTCAAGACCTACAACAGATTAGTGAAATGGAGACCTTTGAACATGAACCCCTGGCACCTCTGTGGCACTTAAGAGCCCTCACTCTTCTGACTTGGAGATAACTTACCAAAAGGCCAAGCATGGGATTAATTTATTGCCAAACTGGTTTTAAAGTGAGAGCAAAAATAGACTTTAACATTTGTTTTTTCTAATTTACCATGAGGTTGAAGTCCATCTCTTGTAATAAGAAATCACTCTTATGGACAACTAGGGTGAGAATCTCATCCTGTGTCACATTTTATGGGCTAAAAAGCATGAGGATAAGAGTAAGTCTTTTAACTTATCTTATTTGACTAAAAAGATACTTGATCTTTTGTCAGTCTCATAGAAGACTTTTATGTTTCTTATTTTCCATTTTTTCAAAAAAGATTATGAAGCTTCACATGGATAAAGGCTCCCTTGAGTATTGAGTGATTGCTTAATGTATCCCCTCTACAGTGGTATCTGTGATAGAGTACTGGGTGCTCAGTTTGGATAATATAGGACTGTCATGGAAAAACTAAAATATATGAGCCTCCCACTTATTATAGACTGAAAGATATAAGGAAACAAAGTAAATTTTCAAGCAGTGCCTTAAAATAAGCATCAGATTTGGGAATCACCAATGAAATACACTTCTACTGTAAGACAAGGTAGTTCCCATAGTTTTTAAAGACAAATGAGCAAGTTTCATCTCTCATATTATATTTCACTAAAGAGTTAGAATCTCATTTCCTATCCTTGGCATATCTTACTATCTTTGTGACAGTGAAATATAGGTGGAGCTCTGAAATAACGACTTCTGGTGTTTTCTTTTTGCTCCCCAAAAGAGAGCTCCTATCACTCAGTGTGCTGATTGGTCTGGTGAGGAGTTGAACAACGCAGGGCATCACACACAAAGGTTTTTCTATTACAAAATTCATCATTTAGATATTTAGAATCATGAATGTTTAACTAAGTTTAATGTTCCCTATTATATTGTAACCATGTATTCTGTGCTCTAGTTGATACTCATCTTATTTTTTTTTAAATCACTTTTAAGTGTGCATACTTTCACCAGCCATTAACACAAACTAGCTAACACACACACACACACACACACACACGTACGTTAATGGTTGTGGGAAGCAGGCGGATCACTATAGATCACTCTGTATCCACAGTAATATGGACCTGAGCCCAAATTTATTGATCATCTCACCTTCATAAGCCCTTACTCTGACTGGTATCTCCCACAGACTGGCATTTTGAGTCTCCAGGAATCCGTGTCAATTTAGAGCTGTTCTCCAGTACTCTCCTTCCTCAATGCACAGTCACTCTCATGAATGGCCACAGCCCCTGTGGAGAAGGCTGGAGAAGATACACATAATAAATTGTTGGTGGTGTACAGGGGTCCTTTCTCAAAGGTGTCCAGATCTCCTCTCATTCAAGGGGCTTTGAGTTTGTAAACTGCCCAAATCTTGGGAATTTGTGACTGTCTATTCTGGTAATTCCAGTCACACTTCCTTATTACCAGACTTAGAGCTTTCCCAGTGATACCAACCAAATTAAGGCTTTAGCTGTCTGCCTATCTATTTCAATTCTATCTAGCCAGTACTGATCTCTGTGGGTCAGACTATTTTGATTTTTGCTTTGACTCTGTTACCCTTTATAGTAATCATGTTCACATAGTTTTTGGTGATTATTTGACAGCATTCATCATTCTGAAAAAAATACACTTAAAATTGGTGAAATTTATAGTATATAAATTATGCTTCAATAAACCTTATTTATTTGTTTGTTTTTTTAATGTTTTATTTATTTCTAGGAGAGAGAGAGAGAGAGAGAGACAGCATGAACAGGGGAGGGTCAGAGAGAGAGGGAGTCACAGACTCTGAAACAGGCTCCAGGCTCTGAGCTGGCAGTCAGCACAGAGCCCGACGCGGGGCTCGAACCCACGAACCGCGAGATCATGACTTAAGCGGAAGTCGGACACTTAACCGATTAAGCCACCCAGGCGCCCCTATTTATTTGTTTTTAATGTTTATTTTTGAGAGAGACAGAGACAGAGCATGAGTGGGAGAAGGGAAGAGAGAGGGAGACACAGAATCGGAAGCAGACTTCAGGCTGTGAGCTCTCAGCATAGAGCCTGACGCAGGGTTTGAATTTCCAGACTGCAAGATTGTGACCTGATCTGAAGTTGGAAGCTTAACTGACTGAGCCACCCAGTTGCCTCTCAATAAACCTAATTTAAGAAGAAAAATAAATACTAAACTAAATGGAATTGTTTAGGCAAAAGTAAATTGATCTCAGAGGAAAACATGGAAATATGGGAAGAAATGAACACTACAGAGGACAAATCTGTGCATAAATCTAAATGAATACTGGTTGTACAAAATTATATTTTTAATGTCTTCCAGAGTTTAAAATCTGAAGATAATTAAAATACATGTCAAAAATAGAACAGAAAGTTCAGGAATTAATGTGTCCAAGGTCCTTGTATTTTCATGGAAATGGTGAAGGTGGCAACATATTCATCTCCATTAACTCAAGGATACATGTTGTATTCTTTATGACAACCACTAAGTGCTGAGTAGAGAAACATATAATCAACAAGCCAACAACTTTTAATAAAGGATTACTCTAATAAAGGATTTGGATATCTTTTTATGTTTTTTACTAGATATCTTTTATTTTTGTTGCTATTAGAAATGACATTTTAAAATATTATTACTAACATACTATTCCATTATATAGATATAATTCCTTTTATATGCTAATTCATATCTTAACCAACTAGCTAAATTCTTTTATCTAGAATAGTAATATTTTGGAGTTTCTATTTGACAGTCTTACCATCTGTGCATATTGACAGTTTTTCCCCTTATTTTATATCCTTTTCTTTCTTTTGTTTTATTATGTTTGTTGGTAATACAGTATTGAATAGAAGCAGAGACTCTGGACATCTGTGTCTTGTTTTTGGTGTTTAAGGGAATCCTTACCTAAGATATCTGCAGTTGTTTTTTGTTAGATATCCCTTAGTATGTTGATTAAATTCCATTTGATTTGTAATTCACTAAAAATTAATAAAAATGAAATTAATTTTTATATGTCTACTCAAATAATTTTTATGTATCTACTCAAATCATTTCATTTTTACTTGTTCACCTATTAATATAGTGAATTACATTCATAGATTTTTCTGAAGTTAAACCAATTTTGAATTACTGGAATAAGCTCATTATATTTTTTATATATTGCTGAATTCCATTTAATATTTTTTTAAATTTATTTACCTATTCTGAGAGAGAGAGAGAGAGAGCTTGAGCAGGGGAAGGGTGGGGGAAGGTAAAGAGAGAGAGGGAGAGAGAGAATCCCAAGCAGGCTCTGCGCTGGGCTCCATTCCCAAACTGTGAAATCATGACCTGAGCCAAAATCAAGTGTCAGATTCTTAATCGACTGAGCCACCCAAGTGCCCCTCCATATGCCAATATTTTATGATCCTTACATCTATGTTTATAAATGAAATTGGCATGTAATCACTGTGTCTTGTAGTGTTCTTAACTAGTTTTGATTATCAAGATTATACTGTTTTGAAAAAAATGGGGGGTATTCACTCTGTTTTCTAATTTCTGGAAGAATTTACATATGAGTAAAAGAATATACTTCTTGAAAGTTTTTAAAGCTTATTTTTAAGATCATCTGGGCTTGGAGTTTTCATTGTTAGAAGATTATATATTCATTTTCTTTTTATTTCTTGATTCCCTTTGGAAAGCATATTTTTCTAGCACTTTCTTTAAATTGTTTAAGTGTTTAAATTATGTAAAATTTAAATTTGTTAATATAGAACTATTTATTTTATTTTGATTATTTTCATTCCCTAACATATTCTAGTTTCTTTTTTAAAAATTGCTCCTATATTTGTATTTTTTTCTTTTCCTGATCAATGTAGTTGGAAGTTTATCTATTTGTCATTTCAAAAAACATAATTTTGTCTTTGTTGGTGGTCTGTTTTGTATTTCATTAATTTCTATTTTTAACCTCATCTGTATTTTTTCTGGTTCCTTTTGTTTATTCTATATTCTTTTTCTAGCTTATTAGTTTTAACACAACACTGTTACCTTTTAGCCTATCTTCTTACATAAGCATTTAAAGCTTAAATGTTTTGATATGTGGTTGTTATTTTTCAGGTTCATCTCTTCAGTGTTGTGTACACATCTCTCTAATGCTTCAAAAAATATGAGTTTTATAATTTATTGAGATTTGCAGTTGTTCTCAGTAGGAGTGTTGGCCTTTTCTAAGTTAGTTCATCCTAAAACAAAAGTGGAAGCACCACTAATTCTTTTTTCAACTGATCACTTTAAAAAAAAAAAGAAGACTTTACTTTTTAGAGCAGTTAGGTTCACAGGAAAATTCACAAGAATGTACAAAGAGTTCCGATGTATTCCTCGTGACCCCAAACACAGCCTCCCTCCTTATCAACATCCCCCACCAGAGTGGTACATTTGTTACAATCAGTGAATCTGCATCGTTATCACCTGTAGTCCCTAGTTTACTGTCAAGTTCACTCTTGGTGTCGTACATCCTACGGATTTTGACAAATGTAAATGATACATATGCACCATCATAGTATCATACAGAATAATTTCACTACCATCAAAATCTTCTGTGCTTGGCCTATTCATCTCTCCCTTCCTGCAGCTCCTAGCATTTTATCGTCTTCATAGTGTTGCGTTTTCTCGATTGTCATACAGTCAGAATCATATAGTATGTAGCCTTTTGGGATCATCTTCTTTCATAGTAATATACATTTATGATTCCTCCATGTTCTCTCATGTCTTGATAGCTCATTTCTGTTTAGCCCTGAATGATAGTCCATTGTCTGGATGTATCACAATTTAGCCATTACCTTCTGGATATCTTGTTTGCCTCTAAGTTTTGACAATCACGAATAAAGCTGTTAAAAACACCTGTGTGCTGGTTTTTATGTGAACACTAGTTTTTAACTCAGTTGGTTAAATACCACGGAGCCTAATTACTGAATGATATGGTAAGAATGTGTTTAGTTTTGTTAAGAAGCTGCCAGGAGCGCCTGGGTGGCTCTGTCAGTTAAGTGTCTGACTTCAGCTCAGGTTATGATCTTAGGTTTGTGGGTTCAAGCCCTGTGTTGGGCTCTGTGCTGACAGCTAGCCCAGAGCCTGGAGCCTGCTTCAGATTCTGTGTCTCCCTCTCTCTCTCTGACCCTCCCCTGCTCACGCTGTCTCTCTCTGTCTCTCTCTCTTTCTCTCTCTCTCGTGCAGAAATAAATAAAACATTTTTTAAAAATGTTAAGAAGCTGCCAAACTGCCTCTCAAAGTGGCTTTGCCATTTTGCATTTCCTCCAGCAATGGATGAGAGTTCCCTTCCAACATTTGGCGTCAGTGTTTTGGATTTTCACCATTCTAACAGAATGGTAGTGGTATCTTCTTTTAATTTGCAGTTTCCTGATGACATATAATGTTTAGAATCTTTTCATATGCTTGTTTTCCATTTGCATATCTACTTTGGTAAAGTTTTTGTTTATAACCTTTATACATTTTTTAAAAATTTATTTTTATTTTTTGTGTACATGCATGCAAATAGGACAGGGGCAGAGAAAAAGGGAGGGAGAGAATCTTAAGCAGACTCAGTGCTAAGCTCAATTTCATGATGGTAAAATCATGACCTGAGCCAAAATCAAGAATTGGACACTTAAATGACTGAGCCACCTAGGCACCCATCTTTTGCCCATTTTAAAGTCAGGTTATATTCTTATTGTTGAGTTTTAAGAGTTCTTTGTATATTTACTAGCTATGTCTTTTGCAAATATTTTCTCATAGCTTGTGGCTTTTCTTCTCTTTCTCTTGACCATGTCTTGACACAGAATCTGAAGCAGGCTCCAGGCTCTGGGCTAGCTGACATGATCTCTAGAGAGAGGTAGAACAAAGTTTAAAATTTTAATGACCTCTATCTTATCAATTATTTCCTTCATGGATCATGCCTTTGATGTTTTATCTAAAAAACTATCACCAAATCCAACACTATGTAGATTGTCTTCTATGTTATATTCTTCTAGGAATTTTATATGTTTGTGTTTAGGTCTATAGTACACTTTAAGTTAAGCTTTGTGAAGTATGTAATGTTTGTGTCCATATATATAATATGTAGATATCCACTTGTTCCAGCACTATGCTAATCTGGTTTTTAAGTTATTCCATGAGTTTATTTTCTTTCATATTTTAATTGTAGGATTATTAACATAATGTCATATTAGTTTCAGGTGTACAGCATATTGATTTGATGATTCTGTACATTACTCGGTGCTTAACGTGATAAGTGTGGTCATCATCTGTTGCCATACAACATTACTACAATATAATTGACTGTATTTCCCTATGCTATACTTTTCATTTCCATGACTTATTTACTTTATAACTGGAATTTTTTTTACCACTTAATCCCTTTTACCTATTGTGTTTTCCATTGTTAAAAGCTAATTTTGTTTAATATAGGTCATTTATATTTATCATCCTTTTTCCATGTTTATATCAACTTCAGTAATTTTATGCACAGTCATCTTAAGTCTGTCTGATCATTCTAATATCTGATATTTGTCAGTTTAATTTTTGTGGCTGCTTGGTTCTGCTCTTAGTTATGGTGGCTTGCCTCCTTATGTTTATAGTATTATTTTTTATTATGAGATTATATTTTGTCAAACTTAATTGATATTTCAAGGGACCTGGGATGATAATGCTGTCCTCAAAGAAAAATTAGTGTTTACTTCTGTCAGGTATCAGGGGGCATTATTAAACTGGGACCACTTATTGAATTTCTTGGCATGTTGTTCCCATAACTAAATACATAATAGAAATTTGAGCCTGAGACCTGTCAGTTGGTCTTTGGTTAAAAATTTTCAGGATATATGATAATGTTAATGTTGATGATGATGATGATGGTGATGAATTATTACTATTAATTGTCATTACTATTACTTCCTATCTAGAAATGTGGTGACAACAAATTTCTGAATCGTATCACTTGGTACCAAGCAAGTTTTTATCCAGATATCAAAGTATACTGGCTTTGTGTGGAGTTTTCAGATTCAGCTCCAACTTGGCAGTGGTATAAGATAGAGCCTTATACTCCACATATTACCATTAGCCTCAAGTCCTACCTTCTGGTTAATGGCATTTGCTATCAGAATAACCTGTACTCATTTAAAATTCTGGCTTCTGCAATCTATTCCTTTAACATTATGGCTTCAACTCTCTTTTAGGTATTTCCCTGTTTTAGTGAGCTCAGGAATGGATAAGCATATGTGTTAAAGTTTATATATCAGGTAGGGGTTTTATAGAGGGAAGACTTTCTAAAATATCCAGTCTAACATACTTCCAGAAGCTGAAGCCTGATGGTTCTGCTCATATATCAACCTATAGATTCATTGTCTCTTCAAATCTAAGGGTATTGATTAGAGGTTTTTTTTTTTTTTTTTTAACTTTCTTCTCTCTTCCAAATTATTTTTTCCAGGGGCTATGTGTCTTACTGTCTATTTTTGTATCTCTCTAACATTCTAAGGGGTATTCCTCAAATATCTGGTGACCTTAGCTTGTTTACTTACATTTAAATTGAGATAACAAAAATCTGATTGAGAATGTGTGTTATATACCAGCAGAACAATTTTTTAAACTATTGTGTGATAAGGTGCAGAACTCACAGGGGGAGCCCTAAGAAACTACAAAGAAACCCTGAAGATCTTCTCTTGAAACCCTCTTTAGAATTTCTTAAGAGGGGAACCTTCTGACATCTTTATCTATGGGGTAGACACCTGACTGTCTTAAAGGTGCTCTATACAAGAGCAGAGGAGGGATTAGAGGTAGTGATTCACTGTTCCTTTAACAAACTTTCAGTTATTTACAGTGTTTTCAGTTCCACATCTTAATCTGGCCCTCACCTCCATTATTCTTGGTGTTTTTGAGACTCAACCTTTCCATGTCTTTGCCAGACTATTGGTATCCTTAGCTATAAACCTCTGTGCTTATTCTAAGCTAGGACTTTCTCCTTCTGTGCCATCAGGTTCCACTTCTCTATCTGTTTAACTTGTGGAAACATTTTTCCCACTCATGAACTCTCCTATTTTCTTAGTTGTTTGAATTTTTATTTTTTCCTTTATTACTTTTATAATGAGATTTCTAGAGGAAGAGGAGATAAATTCATAAAGCCAATCCAGTTTTTTTAAACTAGAATTTCTATAGACCTGAATTCTGACTGTAATAGTTGGGTAGAGTGTCTTACTGTATTCAGGTACTACAACAAAATGCCACAGACTGGATATGAACAAGAGAAATTTATTACTCACAGTTCTGGAGGCTGAAATCCACGATCAAGGGACTAGCAGATTGAGTGACTAGTAGAGACTTGATTCCTGGTTTATAGATGTTGGTCTTCTCACTGCGTCATCATTTGGCAGAAGGGGCAAAGGAACTAACTCTCTTGGGCCTCTTTCATAAGGGTACTAATTCTGCATATGAGGGCTCCACCCTCATAAGCTAACCGCCTTTCAAAGGCCTCACCTCTGAATACCATCACTTTAGGGATTAGGTCTTAACATGTGAATTTGGGGTGACACAAATATTCAGTCCATTGCGTGGTCTTCCCAGGTACGGTAGCTATATATATAGCTATATGGGAAAAGATTCTTTAGCTAAGGCATTCTGAAGTTGAAAAGAAAATATGTTGGAAATAGGTGACTTCATACTTTGAAGATAGATTCTGTAACAATTAAGAGCACTGACTCGTTAGTCAGAAAGTTCCAGGGTCAAACCCCAGTACTGCCACTTATCTATTTCATTCATTGTATGTGACCTTAGGTAAGTCACTTTACCTCTCTGAGATTTCCTTTCCTCATCTAAAAGGTCATATCCATACTTACTTCCTAGACTAGATGAAAGAATTAAATAAACATTACATAGTGAACATTCAGTAAAGGTACTTCTGTAATTACTGTGACCTATGATAAGAGCTATATAGTTTGTTCCACACAGTCATATACAATCTTGTCCCTGATGCCTGATTTCTGAGACATCACTTTTGCATTCACTGACTTTAGCTGAGTAATTCATATTGATTTCCATAGGAGGTCATTTTTCTTTCAGTGCATCCTGCAAATTGGCAGGTTTTCTACTTTTCCAACCTTGAGCTCTCTGTCTATATGGGTTGGTCACCAGGTCCTTAAAATATAGTCAGAATTGTTTCATATAACATTGTGATGGAAAAGAGCTGAAAGAGTTCAACTTCTTTGAGTCCATCTGAAGATGTGTTACCACCATCGTGGAGGACCATGATAATTCTTAGTTAACACTTAAGCCTATGAGGTACATGCAGAGGTATTATTTAATTTAACAAGTGAAAAAGTTGAGAAGCAGAGAAATTAAGCTCTGTACCTTGTGCCTTTAGATTTGAAATTTCAAATTTCAGAATTTTCTATTCTGGCCCTCACGTGGTTGAGGGAATGCCTCCAGTTGAAGTCCAGCTCTATTTCCCCCTGCAGTTTCCAGCCATATTTCCTGCACTTTTGCCTTGTGACTGTGAAGCATTTACTGAAAACTGGATGGCTAGATAGGAGAGGAGTTTGGATGGTATATGAGATGTATGTATATCTCTGAGTGCACAAATAATGATTGATGGAAGATGTTCTAATACGTGAATTAGCTGTAAATGTATTTTTGTGATTCAATTTAGGTTGGAGGATCTAACCTTAGAGGTTCCAAGTAATGAGGCATTAACTTCACTGCTATTTCTTTCAAACTACCACAAAATATAAGCACATGTCAAAAAATGAATCAGATGATGATAGCTGTTTTATGAGTGGTATTTTAAATAATGTCATTATTGCCATTGCAAACCCAAGCAAAATGAATCTGATCATTTTAGTAAAATCCCCAGTGAGCAATAGTATCCATTCAGAGGCAAGGCTCACATCTTGGTAGGTTTGTCCACAGCTGTTCAAATGGGGCCTAAGTCTATATACAGGTCTTCTTTCCCATATTGAGGAGGGCTCTTCTTTGTTAAGGTGTGTGATTTAGCCATTCAGGGCTAGCTCATAAAGGAAACTGGTAACTTTGTCTTTAGGGTCTAAGGTAGTCCTATACCTTTCCCCCTAAGAATGTTGCCAGCTCTGCTATTGCAAGAGTCAACTTAAACTTCTTTTATTATCATCCCTCCTGGACTTCATTTCTAGGTTTTTTCTCTCTCTTTGTCCAGTTCTATACAAACTTGTGACCTGACCTCTCTTCCTTGTTCTGATCTTGTGCTCCCATGGTATGCTACTAGTAGCTATACCTTGGAGTTTCCTGCTGAAACCCCAGGCAATAGATTTCCCCAACATGGCCCAGCTCAGGAACCCTGCATTGGTCAGGTTCCACGTAAGCTCCAACCTCCATTTGTTCCAGTAAGGGGAGCAGGATGGAAGGACCCTCTTCTTCTCTGTGGCTCAATATTTAGCTAGCTACTTCCTCCTTCTACATAAATACCTGCTACCCTTGGTGACTGATAACACCAAGAAGTGTTTTGTAAACTTTTTAACCACAAAGGACACTACTTACTACACCCCCATCCATAGATACCATGTTTTGAAAGATTTTTAATCTACCATGCTTTATTATTTTAAGATTTCTTTATTCATTATAAATGCCAATCAAATTTTTGTTTTTATTGTGACAAGAACACTTAACATGACATCTACCTGGTTTAAAATTTTTAAGTTTACAGTACAGTTGTAGACTAAGGATACAATATTGTCAACAGAGCTCTAAAGCTTATTCATCTTACTTAACTGTTAGTAAATGACTTCCTATTTCCCCCTCCTTCCTGCTTCCAGAAATCATCACTTCACTTTTTGATTCTATGATTTTCACTATCTGGATACTTCATAGAAGTGAAATCAAGTAGTATTTATCTTTCCATGACTGGTTTATTTTACTTAGTATAATGTCTTCAAGGTCCATCTATGTTGTTGCATGTTTCAGAATTTCCTTCTTTTTAGATGCTGGATAATATTACATTGGCTGTTATACCACATTTTGTTTATCCAATCATCTGCCAATGGTCATATAGGTTGTATCTACATCTAGGGTATTGTGAATAGTATTGCAATGAGTGTAGGTGTTTTGTATTTCTTCAAGGTCCTGCTACCAGTTCTTTTGAATAAATACCCAGAAGTGGGATTGTACATCCTCACGAATACTTGCCATTTCTTTGCTTTTTGATACTAGCTATTCTGAATGATGTGAGATAATATATCATTGTGATTTTGATTTGCATTTGCCTGATGATGAGTGACGTGGAGCATGGTGGTTCTATTTTTAATATTTTGAGGAACCTCCATCCTGTTTTCCATAGTGGCTGCACCATTCTGCATTCCCACCAACAGTGTGCAATAGCTCTAATTTCTCCATGGCCTCTCAACAGTTGTTGTCTTTTCTTTTCTTTTCTTTTTTCTGATACAAACCATCCTGACAGGTGTCAGGTGATATCACACTGTAGTTTTGATTTGCATTTCCCTGATGATTAGTTGCCCTGGTGGCACTGTGGTGAGTGGAGCTGCTTTCCAATCAGATTTTATCAGTACAGATAACCAGGCTTACCACATTGACTTGATAGCATCATTCCAGCCAAAAGCAAGGAAATTTAAATTGTAGTTATCATTTATAGCCTTATTAACATTTTTATTCAACACTTCTATATTAGAATCTTTATTCATAAATTGCAACTACTGATTATTGTTTAGTCTGTCAGCAGAATTTCATCTGGACAGGGGAAAAAGTTTCAAGCTAGAAAAATAAACCTCAAAAGGGAAAATTGGTAAGTTGCTAATGAAAGATGTCTAGGGACATTAGAGCTTCTTGAACATCTGAAATGATTCTTATGAAGTTAGACCTTCAGTTAGACTGTGAGCTAAAAATAAAAAATGCACCTAAGAAAAATATAATAGAAGAGATTTCAGGGAAGATGTTAGACATTGTAAATGTCAGTAGCATTCCTCGCATGGTCATAGTTATAATGGTATGATTAAACTTGGGTAAGTGGAAAAGGTGATTAAAGAAGATGGTGCTAATGAATAGAGATTCTGTTTCATTGGTATGTGAAGGTGTGCATTAGGTAATTCTAATATGCAGCCAGGGATGAAAAACCAATGCCTGTAATTTGTCTTTAGGTCATTGGTCCTAAACTGTAAAGTACATTAGAATCACCTGGAATCACCTGGAGAGCTTATTAGACTACAAATTACCCCATTCTGGAGTTTCTGATTTAGCAGGACTCAGGTAGGGACTAACCACGCATTTCAGCAAGCTCCCAGGCAGTGTTGATGCTACTGATATGGGAACCACACCTTGAGAATCTAAGGTAGTCATTTCCCTACCATATCCCTCTAGACCACAAGCCCTGGCCATTTCTTGGCCAATTGGTAATACTGTGTCTGGCACATGCTGAACATTTAAGAGATACTGTATTGTAAATTAATACATTAAATTTCTGATAGAAATCTGTGTTACATGAGTTTGAGGGTGGCAAACCCCAAGTCCCAAAGCTCAGTTATTCCCATTATGGCTCCAGCCTGAAGTTTCTAGTCCTGCAAGGCCAGTCGCTGTGCTGCCATCACCCCTACTAAAGGTTTTAGGCTGGATCTCTTTGCTCAAGGACTCAGCCTGAAACCCTATAATCTCATCTGTTTTCATCACCTACACTGTACTCTTCAGTTTTAAGGTATCAAAGATACCTCCCTTTGCACTAGTTTGTTGTTTTTTCCTAAACACGTGTTTCAGACAAATTATTCATACTTTAGATATTTATTAATTAGTTGGAAAATGATGTTTTGCAACATATTAATGATGGAAAAAATTATCCTGATTTTAAAAAATAAAGGTTTGCAGACTAATGGTTCTAATAAACATTTCTGCTTTCCTCTTTATCAGTTTTAATAAACAGAGCTTTTGGGAGTTAACTGAAACCTTTATGTAGCAAAGCACTACTGCCACATAGCATCTGTGCCCTATGTGCAGGAAACACATGGATTAGCCAGATACAGCCCTGGCTTTCCAAAGACCACAGGCCACTGAGCCAAAGGCAGCTTGGAGAGGGCCTAAAGTGGTTATTATTCCCCTATGTAGTCCAGAGTAGCATGAAGGAGAGGCCAGGCCCAGTTCAGGAGAGAGGTGGGGACAGACAGGGGATGGGATGCCAACCTTTAGAAAGGAGACATTTTTATTCCTCACTTGGTGAATCCTTCTGAGGCTGCTTTAAATAAGGAAAAATGAAATGATGAGTAATCATCCTTGGGACCCAAATGATGAGTAAGTCCCATTTCAGAAATACAGAGAACAAATAGGCTTCCTTGATAAAATTAACTATTGGTTATAAGAGAGCAAAAGTGAGATTCTGGGATCCGCGGGGATTTTTTTTGGTTAGTTGATGTCCATATCCCCTACCTACAACTACCACACAAACCAACGCTCTACTCCCTAACTGTATGCAAACACACACCCATCAAATCTTTAATAATTTTTCAAGTGGATCCTTTGTTTGTTCTGCTCTATGTCCCAGTACCAGCCGTTCTGATTCTCTGGCAGACATTAAGGATAAGGAAGCAATTACACTCTTGAAAAAGCACACTTACGAACACTTTACATGTCCATTCAAGCCCTTTCCCATAGCAAGTCTTGCCTGTGGCTGCGTCTAGCTGGGGAGGCCATTTTAAAGCCGTTATGTGTGTGTATGTGTGTGTGTGCGCACGTGTGTACAGTTGGAGCTTCAGAGAGCATTTATACATTTAGAATCCTTTCCTATCTTTGCCTCCTGTTAAAACAAAGATAATACTTAAAGTGTGGGGCATTACTTTAGAAAAAAGATTTATCCGACCCCCAAATATAACTCCTTGGGTTTTCATGGCTTGCAGAGAATACATTCTCTTGTAAAACAAGTTCTTTTCAAAAACCTCATTGATTTTTAGATGGGCTTTGTGGTTAGGGTGTGCACATTGATTTCTATTCAGGAATACCTCTGGAGTTCTCTTTAGATGGGGCAGTGTGCTTGTCTTACTAGAGAGCTATAGTGAGATAATTTTAATCTAAAAAGGATATTTTTCTTTACTATCGAGTATGTTTTGAGTTTGTTTTTCTGAGTCATTTTTAATCTTAAATGAAAGAAAGTTGTGCCTTTCTACTCTTTTCTTGATTTTCAGGCTGTTTTATTTTGCACATCTTTTTCTCAGCAGAAGCTATCCTTGAGAAGAGGCACCTTTTCTTTTCTTGCTTCTCTAAGTCTGTGGAACTTCTCTCTTTTTCTGCACATTTGTTGTATCTTTGTAGAGGCTTGACTTGGGCCTGGTTTTCATCCTCCAAAGCATTCTACTTTAAAATAATTGTCCACTTACCCTCTGGACAAAATCATGGACTATAATATTCATAGTTTAAAATGTTAATTCAACTCAAGAACAAGATAGGCGAAGGAACAAAAACACAAGATGAGCAGAGACATTATCTTACACATTTTGTCTGGAATAGTACAAAGAGGGAGGATAATTATATCTCTGTCCAAGAGCTGTTATGAGGATTAAATTAATTCATACACATAAAGCAGTTATAAGTGTCCGACTCTGTACATACTCAATAACTGTTAGCTATTATTATTATTATTATCTGAAAAAACAAAACATGGAATTTAAAATAGCATTTATAGCCAGTATTTTGTGGCAGAGGAATGTGGTCAAGAATTATACTCAATTTTACATTTATTTTAAATTCCCCAGTCCCTTACATTTTAATCTTCCGTCATGCTGGATAGCAGTCAATATATTTTCCACATGGAAAAGAAAAAGCCTCTCCCTCCCCTAACTGCCCACGTTATTAAGGAGATGGTGACCTGCAAGGCATACACAAAACAAGTAATAATAATAACAACAACAACATCAAAATCCTTTCTTGAGGCCATCCTTCTCTAAATCTGAGTTTGTTGTTGACTGGCCATTGGTTCATCAGGGAGAGGGCTCTGGGTTTGGGACTACATTAGCAACTCTCCCTCCAACAGTATGACTCTGCTAATTGGAATGAGAAGTTAATCTCTCTCAAACTGAACCCAGCTGAGTCTCTGAGAGCAGTGATGTATTTAAAAGATCTCTGGAAGTCCAGGGCATGTGGTACTAACCGGATTTAGCTCATTAGCAAATCTGCAAGGCCCTGCTGACACTGCACCCAGAATAAAAAACATGAGGCCAGCCCGTGCCCTGTGGGCACCTACAGCATGACTACATAATAAAAAGTCATTTATTAATAATCTCATTGGTCACACAATACAAAAGAAGGCAACGAGAAGTCAAATGCTGTCATTTGTCGTGACTAGAGAAGCATAATTAAAATAAGTGTCATGTGATTAACCTTTGAAAAATTAATCTGGTATGAAAAAAAGGCACAGAAACAAGGAAGATAGGCTCTTAAAGTTAATTTAATACAACATGCAGCTGTTGTATACACTTGGTTCAAATTCTGTGTGCTTGTGAAATATTAGTGTCATTGATAGCAAAGAGCAATTAGCGAATTTAACAAGTGGAATGTCTATTATTAAAGACAACAGAAAGCCACAGAATTAGTGTATATAGTGGTAAAGAGGGTAGGATTTGGTGTCATTCATCTGGGTTTGAATGCAAGTTCTTCCATCTACCAGCTGTGAATTCTTGGTTAATTTTCTCAACCTTTTAGTAACTCAGTTTCCACATCTGTAAAATGGAGATATTAATATATCTCATATGATTTTTGTGATGCTTAGATAAGATCATATGTATAAAGCTTTCAGCATAGGGTTGGGCACATTGTTAAGTGCTCAAAAAATATTAGTGATTATAAATAGTACTTCAGTCCTTGATATGCAAAAAGAATTTTGTTCTGCATAGGAAACATGTGAAGTGCATACTCAGCACTGTGATCTGTGATCCTCAATGCTGGTCCATGGAGTTATTTTCAGGGTTTTGCTGACGGTGATCTTGTGATTTAATGTCAAGAGTGGTACGTCAGTGATCCTGAAGGAATGGTATAGGCTATGGCAGAATATATTTCCTGAATGTTAGAGAATAACATTTATACATTTGGTCTAGCCCCAGAATGCTCAACTCAAATCTTACAGGGATCAAGCAGTAACTGAACTGGTCAAGAAGTAGTGGGAGATGCAGAGAACAGGCTGGCAGTTACTCTCGAGTAGAGGCAGCTGCCACTCAGATAAAGCCTCTTTTTGCCCTGTGAAAAGGCAAGCCCAATGTTGCTGTATTTTCCAGTTTTAACAAGGGATGCTAGAAATACTGACTTTCTTGGGAAATGTTCCATTTTTAAGAACACTCTGTTGGTTATATCCAGACCATCCAAGACTGGGAGTAAGGTAAGGCAAGTGAGGTATTGGTCTCAGATGCAACATTAGGGGTGATCAAAACTCAAAAGTGATCAAAGTAAGTAATAACATTTTTTAAAGATAAGTGATATCTTTTTTTAAGTTTATTTATTTATTTTGAGAGTGACAGAGATAGTGTGAGCAGGGGAGGGTCAGAGAGAGGGAGAGACAGAATCCCAAGCAGGTTCTGCACTGTCAGCACAGAGCCCGACTCTAGGGTTGAACTCATGAACAGTGAGATCATGACCTGAGCCAAAACCAAGAACAGGATGCTTAACTGACTGAGCCACCAGGCACCCCAAGATAAGTAATATCTTAGTACACTATTTTAAAAATAAAAATGAAAGCAAAAAAATCATAATGAAGAAAATATCAAAATCTTAAATTAAGACATGACCAGTACTACTTATTTTCCCTTCTGCCTCAGGCTGTGACATAGCTCTGTGCAGCACTGCCTTTAGCAGCTGTCTGGACTCTAACACATCGCTGGCACATACTGCCAGGCTTATTGCCAGCTTTGCACTGGACCGGTTTATGGAACAGCCAGGATACTGCCCCAAATAAAATAATTGTATAATTTATCAATTAGTGTAAAGGATAACTCTATCTTTATACAACAAAATTTCACTAACATCAACTAAGGAGGAAATAATGAGAAGTCAGTATTAATCTATTGACAAATAAAAAGGTTACATTGCTTTCTGATATAGTGATCCAAAAAACACTCTGCTAGCAAAATTGTTTTAACTAGATACCCCACTTTTATGAATAGAAGAAATTTAAAAATAGGCAGTAAGACAGGCATTCATGAGCCTAAACCTCTTTGAAATCATATATAACATTTGGAACATGTTCTGCTCCTCACCTTTCATCACATCCTTACGAGATCTGGGACTCCCAGAAGACCAAGAATTATCGTAATAGAGCATGAAGGTGAGAACACAGGCTTTGACGCCAGCCAGACCTGGGTTTAAATGCTGATTCTCCCGTACTGTGATACCTTGGACACATCAAATAACGTGTTTATCCATTTTCTTATCTGTAAAGTAGGACCACTTCATAGGTTTGTTGTTGAGATCAAAGTCAATAATATGTCACATTATCTCTTGACTCTTGGTCTGGCCACAGACGCCTGGCATATGGCAGTTGTTACTATCATTTAGCATATTCACTCCAAATCATTCCCTGCCAACATCCTTAAAAGCACATGATTAATTTAAGTAAGTTAAATATGTTCTTTAATTATGATGCCAATTTGCTTATTCATGTTTTCTTCAAAAATAGCACAAAATTCAGCTTCAGTTTGGGTGAAATTACCACTGGATTTAATGAGGCCTATATTAGAAAAATTTAACTGTACATGATTTAGCAAGTCCCCCCGCCCTTTAAATTACAAAGAAATAAATAGCATTATAGGAGACAATAAACTATAAAAATAGATGACTGCAGTCTTACTGCACATTCTGAAAGGAGAATGACCACTGACCAGCCAGCAGCGCATCCTAACACACGACCAGGTTGTTGTGGGATATAGCCCAGAATAATTAATGACAGAAATCAGCTTTGGCAGCCAGGATATTGTTTTGTTTTGTTTTAGTTTGGTTTTGGTTTTTGGTTTGGTTTTTTTTTTTCGGGGCGGGGGGAGTTGTTTTGTTTTTGTTTTTGTTGTTTGGTTTTGGTTTTGGTTTTTTTTGGTGTTAAGTTTTGCAGTAATGTTCCTGATGTCTCTGTATAAACATGTGTACTCCCAAGGTTAGAAACAACATCATAATTTAATGGCTCTAGGTTCAAATCCCATCCCTACCTCAGATTTGCACAGTGACTAGGGGCAAATTCAATTAACTTATCTGAGCCTTCATTTCACCCATTGTACATCATTTCACACAGAGCTTTCCGCTGGTGCCCTGTCATGTGCATTTAAGAAAAATGTGAAATCTTGCATAGCTTTGCTGTCCTCTGCAATATATCTTTATTTTATGTTCTTTTCCCTCCCAAGTGTTCTTCTAAGAAGCTACTAGAATTTCTCATTTAATCAGGAAGCCATTTTTTTTTTTATCATCAATGAAAATGTAAAAACTCTATCAGTTAGAATTGGATATTTATGTCAGGTTCATCTGATTAGAACTTAACTCTATTTTGTTAATATGACGAAATGTCACCCTTTTAAATAATGAGATGCATCCATAATAGAGCTATATTTTTAAAGGCTTATCATCACAAATAGCCATATGCAAAATGCCCTGTCAAAGAACATGCAAATTCCTGAACTGCAGTCTCTTTCCCTCTTCTATGCATCCCTAACCCAAGTGAAATTCCTATTAACTGGAGAAGGCCATGTTTCATTATGGAGGAAAACAATTTTGATTGCTTCCATCTTAGGAAATATTCCTATTGGTAGCCTCTCACATAAGTATACTTTAAGGGTGTCATAAAACCTTTCATTTAAAACATTCAGTGCCACAGATGGCCTTGAAAATGTATTGGAAAAGAGCAGGGGATATATAAAAACATTGAAACCAGGTAATTTTGAGGCTGTTCAGTCCCCACTAGCTGTTTCTCTGCTGTTCTCCTCCACCATACTACCAAGTCTGTGACTGGGAGGTGCCCAAATAATTGGCTTTAAAAAGATCCACTGAAGTCTGGTTGGGAAGGCCCATCCCTTCTTTCTTGTGGCAGCATCTTCATGAAAACGTTGCAGTAGCAAACAGTAGAGTCTTCAAAAGAAATCACTGAATAGATCATGTCTCTGGGACTGACCACTCAACTTTACAATACAGCACCGGCTGGTTTAGCAATAAAGGCTGAAGCGTGAACAAAAGGTGATTTTTCATGTACTCTTCTCTCTCTTCTCCTCCCTCTTCCCTTTTTCCTCTCCTTTTCTCCTCCCTTTTCTCCCTTGCTTCCTTTCCTTCTTTTTCCAACCATCTATTAGTTTATTCAAAAAACATTCAAGGTTTGGTATTGCTGAGTGAAGTATTAGGCTCTGGGAATGAAAAATGAATGCCCTTAGGGAGTCTCCAGTTCAGTGGCAGGAGGTCTTTATGTGTTAAATAATCCTAATAATGGGAAGGTCTGTAATGGAGCTGAAAGGTGTAGGCGCACTTCTGCTTACCTGAGTCAGGGAACAGAGAGGCAACTTTGCAGTGGCTTGTGGATGAGCAGTCATGAGCTTAGCAGGCAAATGTGGAGGAATAAGAACATTCCGGCAGAGGAGGCAATAGGTAAAAGCACTTAGCGCATGGCAGTACTGAGGCAGCGTTGTGCACTTGGACCACTCGGAGTGGGTGATTTAGAGGAACCTGGATGTGAGGACAGGTAAGCCAAGGACAGACAGAGAAAGATCACCCAAAAAGATTTCACGGATATCTTTGGATCCTTACTGTAGGTCAAACACTATTTGTACTTGGGACACATTCTACATTCAGGAAGCTCATGTTATTTGATGAAAAGACAGACAATAAAGAAGCAAGCAGCTCTAATCTGTCAGACCCTGATAAATGCTATTAAAAAAAATAAAGCAAGGTAATAGGATTGAGTAGGACAGAGACCAATGGGGGCATTCTCCTTCAGATAGGACAGACAAGGAAGCCTTCTCTTAAGAGCTTATGAAGAATATGTACTTTTCAGATTTACTACTTTTGAGGTGAGACTGGGACATTTATAGTTTTAAAAAGCATCCCAAGACTCTGATGTGCAGCTGGGGTGAAGCAGACCTAGGCAGTGGGGGTCACTGGAACAATTTACATGGGAAGGATGGCCTGGATGGGCATGTGCCCTGTAGTTAGCTCACAGTGAGGAGCACTGGTTGCTGTGGGGAATGCAGCTTGGAGGTTTAGACTGAAGGCAGGGAGGCCTGTTGGGAGACCACTAGGTCAGGAGCGGGTAGTAGTGGGTGAAATTATAAATATCTGTAGGCTTCTGCCTGAGCAGGTAGAAAAGATGTAGGTTGAATTGCTATCAAAGGAGCTCAAAACTTAGGAATCAAAAAGGTAGGAGTTAAGAACTGCAGTTAGTTGTGGTAGTAAACTCTAGGCCAGCCACTCCACCTTGGATAGCTTTCCCAAAAAACCCTCACCCAGGATGTGGAAAACATTTTTGCTTTGCATAAAACTAAAATGATCTAATCCAAGGTTTAGAAAACGTATAAAAGAAAAAAGAAGTAAATATTTTATGTTTTGTAGGTCATACAGTCTCTGTCACAACTATTATACTCTGTTGTTGCTCAAAAGCAGCAGACAATATGTAAATGAATGGGTATGGCTGTGATCTAAGTTACACCCACTGTGACCCGGTTTATAAAAGCAGACAGCTGGCTGGTTTGGCTCATGGGTGGTAGTTTCCTACTCCCTGAGTTATTAGTCTTTTTGGGAGATTCTTTGGATTGCGGCCTTTGGCTCTAATGGAAGGAGGTTGATGAGTTTTTACCTTCTTGTAAATGTAAATGAGGATTTTACTTTCTTATTTTCTTTTTTTTTAAATATTTTTATTTATTTCTAGGAGAGAGAGAGAGAGACAGCATGAGCAGGGGAGGGTCAGAGAGAGAGGGAGTCACAGACTCTGAAATAGGCTCCAGGCTCTGAGCTGGCAGTCAGCACAGAGCCCAACGCAGGGCTCAAACCGACGAACCGCGAGATCATGACCTAAGCGAAAGTCGGACGCTTAACCGACTAAGCCACCCAGGCGCCCCTACTTTCTTATTTTCTTATGCATCAAGTTCAGACTATTTCTAGCTCTGCAGGTCTTGTCTTGGTTTTGTGCTTTATCAGCTAGTGGAATTGTCATACACCATAATCACTTACGGCGACAATATAACACAGTGTTACGAACAGCCACAGAGATCAGCAGACCTGAGTTTAAAAAGTTCATCTACTGTCTAGAGTGACTTTACCTTTCAGAGCCTCAGTTTCCTTTTTAATAAATGTTAAGTGTTGGACTAGATGATTTAAAGGCTCTGTCTGGTACTAATGTCTATTTCTGTGTGCTTTGCTCATTAGCTGGAATGCTAGTAATATTTGATAAATAGATACCCAAGTAGAAGAGGCACAGGTCAACCAGATGATAAATGACACAAGTCTAGAAGAAGGGATTGGCATCATGGATGGAGATGCCAGCATGCAGATGACAGATGTTTGTGGTATGATGCCAAGCACACTATTAAAATGAAATGAATGAGTGAGGTTGTCAATGTGAATGGCAGTTAGACGGATATGGGTACTATGGGACAGAAGAGAGTAGAAGATGATCATAAAACTTTAAGTCTGAAGGACAGAGGACTTGGCCATACTTAGCTTGGATGACGGATAAGGAATAGATGGAGGCAGACCCCAAATTGATGACTTAAAGTAAATCATAAAGTCAGGGTTGAAGGTTTTCAGCTGAGGATCCTTTAAATATGGATACATCCACTACCTGCAGGTGACTTCTACTTTGCTCCAACCAAATCCATTAGGTATATAACTTCCAGACAAATATTCCCCAGGATATAGCTTTTACCCTGTTATTTGACTGCTCAAGAAACCATGGCTCCTTATCACCCGTCTCCTTGTACCAGCATTCTAGATCACTGATAATCTGACCCACATGAACTTTTAAGTCCTATGCTTGTCTGAAACCTCTGTACAAATCCTATACCCCCACATCCTGGCATCTCATTGACCCCTGAGCAAACCTGGGCTTTTTCACCTCCATCTCTATCTTGAAACGCATGCTTTCTTCTTTTCTTTTTTTTTTTTAATGTTTATTTATTTCTAGGAGAGAGAGAGACAGCGTGAGCAGGGGAGGGCCAGAGAGAGAGGGAGTCACAGACTGAAACAGACTCCAGGCTCTGAGCTGGCAGTCAGCACAGAGCCCGACGCGGGGCTCAAACCCATGAACCGCGAGATCATGACCCAAGCGAAAGTCGGACGCTTAACCGACTAAGCCACCCGGGCGCCCCATGCTTTCTTTATCTAGAGTATACTTTCTCCCTTTTTATTTTTTATATATTTTTGGTTTTTTTAAGACAGGGAATAGTTTATTCAAACCCATAAGAGAAATGGAGAGCTTGAGTCTGTAACAAAGTGTCATGTTTTAAAGCATAGGTCAGTAATTAGGTATGAGAATATGTACTGCTACATACAAATTAACTGATTGAACACAACTTTTCAGTGTTTAAAACAGGATAAGCTTCCCTAGAAAAGCAGTACCTTTGTGACATTTTTAACTTTAGTATTCTCCTTCTTCTTCACTCTCCTTCAACAGAATCCACACCAACCTCTTCATAATCCTTCTCAAGAGCAGCCATTTCCTCCTGGGCCTTAGAAGACTCTCCTTCCTCCATGCCCTCACCCACATACCTGTGAACAAAGGCATGCTTGGTATAAATCAGGTCAAACTTAGGGTCCAAGTAAGCCCAGGCCTCTGCAATGGATGTAGTTTTACTCATTATGCACACAGCTCACTGTACTTTGGCCAGGTCCCCACCAGGTACCACAGTGGAAGGCTGGTAATTAATGCCACCTTTGAAGCCAATGGGGCACCAGTCCACAAAGTGGATGGCACACTTGCCGTTGGTGGTGGCAATGGCAGTGTGACATCTTTGGGAACTACCTTGCTATGGAACAACAGGTAGCAAGCCATTTACCATGGCGAGGGTCACATTTCACCATTTGATTGACTGGCTCAGAGTATGCATTGGTGATCTCTACATCTGAAAGCTGTTCATGGTAGGCTTTCTCAGCAGAAATGATGGGCTTACATGGATAGAAGGAAGTAGATGCAGGGCAGGACACCAGCTTGTTCTGGAATTCTGGCAGATCAACAGTTAGGGCTCCATTAACTCTGAGGGAAGAAGTGATGGAGGACACAATTCAACCTATCAATCTATTCAGATTAGTGTAGGTTGAGAGTTCAATATGGAGGTTTCAATATTGAGATGTCATAGATGGCCTCATTGTCTACCAGGAAGGAACAGAGTGTTCCAGGGTGGTGTGGGTACTGAGGATGGAGTTGTAGGGCTTAACAGCTATGGAATCCTGGGGTGGGGGCAGTAAATGGAGAACTCCAGCTTGGACTTCTTGTCATAATCGACAGAGAGATGTTCCCTCAGCAGAGAGGTGAACCTAGAACCAGTTCCTCTCCCAAGCTCTGGAAAAACCAAGTAGCCCTGAAGACCTGTGTGCTGGTCAACTAGTTTCTAAATTTGGTCCAAAACAAGGTCAATGATCTCCTTGCCAATAGTGAAGTGCCCTTAGGCATAGTTATTGGCAGCATCTTCCTTGCCTATGATGAGTTGTTCAGGATGAAAGAGCTAGTGGTTGGTGCCAGTGAAGACTTATTAATGACTGTGGGTTCCAGATCAACAGACACTGGCCTGGGTACATGCTTTCCAGGACTTCTTCTCATCAAAAAAGGTGTTGAAAGGGTCATCTCCTCCTGCAATGGTTTTGTCACTTAGCATCTGACCATCAGGCTGGATGCCATGTTCCAGGCAATAGAGCTCTCAGCAGACATTGCCAATTTGGGCACCAGCCTGGCCAACATGGATGGAGATGCATTCATGTATGGTTGCTACTTTGCAGCTGCCTAGAAGATGGCAGAGAGGAAAAGGAGAGGTTGTTGCTTTTTACAGCACAGCACAACTCTTAGGTGGTTGATGTAAGAGAACCTGCCTTCTTTCTCCCTTTTTAAAATGTGCCTAAAACCCCTTTTTCTCAAATCTCACTACTACTCTGCACTTTTGATGCTACCAAGTCCACAGTGTCTTAGTGCCTCCCCAAACTTCCCAACACCTAATGCTTATGGCTACTTACTTGGTATTTTTCACATGCTGTGTGATGCCAGAACCCCACACCTGTGGCATGTCTCCTTTACATAAATGTGACACCCATGTGGATTTATATAACCTTTGGGAAACTCTCAGAATTTCAGTTCCAATTCCCATTTAGTATGAATGAATCTCACAGAATGGGTGCCAGCTGACTGGAGAGAATAGTTAGGGACCTGGAAGAATTAGCAGTGACTGGACACCTGCTATGTGTCAAGCAACTGTTTTGATACCTTAGAAACAGTATATTTCACTTCACTTTGCAACAACTCTGCAAAGTAAATTGTATATTTCCCAGTTTTCTAGGTGAGAAAACTGGTTCAGAAAAATTAGGTATATAGGTAGTAGGTAAGATTTCAAGGCACCTGAGTGGTGGTAGGGATATGTAAGGGATATGTAAGACTGAACTCACATGGTTGTGAAGGTGGAATGACAAGACTGTAAAGAGCTTTGGAGGCAGTCAGACCCCACATTGTTTTGGAGATTAAATGTGAAGATATCTAACTATGCCTGGCACAGCATAGGTGTTTAACAAATTGTGGTATTGCTATTAAATCATATTTAGAGGATATAGTATTTTAATTTCATGTTTGAATGTCCCATATTACCTAGCAAATGTATGACTTAATATTTGTCATATAATTGATATGAGCCATTTGATTTTGCTAAGCAGTTGGTTTAACTTTTTTCAAGAAAAGGATAGGTATGCTGTCTCCATGTCCTCACACAGAAGAACAAATTCAAGAGCCCTAGACTATGTGGTTTCTTTTGTAGTCTTTTGTACTTGATAATTAGTCTGAGTAAAGGCTGTGTTTATTTCCATTACTGCCATTGCTGGCACATAGGTGCTTAATAAAAATGTGTCCCATAATCCTGATAAATAAATGGATATGTTTAGGAAGTGCCATCAGGAATCGTATCTTTCCTTTAAGCACATTTACTCTTATTCTGATGATTCTGTTGAATTGGATGTAGAGTCCATTCCAGTTGTTGTTAAACTGGCTCATCATCAGAACTTGTTTTTTGATTTTGTTATTTTTATTCATTTAATTTTTAACATAATTTATGGTCAAATTTGCTTCCATACAACACACAGTGCTCATCCCAACAAGTGCCCTCCTCAGTGCCATTTTGTTATTTTTTAAATCACAAGTTTCTGGTCAATATCTCTTGAGAATTTGATTTATTGGCTTTGGATGTTTAGGGTTCCCCAGGAAGTTCTGCTCACCAGCTAGGTATGGAGATTACCACATATCTAGGTGGTAATGACCAACCTCTACCCCAATCTCTGTCCACACACATTCTCTTTCTCTCTTATTAAGCACTCAATGGTCTTGAGTCAAAAATCCTTGAGACTGACCACCATGGGTGGCAACATCACTCTCTCACACCATGCTGATCACAAACCTCCTGAAGATAATGCCCATTGGAAGTGGAGCAACCACTATTGTTCAGGTCTACATCATGTTTGAAAAGCAAAGGAAAGAGAAGGCAGAAGGTAAGCTGAGGGGCCATTGGTCTGATAGGCTGTCCTGCCAAGGAGGGCCACTGACATTGCTCAGTGCTTGTCATGCAGGCATCATGAGTCTATATTTTCTGTCTTATACTTTCTGTCTGTCTTAGACAACATGCCTAGAGGCTCCCCTCCATCCTTCTTACCATAACTATCCATGTTCAACCTCTTGGCCTTAATCTCTGAGGAACTGAGGTTCAAGAGAACTTTCTAACATCTGCTACATGGCCTGATGTCAGTCTTAAGGACAGGTCTCAGAAATACCAGGATGGCAAATGCTACTCTTTGTGAGACAACGCACTGTGTTAGAGGGGAAGCAGGCAGGACACATAAAGTGGGGACTCCATAGCCATAGGCTGGAACCAGCCAGCTCCTCCAATACCACACTCTTACTCTGCAGCTCTGTTCTTATTCTTGTCCTGAGCCCAAGAAGGCCACCTTTCTTACGCATCAACACACCCTCAGCAAGACACCCCTCAGATTCAGATTTGTGTTTTGTTACAGAATGTGGGAAATATCAGTTTAGAGGGGTTGCAAAGAAATGTAATTTTACAATGTGCTTTGAAAAAAATTAACTTCCTAAATATTACAATATATAAAAAATTGGGGGGGGCATAATTAATTCTTGAGAATATAAAGAAGGTATGAAAAAGTCCTAGAAACATCAACAAAAATTTGGTTAGATCTTATCATTATTTGACACACAAAAATATTCTAATTAAAATTTTTCACTGTATTAAATTTTAACATTAATAAAAATAAATAGTATATGTTGTTCTAGATAGTTTAGAAATTTCTACAGTGATAGAAGGTTTATTTTATTTTCCTTTTTGTTTTCTCATTATGACATACACTGGGGATAATGGAGAGATTTTTTTATTATTGTGGCAAAATATACCTAACATAAAAGTTACCATTCTAGCTAGTTTTAAATGTGCAGTTTAGTGCTATTGAACATATTTTTTTCTCTTTTATTTTTTGTGTGTTCTCTATATTACCCTTGCTAATTTTTATTTACTTTGAATAGGTATTTAGTATTTAACGATATTTAGATATTTTGATGTCATGTAGATACCCATCTTTGGTCAAGCTCCTAAACATGTGCCAGTTAATGTGCTAAGTTTTTCGTAAGTGTTATCTCATTTACTCCTTGCAGCAACCCTCTGAGGAAGGCACTGTTAATATTTCCACTTTACAGAGGAGGAAAGTGAAGGTCAGAGAAGTTGTATTGGCTGTTCAGTCACATGGTCAATAAGAGAAACTGCAGGGAAGAGTTTTGTCTATTGCAAAGCCTGGATGGTAAAACAACAATATTACTATCTCTGTGGTTTGGATCCACATATTTGGATACCACAGATTAATCTACTTTTCTAAAGACAAAATTAGTGCATATCCAAAATCTTTGCTTATACATTTTGAATTTTGCTACTACAAAAAAGTTTGAACAAATATAACAAATAGAGCCTCAATACATTTTATAATTTGTGTTAGGTCTCCCCAAAGACTCTAAATCACTGTTACAACCCGATATACCCAGTGATTGTGTAAAAATGTTTTTATTTAACCCCAAAATGGGACTATAAATTTCTCATTTGTATACAATGGGAGGGATGAACATTCATCTATTATCATGTGGTCTGTAGCTAGAAATTAAGCTCTGTAATCAAGCTGAGTGCACACCGAATCAATAGATTTTTAAATACTATTTAACCTCTTTCTCCCAGTCTTTACAATGGGTATGAGAGAAATACCTACCTCTTCAAATTGTGATGATTAACTGAATTGCCAGATGCATTGGTAAACTCTAAATATAGTTTCCAATTTATGATGGTTCAGTTTATAATTTTTTGACTTTACGACAGTAGAGAAGTGATACACATTCAGTAGAAACCATACTTCAAATTTTGAATTTTGATCTTTTCTTGGGCAACCTATATGCAGTAATGTTACTCTCTCATGATGTTGAGCAGTGGCAGTGAGCCACAGCCCCTGAGCAACCATGCAATTGCAAACATAACCCATCAACACACTTCTAACCATTCTGTACCCATATAACCATTCTGTTTTTCACTTTCAGCATCCAATAAATTACATAAGATATTTAACACTTTATTATAAAAAAGGCTCTATGTAAGATGCTGTTGCCCAGTTGTAGGCTGACATAAGTGTTCTTAGCACGTTTAAGATAGATGAGGCTAAGCTATGATGTTTGGTAGTTTAGGTATATTAAGTGCATTTTTGACTTATGATATTTTCAACTGACAATGGTCTTATTGGAATGTAACCCCATTATAAATTGAGGAAAATCTGTGGAAACTAGCTGTAATTAGTCATTCATTTGGCAAATATTTATTGAATTTATCCTGTGTGCTGGGTACAGGACTGAGTTGGTACAGATGATTACAATGTGGCCCTAGCCTTTCAGATTCTGGAAAGGGTAGACATGGATGAACAACATATTATATTATGGAGAATATTATAACAATCTCTACAAAGTGGAAGAACAAAGGGGAGGAGAGGATCTAGATGGGAGCAGTTGGGTGAGAAGGCTTTGAGGAGGAGGGGACTTGTTCTTAGGTAACATCTGCATTTCTGTGCCACACAAAACTGTGCTAAATATTTAGTCCAAAAAACTACTTTCTTTAATTTTTAAATTTTGATTGAAGTATAGTTGACATATATTAAATTAGTTTAATTTATGAAATTACATTATGAAATGCTAATGATCATTAAATATATTACAATACTATTGACTACATTTTCTATGCTGTACTTTTCTCTACCTGTGACTTGTTTATTTTATAACTAGAAGTTTGTACCTCTTAATCTCTTCCACCCATTTTACACATCCCTCCACCTTCCTCACCTTTGGTAACCACCAGTTTTTTCTCTATATTTATGAGTGTGTTTCTCTCTTTTGTTGTTGCTTTTTTGTTCCTTGTTTTGTTTTTTAGCTTCCACATATACATAAAAATCATATGAGTATTGTCTTTCTGTGTCTGGTTTACTTCATAATACCCTTTGGGTTCATCCATGTTGATGTGAATGGAAAGATCTCATTCTTTTTTATGGTTGAGTACTCTCCCATTGTAATTTATACCACATCTTTATCCATTCATCTATCAATGGACACTTAGGTTGCTTCCATATCTTGGCTATAGCAAATAATGTTGCAGTAAACATAGGAGCACATATATCTTTCTGAATTAGTGTTTTTGTTTTCTTCAGATAAATGCCCAGCCAGAATTACTGGCTTATATGATACTTCTATTTTTAATTTTTTGAATACCCTCCATAATATTTTCCAAGTAGCCGTACCAGTTTACATTCCCACTAACAGTGTACAAGAGTCCCCTTTTCTCCACATCCTCACCAACATTTGTCATTTCTTTGTCTTTTTGATACTAGCTATTCTAAATTGTGTGAGTTAATATATCATTGTGATTTTGATTTGCATTTCCCTGATTATGAGTGATGTTGAAAATGTTTTCATGCATCTGTTGGCTATGTCTTCTTTGGAAAAGTGTCTATTCAGGTCCTCTGCCTATTTTTCATCAGATTATTTGTTTTTGTGGTGATGAGTTGTATGAGCTCTTTATATTTACAAATATCCTCTCCCCTTCAGTAGGTTGCCTCTTTATTGTTGACCTCAGGTTTTTGTTATGCTGATGATTTCCTTCACTTTCCTTTTTTTAAAAATTATTTTTTAATGTTTTATTTATTTCTGAGAGAGAGAGAGACAGCATTAGCAGGGGAGTGTCAGATAGAGAGGGAGACACAGAATCCGAAGACAGGCTCCAGGCTCTGAGCTGGCTGTCAGCACAGAGACCTACTCAGGGCTCCAACCCAGGAACCATGAGATCATGACCTGAGCCAAAGTTGGACGCTTAACCAACTGAGCCACCCAGGTGCCCCACCTTCACTTTCCTTTTATTTTGATGCAGACTTGATGGTTTATTTTTGCTTTTGTTTCCCTTGCTTAAGGAGACAGATCCAGAAAGATATTGTTAAGGTTGATGTCCTGAAGATTACTATGGTTTTTTTCTCACTAAAATATTTAATAAAATATGTAAAATTTATTTATTTTTAAAACCTTTATGCTCCTTAACTAAATTATAAACAAATAGCACTTAACACCAGAAAGGAGAGAAAGAGCTTTTTGATGATGAAGAAAAGAGGTTAAACAGAACTCCCTTATCATTGGTAGTGTTCTTTGTGGTGGAGAACTCAAAACTGTCTTTGGGTCCTGGAGAGCAATGCAGTATGAACTGAATCTGACATTCTGAGCTAGTTTCCTAAGTCAATATCACCATTGAAAGGAAGCCATTGATCAACCAAGTGAAGCCGCTAAAAATGGATTCCAGCCTAGGAAAAATTCACTGGGGAAGCTGTAAATGTGCCTGGCCTATCTTGGCAAGGTTGAGTTCTTTGTGATTCAACTGGGGGAGAGCTGAGGGCTGTTGGTCAGATAAACCTCTAGCAGTGATCCACAGCACTCACTCCCAGCACAGTAGAGGGACGGGAGAAAGAAGAGGACCTCACCATGGTGGACTGGGCTGAGGTCAGGTCTGCCTTTGCTAAGTGTCCATCCTCACGCCTTGGTTAATTCCAGCCTCCCCAGAAGTGTGTACTGTAATGAGACGCTGGTGGTGGCCTTGCAGCCTCTCTGTCCTTTCTTGCCTATAGCTCATCACACTTTAATGGAGATGAACAATGGGGGAAGGGGCCAGGAGGCCAGCGGATTACACAAAGAATGAAATTGTGCCTTGGCCAGATCCACGCCAATTATGTCTGAATAAACAAATCTATAGTACAAGCTAAGAGCCTTCCTTCTATCCCACCTCCCGCCCCCACATTTTATTTATTTTTATCTTGGTCTGGAAAGTTGGACATATTCCCTGTACTGTCCTGGTACCCAGATGGCCTGTTTGAGTAAGCAGTGGGGAAGAAGGTCAATAATACATCAGCATGCAGAGTCTCTGCTAAGGTCAGTCCTGCATAAAATATACCGTGACAACCTGAGGGCAAGTTTAAAATGGTGCTCCATGAGGGGGTAGGGGTAGAGGTGGGGGTGGGGGCAGTACAGATTCAGCCTTCTCACAATTGCTGCAAAATTCTGGCCCCCTAAAAGTATATTTTACTGGGTTTGTGTAGTAATCCTTTAGGAAAAGTTTTCTTCACACACAGGAGTGTTCATGATCCAAGTGAGGAGGATTTTAAAAGGGTCTGTCTTCATATATAAATACCTGTCATGTTTAGAGGCTTTTTCAAAAATAATCAGATCCTACTGTCCCAAACAGGAACATAATGGCTACTGAGGTGTCAAATTCTAACCTATTGAATCAGTTTTATATATTTGATTTGTCTCCAGATATGTTTTAATGAGATTTGAGTGCTGAACTAGGCAGTACTTGTAAGTTTTTAGCTGTTGTGAGATTTGTAATCTCGAGTGGCATTTCACAATTACATTTGATTATGACTGTTTGATAAACATACAAGCAGATACCTGTGTATAGAGTCATTGAGGATTTTACACGGGTTCCTTCTGGTTCTCTCTTCCTTTTGAAGATAGGGAAAATCCAACAGCACCTTTTAATGTAAAAAAAGAAAAGTTCATTTCACTTTGGGAATTTATTCAAATTGGAGGGGAATACTGACACAAATATTCTTGAAGATTGATCCAGGTTGAAGCATGTTGTGCATGGGTTTACTGTTCAACTTGCAAGTAATTTGTAAAGCCAGAGTCAGTCTTGACTATGAAACATTGTATCACTGTGATTGGAATCAATAGTTCTTGCACTGTCATTTGTCACATATTTACAAGCTTGAAAAATAGTTCATTTTGTCCTCATCCCATAACTCAAAAGATTGAATCAGAGCCCTGGAGGGATCTGCCAACAGGACACATTCATTACTGATCACCCGTCTTGGTGAGGCTATAATCACACCACACCAAAAATAGAATATAAATAAAAATTAAAGGACTACTCATCTGGTAGACTCTCAAATATTTTCAGCTTCAAATATTTAAAAGTCTGCTGGGAGACTTCAATCACTTTGGTGACCTACATCAATGGCCACAAAAAAAAAAATTCATTGAAGCTGATTTTCCCATCACACTCTCAAAACATTCAAAGGTACAATTTTTTTGAATGAAAATATCAAAATCTAGATTAATGGTCCAAAAACTTCATAAAGCATACTTCTTCTAGTCACCTTGCGTATAGTTCATAAATGACCTTCTATTCCCATGAAAGATTTGTAGAAGACATTTAAAGATAATGCTTTCAATTTTAAGATAAAAGATTTATGAATGATAGAACTTGTGTCCATGAAATCGCTAATCCCAACTCTCCAGTATTTCAGATGGAGAGCTTCATAAAATGAAAAGACTGCCCATAAAGTTGTACTACACTGGCTGTCAGAGACAATCAGTAATGGAATTGCAAAGTGAATATTGAAAAGGATGTGAGACATGCACATTTTGGGTTATAATAATGTAAGTCCCCTTCACTTCACTGCATATTGATAAAGTATTAATGGTTGAAGTGTTAGGAGGCAATTCTGATTCTTTAAACAAGTCCCAAGATATTAACAGATAAACATGTTGTTCATCATATTTAGTTGATAAAATAACCCCAAATCGTAGGATTGCAGCTAGTTTCTGCAGGCAATTTTCCTGACTAAATTCAGACTATGGAAGTTTGATCCATTTCTCAAGTCTCAGCCTGAACCAACCTAAAAACTCCTGATTATCTTCCAAATGCTCAGTTGAGTGGTACTTTACAGATATGGCATGACATTTTTTTTTTACTAGAACAAAATTGAAAATTAATGTCATGTATCAGTTGTTTCCTCCCTAACTCTCTAATTAGTAATTTTAATATTTAGGTTCTATGACCTTACTGTTGATTTTATAAAGTGACCATATTCCCTTCATAAACATCCTCACTGACAATGAATCTGGTCTGTCTCCGTTGCTTTGGACAAGAGATGGGAAGGACACCTTCTCATAATGAGGGAGACTTGAACTTGAACATATGTGCATTAGACAGAATTCATGATGTCTGCCCATCTGTACCTCTATTTTTAGACAGAGAGTATAGTAGACAAAGAGACTTGTACCCTCTCTCCCTGCAGCCAACTGGACTAGGGGTGGACCTCTAATCCAGAGGTGACCCACCCATAAACTAGTCAGTGACCTAGAATTATGTATTCTGGTTTGAAAAGATGAGCTGGGGAAATCAGACTCTTTATCTGAAATATAGAAGTTGCCAGTAGGCTATGTACTCAAGACAAAAGGTTTTATAGAGATATGGTGATGCAGTCATTACTGGCCATGTGTAAGATGAAGCAACTTTACCCTCAGAAAGAGAAGAGAATGCAACTACCAGGCAGGAGGTGCTACAAGGAAAAGAAAAACAAAAGTGGAGAAAAAGCAGCCCTTGCTCTTGTCCTTTTGCAGCCACAGTTTTTCAGCTTTCCTCAGATTTTCTCATAGAACTTCTGAAAATGCACATCTCCTTGTTTGTTTGGAGCCGGTTTTAGTGAATGTCTGTCCCTTGAAACCTCAAAACACAGAACAAGATGTATTCAATATCGCATCCAAGTCAGAACTAATCTCTCAATTGAGGACTTTGCTCCATTCATTCCATCTTACTGGCATGCTTCTCTGAGGATCAGTGCATACTGAAGTTCAGTGTTGGTGCTTGTCTTTGTACCTCTTCTACTATAATAGGATAGACAAGTTACTCAGACATAGACAGTAGAAAACTGCCTGGTAAAATGGGTACGTCAGTGTGCTGAGATAGGCTTGGGATTGTGTTTATAACCTAACAAGCTAATTGGAAGCCTCAAATATCCTACTGATAGAGGTGGCTGACTTATAATTTGAGGACAAGAATATAGGGAGATGACACAGCCCAAAGGAATATCATTTTGAGTGGAGGAAGATTTGTTCTCTTAGGCAAAAAGCATAAGGTAGCATCGATGAAGTCAGGATTTGAACTCTGACTCTTGTCATTTTCTGTCTGCATGGCCTTGAACAAGATACTTGATGACTCTGAGTCTCAATTGTATTTATAAAATTCTGATAATGGTAACTTTTTCCACAGAGTGGTGATAATTAAGTAAAATAACGTATGCAAAATATCTGGATCATATTTTGAGACCAAAGGAAAGATTTAGTGTCTTCATCATTGTAGCTTATGCCTGTCAAAAGCTCATCATGTGTGCTTTTAAAATATTTTTTATATAGGGGACACTCAGGATATTTAGTGAGAATATGCTCTATCTCACAAATCATTTCTGAGAGCTGGTTTGGTGGCAAATTTTAATGCATCCATTTTACGGATAAGAAGGCCGTTTCTCAGAATAAATGAAACTCAAACTCAGAAGCTACACACTTGAAAATGAATCTATAGGGAATTTGGGGGAAATATGATATTCCTTCTCAAGTTTATTAGAGGGACTTGTGATTATTGCAAGCCAGAACCACTGATAGACTATTTAATTGCATGGCTATGAGATCTGATAAAGTACTTGTTTATTGTTTTTCTTTTGGCAGAAGCCTCAAATATTAAACAATAAATTTCCTATGAGGATATCCTTAAATGGTCATCATTATGCAATTTCAAAAACTGAATTCATGTCTATCTACTTTAAAAAGGCATTAGGTTGTGATCGTTACTAATACTTTAAGCTTATCATGACCATTTTTGATATTAATCTATTATATGCTAATCCTTCATCTGCTACTCTTAGCAGTTGAATCCTTCCTTAAGATCTCACCCACTTCATTTGTGAAGACAGATGGAAGATAATTACCAAATGTTTATTTTTTCGCTCTCTACATCCTAAATTTCATTGTCATGCTTAAAGACCCAAATTGCCCTTGACACTTATCTCTGTGCACATGAGAACTAACAGATGAAACCATGTGTGTGTGTTTGTGTGTGTGTGTGTGTGTATGTGTGTGTGTGTGTATGTATTTAATGGGATGCTCATTAGTTATTATTTCTTCTGCCTTTCTTACCTGCTGTAGTCCCTTTCTATAATCTGACTAATTTCTCCTGGGACAGAAAAATCATAGAGAATTAACAATAGCAGAATTCAAAGAAACACAAGCTAAAGAAGGACATAAGGGAAGGCACCCAGCAAGACACATTTACAAATGCCATATGTGTTTGATTTGTGGCAATAATGTGGAGAAACTTAATGATACTTCCCCAAAGTAAGCAGACTATGGGACATTATGGCACATCGGCATATAGTGAAAAAGATTGACTATGTAATAAGATAATTCCATCTACAAAATAACTGGGAAATAACTGGATGAGAAAGAATCAAGTTTAGTCCAAGGAACATATATTACTCTCAGAGAAACCAGACTAGAATGTTATTAAATAAGGAAAGGTGTGGATAAGATAAGTTGAATGTTACCTGAGTCTGGAGAAAAAAAAATGTGTGGGTTGAAGGAAGACAAATCATCTGCATATACCCAAGAAAGGAGAACCCAGGGATGAAGGTCTTACAGTGTGTTTTCATCATGGTACTCTGGCCAAAGAGTACTCTGACTGTAATTCTCTTCTGAAACTCACTCCACAGTATTATTGGCTGTTACTCTGGACCATAAATTGTGTTGGGGCCAGGGCCAGTACAGAAGAAGACAGATAAGCTCTCTGCCTCCATCCTTGCCTTTGTGTTAGCAAAGCCTTTTTCTCCTCAGCACTTAACATCATCTAACATAGCATTGTGTTCATATTTACTTTCTTCATTCTGTGTCTTCCCTGCAATAAAATGCATATGTTATGAAGAAGGGAGGGATTTGTGTCCAGTAGTATCAGTTCACTGCTCTATCTTCATTATCTAATATAGTACCTGGCAAACAGGGTAATGCTCAGCTAATTTTGTGAATAAATAGAACACAGAGATAAACAAGTAAGGAAACAAACCTATACAATTTAGAAAGCTATAAAGAAGAGAAATAAAACATCCATTGAATCCTTCCCTCTACCTGCAAAAGACACTTAGGACAATTCTCCTTTTGGTACACATCCTTCCCTCCACAAAAAAGTCAATGTATTAATATATGCCTGCTATTTCACAAGTCTGTCTTTTCCATATTATAGCTTATATTGATCCCATAGTATTCTATTGTTTGGCTTATGTCATATATTTAAGCAACCCTCTATTAATAAACATTTAACTTGTTTCTATTACTTTGAATTATAGACTGTGGTATGTTGAGCCTTTGTAAACAAGTACCTTAACATACTTGTCTGATTTTATTTTTAGAATTAATTCCTAAAAGCAAATTCACTAAGTTAAAAAGTGTGTATATTTACATTTTGATATGTATTTTTAAATCATCCTCTAGGAGGGGCGCCTGGGTGGCTTAGTCGGTTAAGCGTCCGACTTTTGCTTAGGTCATGATCTCACGTTCGTGGGTTCGAGCCCCGCATCAGGCTCTGTGCTGACTGCCAGCTCAGAGCCTGGAGCCTGTTTCAGTCTGTGCCTCCCTCTCTCTGGCCCTCTCCTGCTCACGCTGTCTCTCTCTCTCTCTCCTAGAAATAAAAAAATAAAAAATGTTTGAAAAAAAAATCATCCTCTAGGAATATACAATTCATATTTCTAACACCAGAGAAGGAAACATCCGTTTCTCTTTACACCCTTTCTCTAACTCCTGGTATTATTCTTTTTTATGTTTGCCAAACTGATGAGAAAAATCTGTACTTATCATGACCTTGATTTACATTTCTTTGATTTCTGTTAAGGTTTTTTTTTTTTAATTTTTTAAAAAACATTTATTTATTTTTGAGAGACAGAGAATGAGTGGGGGAGGGCAGAAAGAGAGGGAGACACAGAATCTAAAGCAGGCTTCAGACTGCGTTGTCAGGTCAGATGCAGGGCTCGAACTCACAAATCTCGAGATCATGACCTGAACCGAAGTTGGCCACTTAACCAACTGAGCCACTAGGCGCCCTAAGGTTAGATGCATTTGTATATGCATTGTAGCCATTTGTATTTGTGTGTTTATGCATGTGTGTTTCTTGTGCTTGTCTTTTGCTCATTCTTCTATTGTATTAGAACAATATTTTTAAACATTTAAACACTTCATAAATATTTAATTAGAAATCTAATAATTTTTCCACTTTGGCCCATGTTTAAAAATTCAGTATGGAAGGCCTAAAAGTGTAGGATCTTTATTTCCATAGGAAATGAAAAGTACAAACACCCATTGATACAGTAAGGCAGAATCCCATTAGTCATTTGATAGTCATAGTGTTAGTTCCTAATAATTACTGAATTCTAACTTCAAATATCAACTTCAATATAGCCTTGTCTGTTTGGTGCATCATACTAAGATGTGACAATGAGGTCATAGTGACACTGAAATAACAGGAATATGCTGGAGTAAAATTAAGGACTAGCTCATGTAAATAGACAGCATTTGGGTTATCATTTCTTCAAGGATGCTGAAGCCAAGCCACTAAGCCACTACACTCCTCAAACATTCTGGATATGCTTGGGAGTTTGTGTGTTGCCAGTTACGCCTACCAACTGCCAGGGCAGAAAAGATTCAGTCTCTTTCAAACTGCAGTTTTTTGGCAATTTGGAGCAGGGGCAGTGAAACTCATTTATGCTGGTCCCATGTGGCTCTGTGTCTGGTATAGATTGTTCAGATCTCTTGGTCCCACCAGAAAACCTATAAGCTTGATGCTAAGTTGCCTCCTGTGGGTCATTTTGGCTCATAGCATTTTATTCAACCTGCCGTCCTTCTCCTTCTGTCCTTAGAGAAATATATGAAAAGGCCCTCTTGAAGGATGTACACAATCCCTAAATACCCAAGCAACATCAAAATCTTGCTATAAAAAGCATTATCCTTTTTCCATATACCTCCTCTCTAAGTAGAGTAAAAAGATGAGCAATAAACCATGGCTGACAGCTTACAAGTTTCTGTTTTGTCAAAACCATAAAGGAAAAAACTTTAGAGCTGAAATTATCCTCCTTTTCTTCTCCTACTATGTGTTTCTCTTCCATGTATGTGTCATCCATCTCAAGCCCCAAGTCCTGTCACTACAGGGACACTTGTTTTCATCTGCACAACTAACATTCCCTGGGATATGGACATGGAGGCTATTCTCACTTTCTGGAAATGGTATTCATACTTTTCTCCAAAACGTACATTTCCAAACGTGACTAGATTTGTATGTGGACTTTCCAAATAGAAATTGACCAAAATGTACTAAAAATTTTTAAATTCTGCTGGCAGATGACTAATAGTATTTTTTGGATGCCTTTAATAAACTGGATCTCAGAGACACCCTCTTTTAAATGTGGCCAAAGAGTCACAGCCCACACAATTTCTTCTTTTAATTTTTAAATGTTTATTTACTGTGAGAGATAAAGACAGAGTGTGAATGGGAAGGGGCAGAGAGAGAGAGGGAGACACAGAATCCGAAGCAGACTCCAGGCTCTGAGCTGTCAGCACAGAACCTGATGCGGGGCTCGAACTACAAACTGTGTGATCGTGACCCAAGTTGAAGTCAGGTGCTTAACCAACTGAGCCACCGAAGCACCCCACATCCCACACAATATCATCCTAGAATTTAAAAAGTAAAAGATTGGTTTTATGTTTTTCATTTATGAATTCAAATTTGAACATATTTAGGGTAAACATAAATATGGCCAACTTTTTTCAAAATTGTATACATTATATATAAAATATATGTAAGTTATCTATATCTTGGAATTTAAAAGTAGACATATGTGCTTATTTATTATTTAATTTACTTAACAAATTAATAAAGCCAACACAAAAGTGGGCTCTTCAGCTTCTTATTCTATTTATTTTATGTTCATCCTCCCCAATTTTACCTTTCCTTCCCTGAGAAAATAAAGCTCTTTAGGATTTTAGTTGTCATCATTTCAAGATCATGCAGGCATCTATTCCAAAGCTATTATTAAAATTGCTGAAGATGTCCTCTAGCATCCTCTAGCAGATTCAAAGACTCATTTCCCTTTCCTGTAGACACTTGTTCCTTATTTGGAAGCACTTAATAATAAACAAAGCAGGAAGCAGCAATCACAGCCCCCTCTCTGAAATGGCTGAACAGTATTCAATCTGGCGGCAAGAAAATAAATAAATAAAATTAGGCTGGTGATGAGACACCACTTCCATATATACTCAGGAAGTTGAGAAAGGCCATCCACTCTGGGACTTTTTAACAAGGCACATATTAATGTGTCTTTCCATCTAAAAGGAAGGGTTAACCTCACTTAGTAAACAGTACTGCAATAGGGAGGTGCAGCCTAATAAATGCCATCCCTGGTTCCACCTGATGGTTGGATGTCTTCATGGTGGCTGGGGCAGTGAGGGGAGTCTCTCAAACATTACAGCAGCAAGACTCAGAAAGTTCTTTCTGAGGTTCGTAGCCAGTGTCTATGCCAGGCCTGTCTCTCCATCACTGCCACTGGGCCTGGACTCACCTTCTAAGTCCTTCTGAAGATGTCCTCCTGCTTCTTTGACATTTCTGGCTCAGGTTTTTTCTCTTTCACAAAACATTCCCTGGAGGCATGACCTTGGAAGAGTGGCATTTAGAGCCAGAGAGAACCACTGTTTCCTCTGCTGTGTACTTGTCTGTGGCCTTAGGCAAGTAACCTGCAACCTTTAAAAATGGCTAAGATTACTACCCATATTTCAGGGTTGTTGTACCGATTGTAAAGTATTATTAAATGCTAACTACTTAGGTTAATAATGAATATGTGTGGTTCATTGCACTATTCTGCTTTTGTGTATGTTTGAACATTTTCATAATAAAAAGCCTTTTTATTATGAAATAATAATTTCATAGCAGCTATGCACATAGCAGATAATCCCTTCCTTCCCATTCAGTCTTCTCTCTCTTTCTTATCCTCTGAGCTTTCATGGTTAGTCATTCCAACCTTCAGGTAGGTGTTCCTCAGGTAGGGAGTGACTGAAAGAGGAATCACTGAGTAGGAAGCTCAGGACCGCTGCATTGCCCTCAAGTGCTCCTAGGTGAGGACCCCAAGGAAGACCTAGCAAGGCAGACACCATCAGGCAAAGGAGTTCTTCTTATAAAGCTCAAGGCTCTAAATGTAGACCCCAGTAAAGGCCAGGGACCTGGCCCCCTGTGGTATCTGCAGGGCTCTTTCCTCGTAGGCCAGAGGCAAAACTAAAACCTCAGCCAGCTAACTAACTTCTTGGGTCTTTCCTTCGGGTCAAATCCTAATTTTGAATATGTCGATACTTCCACTCTGATGATGAAGAAAAATGAAATGAAGGGATCTAAGAGGGAAAGAGAAATTTTCCTTAGGGCCTAGAGTGAAATTCTGCTCAGCTGTTCACTCTTGGCTGCTGCAGAGATGGCCCCTTGGCCCTGACAGGGGATAGTGCCTCGCTTTCTCAGGGGCCAGGCTCTCAAGAAACAAGCCATAAAATGGAGGAGTGTGGAAGCCATGAGGAGCAAATGAGAGAGCCCCTCAAGAGAGTCTGAGTTTAATTCCCTCCTTTCCTCATTCCTCTTGGAGGCAACTGAGACTATGTTCTAATTCTTGTCACCTTCTTCCTGAGAGGAGGCAACACCTCTGGTGATGGCATTGGGAGGAACCTTGAATTCATTCCAGAAGAAATGGAAGCTTAGGATAAACCCATGTATTTTCTTTCTGTTGGAAACCAAAGTGTTTCCTTCTTCAGAAGGAGGAAACGTATAGGTAGATTAGAAGGACCAGTGTGACAGGGTATGTAGCCTTGTAATAATGAGTCTGGCTCCATCTTTTGATGTTTGACTGTAAACAGCCTTTACCTTTGCTTTCCTATACCTCTTCCCCTTCTGTCCCATACCTGGGCAAGCTGACATCGGTGGAAGATTCAGGCCATGTAACCCCCTAGCCTCCGATGGGAATTCTCACCCTGATCCCATCCCCAAGGATTGTAAAACCCCCAGCAGGCCTCCTTTTCTGCTCTCAAATGATTTTCAGACCATTTTGGGAGATATTTACTGCTCTTGCAGAGAAGTCTCAAATATATAAATAATAAACCTTTTACACCCTTTTGTGTGTGTGTGTGTGTGTGTGTGTGTGTGTGTGTGTAGTATCATTAGTTTCAATATCTATATCAAATTCATAACACTCCATCCTGTTTTTCCAAAGAGTTACTTCCATAGGAATAAAAGGAAAGAAAGAATATAGCATCAGCCATTTTTGAGTGGTGGGATTATGAGAGATTTATTTTTCAATTATTTTTCTTATTTTACTTTTCTGTAAAGGTACAAATTAGTAAATTATATGACTTTCCAGGCCATAATGTTATGACTATTCAATTCTTCTCAACACTCAGCTCTTACGTGAAAGCAGCCATAGAGAATACTAAACAAATAGATGTGGCTGTGTTCCAATAAAACTTTATTTATAAATACAGGTAGGGGACCATATTTACCCTGCAGATCATAGTCTGTCAACCCCTGCTTTAAAATGTTTCTACAATAAAGTCTAATACCTATATGATTAAGAAGTTGAGACACCCTCCTAGTCTTAATTAAGACCTGGTGATTGGCTTTTGTGCGGGTGATAAAAGGAGACAATAAGAGGAGGTTTCTTAAGGCAGCTGCTTACTTCTACAGAGGAGAGTCTTAGAGTCTAAGATTGTCCTACCCTTCCCCATGAGATGCTGCTATACTGGCCCCTGACCCTGAAGAGACTAATAACTGCTACAGTATCACACCTAATAATCTAGAATGAAAATACACATTCTAAAAGGAATCAATTGATCCCACCCTCTAGTAGCAGTGAAATAACTCTGAGAATCTTGGAAAAAGCTTCTGATAAATTCAACATGGTATCATTGAATGATAGTGACTTAGTTTTCCTTTTCATTTGGTTTAGGCTTTCCTGATTTGTTTCTTCTGACAGGGCTGGGACCCTTTAGGAGAATGAGATGGGGCTGAGCAGCTCCAGAAAATTCTCCCTTCTGTCCAGCTACTCAGGGGAATTCCCACCACAGTTCATATTTCACTGGGGAAAAAATACTGACTAGACTTCCAAAATGCCACTTTGGCCTTGGCCACATTCGCAGGCCCCCTACTGTCCTTTCTAACGTGAGTCTCTTTAATCAGCAGGTTTGCTGTGAAGGAAACACCAAGTGTGGCAAAAATTGTCTTCCTATTGGGAGAGCAGTGGGAGAGCAGGTGCTTGAATGTGGGAATGTCAGAGCTCAGAGTGAAGGCAATTATTCTCCCCCATATAGCTCAGCATGGAGAAGAAATTAGTAAGGAAAAGGCAGGCAGCTGCTCTGCCCCGAGTGTCATGGGCAGCTGCAATGAGAGTGTGTCCTCTACACCTGGGCACATGTAAGCTGTGCTGGCACAAGCAGGCCTTATGGGCCAGTGTCCAGGGTCCTGAGATTCACTGCAGAGAGAGGCCTGTGCCAGGAAGGAGCTGGAAGGCTATTTATCACTTCTCGACTCCTTGCAGGAGCTGGAGGTGAAACCAGGATCACTTGATCTCACCCCCTCCCCCTTTTTAGCACTGAATAAATATCCTTTTAATAGTTACATACACAAATATACAACTATGTTGAGCTTCAATTAGCAACTCTTCTTTTTTCTCTTTTTCACTGGCTTTTTACTTGGTGCTTTTTATCGTTTTGCACAGATGGTTTGTGTTCTTATTTTCTTTGGATTCTTGTCTGGTTCTAAAATGATCATTTCTTCTTCTTCGCTGTCTGAGAATACTATAGGGACATTTTGACTTTCAACATTGGAGACTTCTCCAGTGTCCATTTTTATACTATCAAGAATGATAGCTTCATCACTGCCACCTTCATCATCCTCTTCCTTCTCAGAGCCTTCAAGATCACCCCAGGAGTTTTCTGTTCCCTCTCCAGTTTGGGCACTTCCAGGAGTCCAAAGCACAGGTTTAGAAACAACTTCTGAAGCAGATTCAGCCTCAGCAATAATTTCTTCTGCTTTCTCTTCCACATCAGAGATATCGATAGGGGCCTTTTCCATTTTAAATGCTGTTATTCTTTGCTTTGTCATAGACTCTGCAAAGCCAAACTTGCCACCTTCTTTCCTAACTTTTTGGTCATTCTCCAAAGCCTTCTGTATTAGCTTTGTATTTTCCAATACTTTCACACCAGCTATTTTACTACATCTCACTACTTGATCTTTCAGCAGCATTATCCCACCACTGGATTGGTTAGTACAAATCTCTCGATGCTTGTTCATGGCAATTACCAGCAAGGCATCCATTACACATTCTTCCCATTCATTGGGATCCAGCAATAAATATGTACCTTGCTGAAAGAAACCAAAACTGACACAAATGGACATATGGTGGATGCTTAACAGTACAGGATCACGCTCTTCAGGTGTATACAAGGTTACCTCATCTCCCTGGACAGAGACATCAGGTCTTCAGAAGTGACACAGGCTACAATTGTAGCAATGCTGGCAGCATCAATAATATTCCCGTCATGATTTAATAAATGTAGGTGTACATGTATTTGCCCAACCTTTTCACCAGCAACAACACAGAGAGATTCAGTGTTGAATTTCTTCAACATCTTTCTGAGAGTTGATTCATCTTCACCAAGAGATGTGACTGCCTGCCAGGTTCAAAAGCTGGAGCAGCCATCTGAAAGAGTTCAAGGTTAAAAAAAAGAATACCTTCTGTTGCCCTATTGAGTTTTGGAGAAACAAGTTCACAGGAAACCTGTCTAAGATGCTTAAACATCTTCCCTAGCAAGGACATTTTTTTTTTCAAAATCAAAATTGACTCATAAGAATAATATTATATCCCCTTAACACCTTGATATTCTTTCTTCTAGGCTCAATTTTTGTCCATACCAAGTGAAAAAAAATCATTGGTGGTCTATTTCACTTCCAATTAGCAAAGCCCAAAAGATGGAGTCCCAAACAGCTTATTAAGTGAAAATGGAAAAGATTTTAATAAAATGACCTCCACCTAGGTTTCCCTCAGGGACAGCCAGGCTATTAATGTAGGCTGCCCAGGAGCATACATGGTCAGACCCAGGGGGCCCTGGTAATCAGGAGGGTTTAAGTGCCTCTTAGAATATTCCTGTGTGAAAACTCCACATTCTCCTCTGCCCTCTGCATTAAGCAGCATAGAATGGGTTAAAAGGTTCTAACAGAAGCTTGAGAGAAGGGACATTATATTGGCCAGAGGAAATGGGGATTGTTTAAAAATTTTTTTTAATGTTTATTTTTGAAGAGGGAGGTGTTATGAGGGAAGAAGAGAGAGGATCCAAAGCAGGCTCCTTGCTATCAGCAGAGAGCCGAATGTTGGGCTCAAGCCCACAGATTGTGAGATCATGACCTGAGCTGAAGTTGAATGCTCAACTGATGAGCCACCCAGGCCCCAGAAAATGGGGATTTTTTAATGGAGGCACTAGGCCATTTCTATGTGGCCAAGCAATCTTATGCTAGATTTTAGGTTTCCAGAACTCATTTGTGTCAAAGGCAAAGGTGAGAACTCCACTCAGGCCTACAGAATTCAGTTCCTAAGTATTAGTGACTGAAGTAGCTTAGCCCAACACCACATAAAGCCCTGAGTGATTTAGCACAACATACATTTTTGTCATATTTACAAAAGTCCAGTGCAGATGTTCCTGTCAGGAGGGAGGCTGTACACAACACGGTCATTCAGGGATCAAGGTTCCTTCTCCCTCATGGTTCTGCTTCTTCTAGGGCCTTAAAGTTTTCCCTAGTCATTGGAAGGTGGGGAACAAAGCAAGGGGAAGACATATCTACTTCTTATCCACTCAGACCCAAAAAGGGCACACATTACTTCTGGTCACATTCCATTCATGAAAATAAGTTGCACAGTGACACCTACATGCGAGGCCACTGTGACATTCAATTCCTGGCTGGGCAGCGTCTTCCCAGCAACAAGCTGACACTGTAGGCCTGGGTGGCCACCTGGCTTTGGGCATTCTTGTAGTCATTCATACCCTCCCAGAACTGCTTGCTGATCCTGCCGCTCACATACAAAATGACTAATCCTGAGGTGCGAATTCATTTTGCTCCACCATTGCCCCTCTACTCTCAGAGGTCCCTCAGGTAAAGTTCTGCAGATGTCTCTGCAGAACTAACTATAGTGTGGATGTCAGGGGATTCTCAGTAGGAAAGCCATCCTGGCTGCTTTGACACAAGCTGATGGTGATAGAGAATTTACCTGTGTGAGAGGTGTGGTCTGACAACACGAGGGATGTGACTGTCAAGTGGGAGGGCAGTTTAAGATGGCTTGGTGAACGGAGCTCTGTTCAGAGTCATTTCTCTGGGTGAGACTACCAGAAATTTCTGTTTCTTTGCACCAAGCATGCCTGATAAGGTAAACATTGTAAAAAGAAACTGTAACACTTTGGATGTCAGTTGTGCTAAGTCAATTCCCAGTTCCTTCTGACCCATTTTATTTTTTTAAATTAATTTATTTATTTTGAGAAAGAGCATGAATGGGGGAGGATCAGAGAGAGAAAGAAAGAGAGAGAGAATCCCAAACAGGCTTCACACTCTCAGCCTAGAGCCTGATCGGATGCAGGGCTTGAACTCATGAACTGTCAGATCATGACCTAAGCTGAAATCAAGAGTTGGACACTAACTCAACTCAGCCACCCAGGTGCCCCTCTTCTGATCCATTTTAATACAACTCTTCTGATAAGTTTATCTTTTCTTATTCCCTTCTTGGGAAATTTTATCTAGAGTCTATATATTACCTAGGTATTTAAAATTTGTCTTGGATTTTTTTCCATCTATACTGTCCTTGCTTCTCAGAAAAATCCTGTGGGCTAGGAAGTATACAGAGAGCTTGAACGATGACACAGGGTATCTGATATCACATGGCCAGTCCACAGTCACCCAGATGTCCCAAATGTCCCTAATGTTCCCAGGTGCCCCCAATGCCCTCTCAGGATCTAAATTTAGCAAGATTAGACTACCTGTCTCATTTCTTTTATAGTCCATCTTACCCAAAGAAATCCTGACTGAAAGATCTGGACACCAAGTAATGGGCCATCCATCTGCCTCCTACAAGACCTTCAACAAAAATGGGTCACAAAAGTTTTCTTTAAACCTGTGTGTTTAGAAATATAGCCTAACTTAACATATTTATATCAGTGTAGAAAAGATTTTCACAAATCACCATACTCATGGTATTCCAAATCCTTGTAAGACACCTCAGCACCTCATTACAGATGGGGGCACTGAGCACATGCTGCAGAGTACTAGGCCCAGTAATGGGAAGGAATCTCTACTCTCTATTCAAAAGCTGAAGTTCCACTACATGCTTTCCCTAGGGGGAATTGAAGAGTTTTTGCTTCTAGTATGCTGCCTATGTGGCCTTTGTTACTCTGCTTCTCTAGACTCAAGTGGGTGAGAGACAGATTATACCAGATGTTCAGAGCACAGACTGAAGCTAGTTCGCTTAGGCTCAAATTCCGGTCTCTGCTACATACAAGCCCTGTCATGTTGGAGAAAGTACAGTAAAACCTTGGATTGAGAGTAATTTCTTCTGTGAGTGTTCCATAAGATGAGCAAACATTTTTAATGAACTTTAACTTGATACACAAGTGATGTCTGGCAATAGGAGATGTTATGTGATGCCAAATGTCATGTGATCACAACTGAGCCAGTGATTGTTGAAATTTGCTTTGATATACAAGTGTGTTGGATTATGAGCATGTTTTGGGAGCAAATTATGCTTGCAAACCAAGGTTTCACTTAACTTTCCATTCATCAGTTCCTCATCTGTAAAATGGGGATGATAGCCTGTGTTACAGGGCTGTTGTGAGAATTAAATGTGTTGATAATATAAAGCACTTTCCACCATGCCTGGCATATAATTAGTTCAACACAAGCATTTGCTATTTAGTAATGCATGCTATTTGTCAGATCTGGTTTACCAACCAGTGGTGGGCAATCAGCCAGGCTGTCAGGGAATTCTTTCTTAGCCATGTATGCTTTCCAAAATCCACATCCTCATTTAGATTTACCTCTCTCCAAGGAGAAGAGGAGTAACCAGGAGAAGAAACTGTGTTAGCAGGCTGCTTTGCCTACTGACTGCTGGCTTGCTCCAACACTGATCCTTTAGTTTTCATTTAACTTATTGTTCAACTCAGCTTACTTTGAGAGCTTGGAAGTATTAAACCAAATGGGATGCTATGTCAAGAGTGTTAAATGAGGAATGCCCTAGCTGATCCAGGACATACGTGTATGGCCTCTGTAATTACTGCTGATTTGAGTTTGGGTTATTTGGTTTGCTGCTGACCTATGGCAATAACTACTAGGCCCTTGTACATATTGTTGATTCTGTTCATCATCCTTGTGAAATAGATTTTATTATTTTCCCCATCTTACAGATGAGGCAATGGAGGCTTACTGATGTGCTAAAATTACGCCAGTAGTGATCAGCTGCAGTTTTTCTCTTCCACCATGTCATATTCCCCTTATTCCCAGAGACCTCCCAGTTTCTGAACATCTTTAACCACTCTGGCAACCACTCTGGCTGAACTGTCTGGTCTGCATGCTTTCAAAATTCCCATTGCTCCTCTGGTATCTGGTTTGTGCCCATGACAAGACATAAAATTAACTTCTAAAATTATTAAAATAGATGTGTGCATTATCTTTTTTCTGGGCCACAATACAGAGAAAAAATGGTTTTTGGAAAAAGGAAACTTAAACTTTGGCTCTGTCATTCATTGGCTGTGAGATCTGGCTCAAGTCGCTTGCATTCTTTTTATCACAGATCTTACACCTGTGTATGCTCTTGGAATTGTGAGTATTTTCTTATCTGCAAACTGGGAATAATAACACTTGCCTAGTTGTAATGGTTAAATGAGATTACAGGGGGAAAGAGCTTAGTTAGCCAACAGTTAATGCTAAAAATAGCAATGATTATTATTTTTTTAATTATTACCATAAGCCTAGAAGAATGATCTTTGAGATAGATGAACAAATGGTTGAGCATTATATAATAAAACCAGGAGGACCTAAACAAAGTGTTCTATGCCTTCCTGTCTATAAATGTACACTATACTTGCACAAGTATGCAAGTAGGAAAGATGCATATATAAGGATTTTCATCATTACATTGTTTTTATTTATTTATTTTTTAAATGTTTTATTTATTTCTAGGAGAGAGAGAGAGAGAGACAGCGTGAGCAGGGGAGGGTCAGAGAGAGAGTGTGTGTTATATTCTGAAACAGGCTCCAGGCTCTGAGCTGGCAGTCAGCACAGAGCCTGACGCGGGGCTCGAAACCACGAACCGCGAGATCATGACCTAAGCGAAAGTCGGACGCTTAACCGACTAAGCCACCCAGGCGCCCCTACATTGTTTTTAAATGTAGAATACAGGATGTCTTTGGCTAATTGATTATGGTGCCTATAGTGCTGAATTGGATGAGCAATTTTACTTAAGTTGTATAAGAGGAAACATGTAGGCCTGGTAACCTGAAGTTGGGTGATATCACTGCAGCAGGAAGTTTCAACCCCACCACCTCCTGTACCTAAACCAGAGTACACACCTGGAGTTCCTGGAATAAAGTAGTATTTGAGTCCTCTAGAGGAAGGAGCTTGTAGCACTGCCAAAAATGTATCCTGTAAATCCCCCTCCTGGACTTCTCTGTGATAAAAGTCAATGGAAAACTATGACAACCCACTAGAGGCAGGACTGAGACAGGCCCAGACTCTTCAGGCATGAAGAATTATGTCACCCCACCAGATTAGAACACCTCTAGCCAAGGTGCTTATCAAAGGCAATGAAACATGAAAGGGTTATGGGACAACATAGTTCTAAATACTAGGTGTAACCATGTGACAAGTTACCGAGGCAAAGACTATAATGGTTATGAGCATTTCTTCCATATTTTGGTCTAAATGTATTTGCGTATATATTAGCCAATTCTGTCTTCTGCTTTCCCATTTCTCAAACATAAGATGTGTTCATCTTATTACAAGAAAAAAAAATTGAGACTATATGAGGTGATGGAAGTTGACTAAACTAATTATGATGATCATTTCACAATATTTACATATGTTAAATCACTGTTGTACACTTAAAATTAGAACAATGTTATGTGTTAGTTGTAACTCAATGAGACTAGAAAAAATGTGTTAACAGTAGTATAAGCTAACCTTATAGCTCAGAATATAATCACAACTATCAAAATGGGACTCAGAAGACAGAACATCAGCCCAACTATGGGTAGAAAGACTTTGCTTTCCCTTTGTGTAAAGGGTTAGTGTGTTTTTATTGCAGGAAGAATATTTACATCATGTTAGTTGTAAATAAGATTTTACTTTTGCCTTTATTTAGAAGTTATGTGTGGTTAAGGAAGGATGTATGGATCTCATGTTGACAAGGTGGCTTTGAATTTTATCAACTTTGCTAAGCTGGAGCTGTTTCCCAGAATTCTGTGTTCTGTAGGACTTTGGATTAGGGCTTGTCACGAGAGATCTGTATATAAAATTTGGAAAGTGAATTTAAGCGCAGCCTTTTCCAAGCACTGAAAGTGCCTGCAGGGAGCCACAACAGTTCCTGCACCTTGTTGCAGGTCTGGTGGGTAGCACCCTGGTCTGTGGCTCCTTCCTCCTGGCAGAACTCCTCCCTCGCCTTCCTGGGCCAGATGTGGGTTCAGTCCAGGGCTGAAGATGCCACATTCTGCAGGTCACCCACCTCATCAAGATGAGTCATTAAAAGCCCACATGAGTTGTAATCTGCCCTTGCTCTCTCTTACTTCATGTCCTTTTTTTCCTCCCCAGCTGCTATCACAGCTGACCAGTAGTAAATTCAGCACAATGCCAGTTGCAGCACCCTTGCAGAGACTTCTTCACCACTTCTCAGAGTTGTGTAAGATCTAATCCCTGTTAAAAATCCCACATGTTATACTATTGAGAATGGTTTTTGCTTCTGTGATCAAACTCTGATTGATATACATTTCTTTGCTTTTGATTTAAAATTTAATAATCTGAATATACAGTTTTTCATGACAGAAGGCTTTATCATACTGATCTCACACTTTCTGTGGCTGTGGCCACAGGTAGCTGGAGGAGAGTAGCAGCTGTTCTCCAGGATCATGCATGCACTGGCCATTAGCTGCAGTCCCCCACTGACCCTTTCCACTCATTTATATTTTATGTCTGATCCCGAAAAGCATTTGGGTTTGTGACTCCTAGACTGGAGGCATTTTTGAAAGGTCTGGTCTGATTTTTGTTCTATTGCCTGACTCAGATCAAACAACATTTTCAAGTTGGTTGAGTGACCTGTGACAAAGTTCTCGTATCTCATTAATATTACTATTTATTCTTTATTAAAATTAGTATTCCATCCTTGGTAAGCATAGAATCACACCCATACTTATTCACTATGAACAAACTCAGGTACTTACCCCAGAAGGAGAATATAAGTCAATAAAAGAGTATGATGGGAATTATGCTTTTCATAAGCTTTAGAGTTTGAAGGGCCTTGAGATAATACCCTCTTGGCCAGTTTCAAACCTTGCTCTACTGTCATCTGACTTCCTCTGAGACTCTTCTGGGCTCAGAGATGAGGCTGTGGGTGTCAGAAGGTGAGGCTCCTCCATTTTGTTCAACCAGAGAAGCTTCCCATTACTTGTTTACTGTTGGGTTTCTGCTGAACTTTGTTTTTCTGTAAAGGAAGACCTTGCCTAACCCTCTCATTTCACAGATGAGGAAATTCGGGCACAAAGGGTCCCAGAGTTGACAACTACCTACCGAGTGAGGTGCAATAAGATCTCAGGACAGCTGGCTTCCATCTAAGGATTTAGCCATACACCCACTGTCTTAAGAGGCAATTGTATTGGTTGGGTCAAGAGAACCCAGATTACACCTCAAGAGCAGATGGATCAACTTCATGACCTACCCACAAGGGTGAAACCTGAGATGCTGCTGGTTTCTAGCCAGGCAGGGAAGGCTTCAAGCCCTTATTATTAATCTTTTGAGGTTTCTATACCAGGACCTGAATGAATAAGAAATAGAGAAACATTCAGAAGTTATTTATTTCCCTAGTTAACTAAGGCAGTTTATTTTATTTTTTTTTCTTAAAGAAGAGGCGTCTTGTTCCCTTTAAATCCACTTAGACAAAAACTAGATGTTATTGACAGAAGGCCTGTGATATGCATCTCAGGTTTTATACGGGGATTTTCATTTTGTCACGTCCAATTTAAGCCACCAGCCTAATTTAATTACAATTAATGAATCACCATTTACCCTGAGGCAAAACCAGGTTTTCTTGCTGAAGAGGTGTTCAGTGCATAGCATTCAAATTCATGACCTAGACCTCAAATTAACGGGCTGTCCATTAAGAATGGATGAGTGGCTTTGAAGACTGCATTTATCAGTTGCCGACAGTCCTCTCTTGCAGTCCCCCCATGTTCCCTTTGGAAGAGACAATCAGAACAGGAAGATACTGCAAAGGGAATGTCCAGGGCTACCTAATTCCAGATGAGGTTTCATTAAAGGACAGTTTTGCCCTTTTAGGGTGGAGTCCATGACGTGGTAGTTACCCCTGGGGTCTCAGAGGAGGCTCTGTCTCAGCAGCAGGATTTTCTGTACCCAGAAAGTACTTGGCCCTCTGAGAAATTTAATCTTTCTAACAACAGGAGGTGCTTCCATCCTGCATCTAACCCCTAGGGTCTTACTGTGAGAGAAAAGCTAACGGAACCCTACTCCCAATTCATTAAGTGAGAATTTGATGAGTGCCTACTATGTGCCTAAGCTTCAAGATATGTAGATTACAATCCTAAGAAGGGTAGTATTACATGTAAATATGAGGGGCACAGATGATCTTAGGATGAGATAGGAAAGGGGTTCATCTGATAAGAGTTGTCCATCATGCCATCATTGCCAGGGTTAATTATCCAGCTGGTCTAATTGGCTGGTCTAATTGGCTTTCTTCCTTCTGTTGCTCCATTGGTCAAAGAGAGCACCATTCCATGACAGCAGAGGGTCATCTTAGGAAAGTGCTCTAGGAGCTGCACTTGAATGCTAGCCCTCTGATGGTGTAGGATCAGAGACTGAGATGGGCTGGTTGGGCATCAGAAGACGTATCTCAGGAGGTATAAAAGTGACCCTGAGTGGTGAGAAGGCATTCCTGATACTGACTTCAGGAGGTACAAAGGCCACCCACAGCCAGGTGCATCCATAAGCAGGACATGGCTCTGCCTGGAGGATGAGGTTCTCTCAGGAGCCAGCAGGAATGATTACTGGGTCAGCCTCCCCGGCACCCACACTCCCATCTGCAGCGTTCGCTGAGGATGCCGTGTCTGTGGCTGCTTTTAGGGGATCAGTGCTGTCCTAAAATCCATCCTCTTGGATGCCATGCAGGTGGCCCTTCATTTCTGTTCACCATTTTATTGACTTCACAGCTGTGTGCCCTTCAGGCCTCAGCCATAGTCTCACCAGACCCCCTAAAGTCTCATGATTTCTGGATCTCTGGCCTATCCTCATTTCTTCCAAGAAGATGAAAACAGCATGGTAACTATCTTCTTCTAGTATCTACTGCTGCCACTTTTCTGTAGTCACTCCTTTATTTGAACAATCTTCTTTTTCATATTGGCAAATCACCTTGCTGCCTCTGCCCTAACTGGTACATGAGGCTGAAAAATGGGGATGCTGAACTGCATAGCTAGGGGGAAGTACACTAACTCTGAGAAGTGAAATTTGTGAAGATTGAACTTGACCTTCCTGATTGCCTCCCCTATACCTCTGACCAGCATTCCTCTCTTCTCTTTCTATCAACCTGTGGCATGTTATGAGCTAAGCTGGAAGGTCCAATTCAACATTTGATACATATTCCTTACTTAGCAAGGCAGAGCAGAGCCCACAGAATCATATGGAAGTCAATAACCTGGTTCTTGCCCTCAAAATGCTGACCATTTTGTTGTGGAGACATCATCCTGAACAACCGCAACCATCACCCCCACCACTCCCACTCTGCACATGCAATTGAATAGCAAGACAATGATGCAAGAGTTTTTATAGGAAATGCCAAATAAGTAGTCTTGACCTTAAGTGTGGTCTGTGTTGGGTGAGGCAGGGAGTCTGTGAGCTGGGTGGTCAGGGCACACTTTATAATATAAGAGTGATTTAAGCTCATTCAAAAACAGAGTGAGAATTTGATGAGCACCATTCCAGTTTGCCGTGATACTATAGCATCATATTCTCTACTTATTTCATGTGTGTCTAGATTTTCTTCTCAGGCAGACTGCAAATTTTTGAGTTCAGGAACCCTGCCCATCCATGTTCCAACTAGATCTTGCTACTCTAACAGTAAAAAACACCATGTCTCCTTGAAGTATATGATAGAGACATGCACTGGATTGACTTAATTGAAGTCACACTGAGAATATTTGTCCACACAGGAAAGAACTTAAGTTCTGAGGCCAGCTTGAGTAAAAAGGGATCTTCAGGCAACAAAGGTCATGCAGACGATCCCAGGAAATGCAACTTTCCTTTCTCTGAGCAACTGCAGCATGGTCAAAAAGTCTCCTTTCTAGCCTATACCTTTCCAGTAAGGCCCAATGAGTTTGTGCTCATAATTCTTATAATAATTATAATCTTATTATTGTTTTCCCCAAGGGAGAATTGCCATGAAGCTTAATATTCAGAGACCCTCACTCATATAGACACCTCCTAAATTCTTATACCTAATAATTTTGAATTCCTTCTCTAAAAGAGGGCTCTCAAAATGATATTAGCTTCAGTTCCCAGAAAGTTTGGACCTGTTCCTGCAATTTATTGTTTATTTACTAAATACTTTTTTCATGGAAGCCCAACAACAGTATCATGAAGTAAATTTTATATAATTTAGATTTATCAAGAGTCCCAGAGAGGTTAACTGACTTGCTCAAGGTCACACAGCAAGTTAATAAAGATTCAACTTCTATAAATAAGTTTCAGAGCAGAGATGAGATATTCTTATAAATTATCCAAGATTGAACATTGGAGTCTTTTCATTTCCTCTCCCAGACAGTGAAAATGAGAACACAGCCCTGAGTAACATTATGTTCTTTCAAAGCTACCCTCTGCCTGTAAGGTGAGAAGCCTGGGGTTGCAGTCCTAGGCTAGCAAGGCTCATGGGAGCAGATGCCAAATGGAATTCTGTGGTTGTTTATTGGTGCTTAAAGTCCACCACATTCTCCACTTCAAACTACAGCTGCAGTGGGACAGAAAACAGTGTTAGAAAAACTGACTTAATTTTAAAACATGTCTGGGGCATCCAAACTGTTTATAGTTTCTGAGTTTCATATTGTTTTGTCTCTCTGTCTTTTTTTTTTTTTCCTGTCTTATAGGATTTTGTTTTGTTTTGTTTTTGTTTTTGTTTTGTATGGGAAAGAATTGTGCCAACATCCAGTCATTTGTGAAAAGTTACTTATCAGCATCAGTGAGTATCTGCTGTGAGCTCTACACTATGCAAGGGGCTGGCCGTTGTGAGTATGGGAGTCTTGAGTATTTAGGAAACAATTATCTCTTTCTATAAAACCCTGGTTCTCTTAGATCCCTTAAACTGAGGCCCCATCAGAGAACCAGGAACAGTGGTAGAAGGCCTGCATGAGGGGGGCCATGTGTCCAAAGCCCTCTAATGTACGTTTCTGACCTTTTCTTAAAATTGGGATTTAGAGATATCATGATACAATTGAACAGAGACATTGATAATACATCCTGAAACCTGTGTTCCATTTTCAGGCTACACAAACTATAGTGTACTGTGGGTTTATCAATTAAAAACAAATGCTTCCATTATCTTGCAAATAACACATTTATATATCATTGCATTGTTGGTGACGGAAGTGCTAATTTATGGAATGTAAATATTTGCAATTTACCACATTTCTGATAGCCCTATTCTGACATCTCATCATAGTGAAATGGCCTAGGAGCCAGCCCTCCAAAGATCTCTTAGAAGTTCTGATCTTAAAGGGCCATTTACCAGAATGCCTGACCTTGGCCTCCTTGGCTTTGCATTATCAGCCCTCACAAATTTCTCTGGTCTCTTCCCATATGACATTCCCTTTTGCTCATCATGTCACTACTCCGGTCTTCATTCCCTGAACCTTAATCCATGCTGTTCTTGCTGCCTGCTCAGCAAGGCATGGGTCTGGCCATTGCATTCTTCATATCACAATTTAAATATCACCTACTCAGAGGCTTTTTCTTAATTTCTCACCATGGTAGCTGCTCTATTAAACTCTGGCAGTTTGTGTAACACTAATCACATTATACAGATCCCAATTATGTTTAAATAGTTACTTGCAGGAAACCCATTTGTGTGGCTTGGATACATCTTATTTCCAGAAGACCTAGTTAAACTTGGCCCAGCCCTTATTTCCAAGTTTGCTTTGGTTCTATCCTCTTCCAAAACTGGGGTTTGCAGTTAAGATTCTGTGTCCTGGCCCCTGTCTCTCATAACCTAGATAGAAAGATTGTAGCCTGGGGGCGCCTGGGTGGCTTAGTCGGTTAAGCGTCCGACTTTCGCTTAGGTCATGATCTCGCGGTTCGTGGGCTCGAGCCCCGTGTCGGGCTCTGTGCTGACTGCCAGCTCAGAGCCTGGAGCCTGTTTCAGAGTCTGTGTCTCCCTCTCTCTCTGACCCTCCCCTGTTCATGCTGTCTCTCTCTATCCTAGAAATAAAAAAAAAAAAAAAAAGATACATGACAGAAAGATTGTACCCTGGCTTTTCACTGGTTTTCAACCAAGGAAAATCCACTTGCCATCAAGTGATTCATTTGTTTAGACCCTGGGTTAAAGAGGTGAGAGTCAGGAAAGGACCAGAGTGCATAAGTGTCAAACATTTCCTTGGCACTACCTTTCATCTCTCTTCTTCATTTCCTGCCACTAGAGTTTAGAGCAATCTATGGTTTCTTACCTCTGGGGAGGCAGAAGAGATAAAAATGGTTCTACCAACATTAGGTTCATTGAGTTACATATGCTACCTCCAAAAAGCATGTAAATTAATTTTTCTAAAAATACCAGCCATCTCTAATGGGTTTCTGACATACAATCATCTCCATCTATTTCATGATTAGCTACTTGCTCTCCCATTTGAAGGTAAGCTTCCTGAGAACAGGTAATATGACTATCTTCTTCACTGTTAGACCCCTAGAGCTTGTGTGACATAAAGCATTAACACTCATTAAAATATTTGTTGAATGAATGAATAAAATTTAACCCCTGAAAGTGAACAAGATGGAACATGAATGACCACTTGCTAGATATTATGTTAAATGCTTTATATCTGTTACTTTAATTGTTTTTTTTTTTTTTTTAATGTTTTTTATTTATTTCTAGGAGAGAGAGAGAGAGACAGCGTGAGCAGGGGAGGGTCAGAGAGAGAGGGAGACACAGACTCCGAAACAGGCTCCAGGCTCTGAGCCGGCAGTCAGCACAGAGCCCGACGCGGGGCTCGAACCCACGAACCGCGAGATCATGACCTAAGCGAAAGTCAGACGCTTAACCGACTAAGCCACCCAGGCGCCCCACTGTTACTTTAATTGTTAACAATTCTATGATTTGAATGGATAACTGTTGTTATCCCCATCTTATAGGTGAGGAAATTGAGGCTTTGTGATTTTTTCTCAGTATCACACTCCTTATATGTGCTGGAGCCAGCATTCAAACCCATGCCTTTCTGGTTCCACAGCCTGAGCTTTGACCACTTTGTTCTTTTGTTTCACTGACTTTTAACGTAGACAAAGCAACAATAGTAAAGGTAATAATAATGATGGCTATGCTTATTGAATACTGTGTTCTTATTACTATGCTAACTATTTATAAAAACTATTTTTACTGCTATCGAAAACTTATGAAATAGGAATTATTGGTATCTTCATTTTATAGATGGGGAACTGAGGCTTAGAGAGAACCATCTAACTACTCATAAGCTGTTTAGATCATTTTGAATATAAATCAACAGAACAGCCACACAAAATCCATGTAACTTAATTTTTCCCCATATTTCAATTATTAAAGCACACAGACATTTCTAATAATATTCAGAGAGGCAATTTCACACCAGAAGCTTTCTCAGAGGCTGGTATCTCGCAAATGAGAGCCCCTCTGTTTCTGGGAGCTTTTTGTGTTACTTCCAACAATTATTTTTCATTTCCTTCTGCTGAGCAAGCCAATAATTGGTGCCTTCTCATCTTGTTGCTTTTTGGATGACAAATCACATTACTGTGAATTTCCCATTGCTTTCTAACTCTTTCCAAAGCCAGTGGTCAAAAACAACAAATGAAACTTTGATCACCTGTCTTCATAACAGTGAGACTGAGCTTTCAAAGGCCCCGAGTTTCTAGTGATGAGGTCCATGGCTTCTGGAGGCCCCAAAGAGGGACTCTGATCAGACAGACAAGCCTTGAAGGTTTTGAACTGTATTAGTTTCCTGTGCCTTCCATAACAAAGTACCACAAACTTAGTGGCTTAAAACAATAGAAACATATTCTGTCTCAGAAGTCCAAAATCAAGGTGTATACAGGAGAATGTCCCCTGGGGGCTTTATTGGAGAACATGCCCTTGTTGTTGTTGTTGTTTTTGTTTGTTTGTTTGTTTGTTTTTGCTTCTGATGGCTCTAGGTTTTTCTTAGCTATGCCTGTCTAACTCAGATCTCTGCCTCCGTCTTCACATCGCCTTCTTTTCTGTCTTTTCTAAGGGCACTTGTCATTGGATTTAGAGCACACCCAGTTAATCCAGGATGATCTCATTTTGAGATTCTTAATTACATCTGGAAAGATCATCTTTATTTTTTTTAATTTTTTTTAATGTTTTATTTATTTCTAGGAGAGAGAGAGAGACAGCGTGAGCAGGGGAGGGTCAGAGAGAGAGGGAGTCACAGACTGAAACAGGCTCCAGGCTCTGAGCTGGCAGTCAGCACAGGGCCCGACGCGGGGCTCGAACCCACGAACCGCGAGATCATGACCTAAGCGAAAGTTGGACGCTTAACCGACTAAGCCACCCAGGCGCCCCAAGATCATCTTTTTAAATACCATAGTTCCTCCTTATCTGTGGGGGGAACATTCCAAGACCCCCAGTGGATGCCTGAAATTGCAGTTAGTAACAAACCCTATCTATACTATGTTTTTTTCCTATGCACATAGATATATGAAAAATACTGGTTTACAAATTAGGCATAAAAAGAGATTAACAACAGAACTAAAGTAAAACAGAACAACTATGACAATAAACTAATAAAATTTATGCGAATATGGTCTCTCTCTCTCTTACTCTTTCTCTCACAAAATATCTTCTTGTATGGTACTAACTGTTCTTGTGATGATGAGATGATAAAGTGCCTACATAATGAGATAAAATGAGATAAATAACATAGACGTTGAGAGGTAGCATAAGGCTACTCTTAACCTTCTGATGATATGTCGAGAGGACCATCTGCTTCTGGACTGCAGTTGACCATGGGTAAGGGTAACTTAAACTGTAAATAAGGAGGATTACTGTAAGATCACTTGCACACGTACTGGGGTAAGGACTTGGTATCTCCTTTGGGGACCACTGTTCAACTCTCACTTCAGGGTCCATGCAGATTTCTCTCTGCTAGCTCCAAATTTTAGTCTAGGGATGGCAAGAGGCTGAGGATTATCATTAAATGCACAGGTGTCCAGCTTTTAAACAACTTGGTGGTTATTTCCCCAGCTTTTATTTTACAAACAATTATTGAGCATCTACTGTGCTTGGCACTAGGAACTCAGACCTAACCTGAACTGCAAGCCCATTCTCTACTTCTGAAAATCTAATCAGACAGACAAGATCACACATACCCATGGGTGAGTGTGTCATGTTCTCTAAAAGAGGAGTGGTACAAAGCATGCAATGTGTTCAGTGAACATGTGAAGAAGAGAGGACCAGCAATCTAAATTCTCTTCTATTACCGAGGAACTTGAGGACGAGTGAGACTGAATCATCTAAGATCCCGCAAGATGGAACCAAGGCTTAAACCCAGAGCTTCTGATGGTTACTTAGAAGCCACATGCTTCTGGCAGCTGAAAACAAGAATTTGTCCTCTTATAAGGTAGATCATCACATTCTTGGTGACTTTGGTTGGATTCTAGAAAGTTCTATTAGATCTGGAGAGCGGATGTGGAGAAAGGTCATATAGACTGGAGGTTATCTAATGGTCTTTCTTTTTGTCTCATGAAGCTTTCTTTACTTTTTCTTTTTTCTTTATTTCTTTCTTTTCTGAGTCAAGAGATAGTGAAGATGGAAACCCAAACTATCGTTTGATAAGATGTTTTCAAGCAACAGTGAGACAGTCCCTGATTTGTGAACTCTTTACCAGTCCAGTTAGTATAGGTCAGTTTTGATGTCTGAAAGAATTTTGACATTGAAAACAACCACCCACACCTCCATTAATAGAAGATTATAACAAAAATAATGGAAGATTGCAACACTTTTTATGCTGCCAATTAAGCTGGGTGTGTTCTCTTCTCCAGGCTTATTGCTGGACTTTCTCTGTTCTGAGACAGATGTCAAAGCAATTCTGTCAAATAGTTTCTGTGGGTCACAATTCTTCCTGGGTGTACAGTCTGATCAAAGGGTTATTTGTGAAGTCTGCTTTAAAAAATTTACAAGTTGATTTAGCTGTTCCAAAAGGAGTTATTGCTAAGACCAGTTTATGTAGGTTCTAAGAAGCAGCGTTTTTCTCTCAAAAATTATTGTAGCTATTTTCTAGTTCCCATAGATAATTTCATAGAAAGAAGAGCATTTGTGCCTTGTTCCAATATAAAAGAAAGCATGAAACATGGGTGAAGACATTACAGAAAGGAAAAGGGATAGGGGCAACACAGACAGTGTCTTGGTTGAGTAGAAATCATCAGAAGCCCACTAAGGATATGACAAGAGTGGGGCGCATGGGTGACTCAGTCGGTTGAGCGTCTGACTTTGGCTCAGGTCATGATCTCACGGTTCGTGGGTTTGAGCCCCATGTTGGGCTCTGTGATGACAGCTAGCTCAGAGCCTGGAGCCTGCTTCAGGCAGCATAAACCCACCTAGATTTGTACAGCCCTTGAATACATGTAGACGTCTTCCTTATACCCTGGATTTCTTCTATCTGATCCTAATTTCTGCTGTAACCCAAATAGTTTCTTGAACACAGTATGCCATTCTGTTCAGTGAGATGAAGTTTAAGTGTTGACCTAGCAACAGCCAGATCTTAGCATGAGTGGTTGTTCTGATGCTCCCAAGCATGTCAGGTCCTCTCAAACTCATCTGTCTTTTATGCCATCATCACTGGAGGGACCAGTTCTCTGTGGGCTCCCACCAGCTTTGCACAAATGTGACCTTGGAGCATCCTGCCTCAGGCTTGTTTCTTGCCCTAGGTTCACTACCTTGAGGGTCACCACAGGAACCCACTTATTTGACTCCCCATGTGCAACCTAGAAGTGATGGGGTGTTAACACCCTGAATGTAAACCTTTGGTAATTGGGAGATAGAAGCTGATGAATGAACACCTTCCTTTTTCTCTCTAAGGAGGCACTACTAAGACACACTTCCAGTGGTTTCGCAGACAGTTGTCTGCAATGAAGCAATCTGTATAAGGTGGCTATGCAATAACACAACTTTGAATTCAAATCCCTCCTTCACTGCTTCCTTCTCCATCTTTCCCTCCTGCTCCCTGGTTTCATACACTAACAATGTATGTGCAACGTGAGTGGTTTTACAAGGGAATTATTTTAATACCTTGTTATCTGGTGATGAGGCCAATCTAAGCCTATTTTTAACATTATTATAGCCCTTTGCTTTCCTGTGCCTGCAGATTCGGGCTGCACTCTTCCTTCAGTGTGTTTTTAATGGTTGCTCCTCACCTGAATTTGGATCTAACACCTCCATGAGAATTTCTAAGAAGCTGTCCTCTGATTTGGAAATAAATTTTGTTGGGAGACTAGAGAATCTTCTCAGTTTTGTCTAGAAAGACAATGGAGATCTTTTCCTATTTGCATTTATTTTATCAAGGCTTGCCCTTGATAAATAGAAGTGTGGATTTCTGTTCATGCATATATCATTCATTTGTTCCTACCTTCATCAACTGTGCAAATATTTGTTAGATGTGCCAAGCACTGTGCTAGGTTCTAAAACTTTCGCTTTAGGAAAAATTTGGTCTAGAATACTGTTTCCTGAAGTGTGTTCTTCACAACTTTGTCTCACAGCATTTTGTTATTGTTATTGTTATTTGTTTTGTTTTGTTTTGTTTTTTTAAATAGGCTCCATGCCCAATGTAGGGCTCAAATTCACTACCCTCTGATCAAAAGTCGAATGGTCTACCAACTGAGCCTAACATGTACCCCTAGTCTCATAGGAGTTTTTTAAAAGAAAATGGAAAGTGAAGTGTCACATACTAATTTTCCTTATTAAAAATTCTCATTGTACTTTAGCCTTAAAGATTCCAAAATCTCTGGCCTATTGTAATGTTTACCTTTGGAGCACCTGGGTGGCTCAGTTACTTAAGCATCCAACTCTTAATTTCTGCTCAGGTTGTAATCTCATGGTTGTGAAATCAAACCCTGTAAGGGGCTCTGAGCTGACAGCATGGAACCTACTTGGGATCCTCTCTCTTCCTCTTTCTGCAACTTCCCTGCGTGTGCTCTTTCTCTCTCTCTCAAAATAAATAAATAAATAAATAAATAAATAAATAAATAAATAAACAAAAACAAAACCAAAATCAATGACTTTAGAAATGTTTATCTTTGTGTAATTCATTTTTTCCCAAATGTATTCAGTCAAGTAACCCTAATCCTGTTGTTTTTGTTTTTGTTTTTGAGCGCGCGTGCACGCGTGTGTGTGTATGTGTGTATGTGTGTGTTGTTTTTTGGTTAGCTTGTGTTAAAATCTTTCAGACTGAAGTTCTGGGAAACGAAGTACACTGATACAGTGATTCTCCTTTGATGCTTCTCAAGATGGGGCCCCAGGGATTCTTATTCTGTAGGCATTTCCCACACTCCTCCAAACACAACCCTTGATCCCACCACAGGCCCAAACTTGTGATATGTGATGATGGATACATTTGTCCAAACCCATAGAACATATGACACAAAGAATGAGCCCAATTGCAAACTATGGATTCTTACTGTCTGGTCACACTGACCTTTAGTGCCTCCTGAGAACATGTTCCTACTTCAGGATCCTGGCACTTACTGGACACATTGCCTGCTATATTCTGCCTCCAAATATCACCTGGCCAATTCCTTGTTGATACTCAGTTCTCTTTTTGCAACCTCCTCAGAGAGGCTGTGACCATTCATAGAATATGCCTGTTATTCCTGCTCTGCCACTGCTATTGTTTCACCCTGTTTTGTGTCTTCTCAGTACTCATTACTGTTCAAACACATCTTGTTTATTCATGTTTGCCTTATCCTTGCCAGAAACTCTGCCATATCATGGGTCCCCAATACATATTTGTTTACCATGTGACATAGAAAATAGAAAGAAATTTTAGAAAAGGTTTGGCTTAGGGAATCATCTAGAAAATTGCACAGGTAGCCATTTTATTTATTTATTTAATTTTGAGAGAGATGGAAAGAGAGAGAGTGAATGAGTGAGAAAGGGGCAGAGAGAGAGGGAGAGAATCTCAAGCAGGCTCTACGCTGTCAGCACAGAGCTTGATGTGGGGTTTGATCCCATGAACCATGAGATCATGACCTGAGCTGAAATCAAGAATTGGTCACTCCACCTACTAAGCCACCCAGGTGCCCTAGTACCTATTTTATTTATATTTCTATCTTTGTCACATCAAATGTCTCTGACCCACAACATCAGGTAAGGACAGATACCAAATTAGTGTCATTCATTCACCATATATCCCAGTATCCAGCATTTTGCTTGGTACATAGTAAGTGCTTAGTAGTTATGTGATGAAAGAGTAAATAAAAGAATTAAAAATGAATAAAGACCTACAAAATAGTAATATCTACTCTTACCTCTTATTTCACTAAAGTCAGTGTTTCATATCACATTTCAAATAAAATGGTGATAACTCAGTTGTATTTTTCAATGTTTGACTCAACAGAAGCATAGACAGAAATTATGTAATTAATAGCATCTGTTCTTTCCTCTCTAGCACACCCTTGGTCCTATCTGTCATGAGGTCTAGGAGAGTCTATATCCCTGTGTGCTCCTCCTGGCTTCGGTAAGCTTTGCCTTGGCTCAGGCTTCAGACTTCTTGCATGGGTGATTGGTCTTCCTGCTGCTGGTCTTGCCACAATCCAATCCCTCCTCCCACAACTGCACAGTAACCTTTCGAATCATGTCATGCTCTTGCTGAAAAGTTTCAATGACTCCTATTAGTTCCTAGGATGGAGCTCAAACTTCTCCATCTCCATTTAGCCCCATTTTCTGCCATATCAGCAGCCACAAGACCTGTAGCTCCCCACAGAGCACACAGGCCCACGCCTCTGGGTGTCACTCCTGCAGGTTCCTCGAAGCAGAATTCTCTGTTCTTACTCATTCAACAAAATCCTCAGTTCAAGTCTTCTCCCCAGAAGTGCTCCCTGGTGTTCCCCAATCCCCCATTCCACTTCTGTCATACACACCATCTTGCACATAGCAACTTACTAGCTCAGTGGCCTTGGGGAAGTTATTTAATCTCTATCTCAATTTCTTTATCTATAAAATGGGGATAATAGAAAGGTCATTGTGAATGGCATGTAAAGCTTTCTTTCTTTCTTTTTTTTTTTTTTTTGAGTTCCTAAATATATACCTGCAGCAGTTTTCATAGTGTATTTAATCATAAGTTTATATTTTTCTCTCTCCTCTGGAGTCACCATTCCATTTTCTGTCTACCACAATAACTGGTATCCTCTTTTAACCGAGAGAGTAAAAACAGGTTTGCTTTGCTAAGTTTTAGCTAATAGGGGACATAAACCTGGATTTTTTTAGGAGACATAGTCTTCCTAAGAGAGGGCATGACATGTTTCTGCAAAGGAGTGGGGGCAGTGTCTTATTCTTACCCTGAACCCAGAGGAGGCTGGGTTAGGAATGGTGTATGACTGGCTGCCTAGAGATCAGGGTGTGGGTTGGGGCCATTGTAGAAGGGTCCTTGTCCTACTATCGGTGCTATATGAATGAAGCTGCTACTTTGTTTTGGTGATGTGACTGAAGACACAGGTCCTCCTATATTTCCATAGCCACATGGCTGCTCTTTCCCAGATTCTTACATAACCCTAGGGAGGTGACTAAGATTAGAATATCACAACTTGGGGCATCTGCGTGGCTCAGTCGTGTCAGCATCCAACTTCAGCTCAGGTCATGTTTGTGAGTTCGAGCCCCACATTGGGCTCGCTGCTGTCAGCCTGTCAGTGCAGACCCCACTTCTGATCTTCTATCCTCTCTCTCTGCCCCTCCCCCACTTGCACTCTCTCAAAAATAAATAAACATGGGGTGCCTGGGTGGCTCAGTTGGTTGAACGTCCGACTTCGGCTCAGGTTATGATCTCGTGGTTTGTGGGTTCGAGTCCCATGTCGGGCTCTGTGCTGACAGCTAGCCCAGAGCCTGGAGCCTGCTTCAGATTCTGTATCTCCCTCTCTCTCTGACCCTCCTCTGTTTGCTCTCTCTCTCTCTCTCTCTCTCTCTCTCTCTCTCAGAAATTTAAAAAAAAGAAAAAAGAATATCACAACTCTATGAATAGAGGCTTAGAGCCATATATGACTTTGCTTGGAGCATTTAAAGCTTGATTGAAATTATATTTTCTACCTGAATTATGTGGAACAAATGCATACTCCTTCCATTTGCATGTTTGTGTAATTCTGTGTGTATGTGAATGTATTTGTTAGTCTACATTTCATAGTACATGTAATATGAGATGAAAGGGCAGGTATTAAGAGTTGCCAGACTTATCAGATAAAAATAACAGATGCTTAGTTAAATTTAAATTCCAGATACACATGATAAGGATTTAAAATAAGAATATCCCATGAAATATTTGGGATGTATTTATATAAAAATATATTCAGTGTTTATCTTAATTCAAACTTAGCTGGACTGTTTGGTGACCCTATCAGGTATTTATGTCTGTGTGTGCATGTGTATATGGTAAGGTGTGTGTGTGTGTGTGTGTGCACACATGCACGTGCATGCATGCACAGGCACGTGTATGGGGGCTGAACACTCTGCTTGCATTACTAGATTAGTTATTGTAATTTACTTTTTTTCTTGTTTAACATAACTAAGGTTTCAAGGAGTCCTGGAATGGGGATAAGGAGATATATCCTAAAAGCCCGGGTAGAAAAAGCTTCCCAAAATTCAGAGATTTCAGCTCAATAGCTGGAAGAACAAAGCTGAGCGAACTCTTAACTTCAGTGGAAAGGGCTAGTTTCCAGCTATGCTTCCAGGGCCAAATAAAGGCCTGAAAGGCCTGAAGGGATATGGAGTCCATCAATGTGTTCTAGTTAGGTGTGATGGAAACCACATGAGCCAGAGCCAAATTTTGTGTTTGCTGTGTGAGCCAACACAAGGTGTTTAACCTCTCTGAGCTTTAATTTTACTGTCAGCAAAATGAAACATAAGACCTTAGAGCAGTGTACCTATGGAAAAGTGCCTGGAATGTTACAATAATTGTGAATGTTTTCCGATTCCCTGAGGTATCTTAAAACACACTGGGATAAATCAAGCATAATATTCAGCCAACTTCTGTGTGTCTCATCCCCTTCCCACCTTTTCCTCCTTCTCAGTGGGGTCAGCCTTTGATACACAATATCATGCCAGCAGTGCATAGTAGTGGTATCTATTATTTTGTATACTGTAGCACACTATCTAGAAATAATGACATTTATGCCAGGCAACAGGTATCAGCCAAAACTGTTCCATGTAAGCCACATGCCCCAGGCTTATCAGGACTTCCCTTTTAAGAGCTTCCTTGGGTCTGCTCACATTCCAGACCTTTCTAGGTTGGATCTCCTTGTATACAAAGGGGCATTTCCGTAAAAAAGGCAGCCTGCCTCCCTGGATAACTGTGATATTCAAGCCAGTTTATATAGAGAAGTTTATTCTCAAGATCCAGGGCTAATGTGAAAGGCCAGAATCTTAATTCTTCTTCCTTCTTCTGAGCAGTCCGGCAGAATTCTGAGGATGGTATCTGTAGTGTGCTCCCACTGTTCCAGCACAAATAGCTCAATTCCTCCTGTTGGCTATACCAGGTAGTTCTGCAGTAGGATACGGCTTGGACCTAGGCATTTGGAAGCTTTCTTCTACTAACTTGGGTTGATAACTGCTTCATTGAAGTAGTTCATCCATTCATCCTTTTCCCTTATGACTACCATGTGACCAGAAGAGAATTAAATGTCCATAGATTTAATTAATTCTGCCCTTGTAAGCCAATCATTGCATGCTTTCAAGTGCATATTTGCAAACACTAGGGATCTCTTTGACTTGATTCTCTGTGCCAGAGCCTCTTGTGTCCATAATCCCTCCAGGCTTATGCCAACTGGCTGCTTCAAAGGACCAATCATCTTGGATGGTTCCACAGTAAATACTTTAAGTTTCTCTACAAGGCCAGACTGAAAGAGCTCTTTTCCAGCTGACTTGGTTTTATCAGCCACAATAACAGCCAGTCAGTGAGCTATCTATGGACTCGTGCATGGTTGATCCAATTCCGTTGTTAAGGTGCCTGAAATAACATCATTCCCATTGATTGCTTCACCATTAATGACAATCAGCCCTTATGATGACCAAAAAAAAAAAAAAAAAAAAAAATCCTTATTTGATTGGGAAATTATCAATAAAGTCATAAGCATGACATATAGATATGGCCCAAGTGGGTCCCATAGGACTGTTTTCCCCCTTAATTCCAAAAGATGAGTCTTCCTGATTGTGATTATAATCAGAAAATGGCACTGTGTATAAAGGGGAAGGGGAACCGAAGGGTGAGAGCCACCTGAAGACAAATGATCTTTTTCTCAGTGAGCACATGTAAGACTTTTGCCTTGATTAGTGATCATAACCAAAAGGGCTCTCTATGTTTTAGTCCTCCTAATTGCCATGAATTTATAGTAATCACTTCATTCCTTACAGAGACCCACCTGTTTTCTCAAAGGCAGATAAGCTGGCAATAGCATCTGGAATAGTCCGTAATTTTAACACCTATCTTGAGTCAGTGACCAATGAGCTGAATCAGTGCAAAATGATTTCCTGCAATTCGCTTTTTTCTTTCCATTTTCTTCAAATGTAAGGAAACATATGTGTATATGAAAATATGTATTTTATATGTATACACACATATATATATATACATTCCTCACATCTTTCTGGTTTGTGTTCATTTATTTCTTGTTTGAATAGAAAAGAGCAAGTCTGATTCACACTACTCATTAAGAGGAAGAAAAAATGTTTTACACTCAGGTTCCAAAATACACTTCATTTTAATTTTAAAAGTAGGTAGGGGCTAAGTTATACATTTTTTTTAAGAATAAAAATGCCCCCCCCTAAAAAAAATAAGAAAGAAAAAAAAGAAAAGTTACATTTAAGGCGCCTGAGTGGCTCAGTCACTTAAACAACCAACTCTCGATTTTGGCTCAAGTCATGATCTCAGGGTTGTAGGATAGAACCCTGCATCACACTCTGTGCTGGGCATGGAGCCTGCTTAAAATTCTCTCTCTTTTCCTCTGCGCTTCTCTCCTGCTCATAGTCTCTCATTCTTTCTCTAAAAAAAAAGTTTCAAAATCTAAAATTACATTGAAACATTAAACTTATAAAATATAAGAGAAAGTATCCAAAAAGTCATTTTGTAGGAGAAAAGACAATTGTTTATAGAATAAAAGTTCAGAATGAATACAGAAACACGAGAATGGAAACATACAAAGTGAAAACATTAAAAAGTATTGACATGCAAATCAACAAACTATTTCTCCTGTTGGAAAACAAACTAATTTATTATGTCAGTAGTGTATCTATCTTCAGATAAAAAATATGCTTTTTCCAATTTGGCTTTTTTGGTTGTAGGGAAGTATGATCAGATTATGCAGGGTAGAGAAATAGAAGCTAAGGAACCAAGCTAAATTAGTAGTTAATCTCTGTCATTAAAGGACATGTCATGGATAAATCCAGATTCAAAGCTCATCTTTCCTATTTCTGGTGGGCTCTGCATTTCTCTTTTATTCTCTACAAGGACAATTATTATCTATATTAAGATTTTGACTTCTGCTTAACTGGCAGAGATGTGAGACTTTATTCTAATGATGACTGTTCAAGCCTGCTTCACCTTTTGGCTAAGATTGAGAAACTTAAAAATAAATGGCCCTGTTTTATTTTTTAAGACTAAGTTATTTAGCATAGTATCGACTAGACTCAATGAAACAGAATAACAACTGTGATGTTATGCACCCGATCTGATAGAAGTTTGTGATTCAAATTATGTAATCTAATTACCTTTCACTTCTTAATGAGTCTACTGAATTAAACTTGACCACAGAAATCAACTTCTTATACTTGAAGAAATACTAACCTCTTATTTTACCATAGAGGTGACAAATACTAGTCCTGTAATCAGTTAATGGTTTTATGGGGGGAGGAAACTATAACCAAATTTTCTTTTGAAAACTCAAATTTCATTTAAGTGGCAACTAATATTTATGGTCTTTGAAGTATAAAATGTTTACCTTTTAAGAAAAAGAAGTATATCATTGTGTTCTGTAATTGGAAAGAAACAGCAGGCTCTGAGACACTATGCTGTTAAAAGATCACTCGGGCTACATGGTGAATGGTTCTCCTTACACAGGACAAGCTTAGTGAGGCTGGATTCAAGAGAGTCATGCTCTTGTTTCAGAAGCTATGCTTTTGCTCTAGGTAAAGCCAACATCCCAACTCCTCTATGACTTCATTTCCATTCAGTCCTAACTTTCTTACTCACTGACTCTATGATTCTGGAGTGGGAGAGATTTATTTCCTCTAGAACTTAGTTTCCCATCTGGAAAGTGAGGGTTCGAGGCTTGCTCAGTGTTTCAGAAACATTAATTCTGTCGGCATATCCTTAAACAATGCTGTTCATACAAGCACTGTCTTTGGTGTACCCAGATTTAGCAAAGCTCAGAGCACTATAACAATTTGTAAGTTACTCTATGATGGTGCATCAGTGGCAACCATGCACTGTTGGTTGTGGAAAAGGGAAGGTGTAGCTGAAACATCCGCTTTTCCCCATTCATTAAGGCTTTCACTATGCAAATGACTGAGAATTAAGTTCCTTTAGATATAACTTAGAGTAATCGCTAATTTAAATATATGTTTATATATATTTATATATAATATATATAATATATTATATATGTGTTATATATAATATATAAATATATATATATTTGAGAGAGTGTGTGTGCAAGCAGGAGAGAGAGGCAGAGAGAGAGAGAGAGAGAGAGAGAGAGAGAGAATCTTAAGCAGGCTCCATACTCAGAGAGGAGCTCAATGTGGGGCTCAGTCCCATGATCATGAGATTATAAACTGATCAAACATCAAAGAGTTGGATACTCAACCAACTGAGCCACCCAGGCACCTCTAAATATATTTTTAAAGTACTTTGGTACTCTATTTTACTTAACAAATTGTGTTTTATATTCCTCCCAATTGTTTAGAAGACCTAAGTGTTCTGTGAGGCTGTAATAAGGAAATGCAGGATCTCAGAAATAAGAATTAACAAAATGTTGTTATATGAGTAAATATGGCATGATTCCATTTACATAAAGGTTAAAACAAGGGAAATTAACAGACCGTGAATGAAATTTGACCAGTAATTAATATTCTTTGGATGGATTCAGACTGGAGGGGCAGGAGGTGGACTTCTAGGGTTCTGATAAAGTTCTGCATCTTCATCTGTGTAGGATGTTCAGTTTGTGAAAACTCATTACACTATATGCTTAATATATGAACACTTTTCTATACGGTTGTGTTTACTTAAAATGAATACATAAATAAAAGATAGGCTAGTTGCCCTCAAAGGGAAAAATAGCACAGAATAACATCAATATTATTTGTTGAGTATTATCCATGTGCCAAGCACTGGTAAAGGTTTATGGATACATTATCTCACTGAATTCTCACAGCACTATTAGAATGCTATTATTATCCCCAGTTTACTGATGAGAAAACCACAGAACAGACAGATAAATTAAATTTGTCCAAGGCCCATGCAGGTAGTAAGCCATTGAGACAGGTCACAGAATGCAGACTTTTGATTGCAGAGTGCATGCTCTGAACCACGACACTTCAGTAATTGATGCATACTGTCATGGCCTCAGGTGTGTCTGGGGCAAGTACTTTACTGTCCCACAGCCTCTGTTTCCTTCACTGCCTCTTTTACAGCTCCCACACTCTGGTTACATTTCTATTTGCTCAGATTCAAGTGTCTTCCTGCTTCCCTTTAGGTTCTTGCCCCTCCTCTCAGAAGAGCTCCCCTGAGACAGCCCAATGAGATATTAACATACAAATAGAACTTTAAACTGAAGTACAATTGCAGAACCCTTCTTCTTTCCTTTGTGGGTGAGCTGATGCTGCATGTGAGGGTTGCCTGAAATTGTTCCAGGACAATGCTGCTGTTGTTAATACTCAGCACAATTCTGCCAATCTTCAATCATCTTTGCTGCACCCTTGCCACCACCCACACAGCGCCCTGCCATGCTGCTGCAGTATTCATTAGGATGAGATTTTACCTGGATAATGCCTTTTGAGGAATGCATCCCAGCATTTGAGGCAGCTCCCAGCAGAACAACCTGCCATTTGTGATGCCTCCGTCAGGTTAAACATTTTAGATTAATCAATAAGTAAATGGCAAATAAATGGCATGAGCCCCATATCCAATATAAATGAGATCAACGGAAGAAGCAGAAAAGGGCAGTTTCGGCATTGTCCAATATGCCTTGAGCATGCTGCCTTCAGCTCTGTCTACTTGAGGTGAAATATCTAGATGAAAAGTGAACAGTGAAGTGCATCATCCAGATGTTTTAGAACATCAGGGTGTCTGGCATCCTTTACCTTAACACACTGACTTCATTTTGAGGTGCCAGAGGTGCTATTGTTCTGAGTCTCTGTCACCCAGAAGAAAGGTCATGACTCTGGCAAGCCGTTCTCCTTCCTACAATATAAACCAAACCGGCCCACCCCGGAATACACTGGGATGAAAATGCCGAGGCCAGCACAGAAGCATCCCTGGCTTTGAGACTTTGCCAAACACTGCCCCCAGTCTGTGTTTCATAAAGAATTCCATTCATTTCTCCCAATTCTTTCTGCTAATTTACTTCAGTTACACTTTTCAGATGTGTAATATCTCATTCTTGAGGAAAAATATGTTGCAGCCAAAAGAGCTGACCTTCATGCGTTTCAGACTCTCTGCTGTGTACCTGACAAATGAGGCACCGAGGCCTTTCCATATTCTGTTTGGGGGTCTATTGGCTGAGGAATCCTTGGTCATCCCACCTGCCTGGCGTCTAGGATCATGATGAATTGTCTCCAACTCTAGCCTCAGATTGTTTTTTAACATTTAATTTAGTTTCTTCCTGTGCTTGGATGAACATGGCCATGTTATGGATTTCTGCTCTAATGTACACCAGCAGGCTGGAAGAACAAGCCTCAGCAAGCTGTGGAAATTAGAGAGGCTGGATCAATAGGCAAGGTCATGACCCCCCCGGCTCCGATTCTGTACACTGTCCTGAAATTCTCTCCCTTGAAAATCCTCCTGCTGCTTCTAATGTGAATCCGTGTGTATTCCCAGAGTGGAATTCATGTAAACAAGGCTACCCCAACCTCTCACATCTCAGGGAGGGACACCCATAATCACAAACACTGAAAAATTTCTGTAAACAACAGCCTAGGAATATAAACATCAAGGCATTTGCTTTATGTGCAGTTTGTTAACTCCATTGTCTGAAGACCCTTTCATAAGGAGGACAAATAGATGAGGACAAAGAGAAAGCAGACCTGCCAATTCGCGAGCAAACCTTTAAGAAATTATCCTCTATCACACATATACCTTAAACAAAGGGACACAGTCTCCTGTGCCTACGCCTTGAAATTTTTATGGAACATAGAATTATAAAAATCAACCTGATTTAATGCCTAAGAACTATCTCTGGGCTCAAATACATTGAGGAGAAAGTATTTGAAAATAGTTTAAAAGATAGCAGCTGCTAATACAAATTTAGATCTTGTCAATGTAAAGGACCTACATTCCCAAACACAAAGCAACATCTGTAACAAACTCGTTTTCTATCTGGAGATTTAGAAGTTGATGTTGTTCCGAGTTATAATTTTCCTGGGTGGAAATAACTAATGCATCAAAACTTCAAACCTGCAAAAGCAAACCCAGTACTGGTAATTTATCATATTCACTAATCACTGGTTCTAAAACAACCTGACATCAAAATGATCAATTCTAGAAAAAAAATCTTAAAGATCTGTCTTTTTGAAGAGAAGGTTAAGAATGTGCCAAAAATGGGAGAAGGGAGGTTCAGATCAAGAGGAGGGATAGGAGGCCTCAAGAGCTGCTAATCATCTGGAATGTGGGTGCTACTTTCACTTGGTAAATCTGAAGCCACAGAGCCCAGAAAAGTGGGATCTCTTTTATTTGGAGAGTAAATTCAGTATGTGATAAGGCACATCCTTATCTAAACCTCTTATTCAGGAACAACAACAGGAGCCCTTTCTATACAGCCCAATAATTCTACAATATTTGTAATTTGCTTCAGAATTTAGGTACCTGGGTCATATTCAGAAGATGACCTTTGCCTCATTTGTGACACACCACTGAGCAAATCTCCTGTTTCTATTATGTCAGATATTTTTAGATGAAATAGTGTCACATTTAAAATCTTCAGATGGAAAATTAATTTTTTGAGAATATTGCTTTGTACATAAGAATGAAGGTCTTTGCTGAAAAAGGATATTATTTACAAGAAGTCAGAAAAATGAGGATGTTTTCTTTGTAGAACAGGGACTAATTGCAAAAGAGAAGAGCTTAATCTTGTTCTTTGCTGCTACTTTTTTGACAAGAAAATATACTCTGTTTTCTTTGTATGTACTGAAAAAATTGTATTTTCTCTTATCCTTTAAGAGTAGCCTTAGTTAAAGATGTACATATGAACAGGGTATGAGTAAAGATTGGTGAGGGAATGTTCTAGAAGACACAAAAAGGAAGTGATATGAATTAATTTTTTAATTTTTTTTTACTACTACTGGTGCTATTTTTATAACCCATTTCTCAGTGAAGGCTTTCTATTTGGAAGTAAATTCTAAGTTTGATAACAATGACAGGTCACAATGAATATTCGGATGAATAAATGGCAGTTTAGAAAAACCTAATCTAGAGCAGGATCTAACCTAATCTCAAGAGTATCTCCTTTTGGGTGAAAGAAGTTATGTCTGTTTTTCAGATGAGGCACCAAAGACCCTGAGACAGTTAGATGTCTTGCCCCAGGTCTCCCATTGAAGGGTACAGAGCCCACCAGAACCCGTGTGTTTCTTCTTCCTGATATAGGGCTTAACCTTCACATAAGGTGTGACCCATTTCAGGACTCTAATTTAGGATTCTACCTCCCCATGCCAGACTCTGCCTTCTCATACAGGGATTTACCTTTGTTCTGGCAATTTAATGCTCCTTATCTAGTTACCCCTAGTGGCTCAAAACAAAAACAGAATTTATCTGTTGTTCATGAATCTGCAATTTGGACAAAGCTTGATGTATATAGCTCATCTCTGTCCTACGTGGCAGAGGCTAAGGCATCCTGAATCATCTGGAGGCTCCTTTACTGACATGTTATGTTGGCTGGAGCCTCTGTTCCCTTTCCTGGTACCTCTCTACATGTTCTCTCCACCTGGTTTAATGTGGACCTTCTCACAACCTGATGGTATGGCACGCTTTCTCAGAGATGAGCCAGTGTCCCCCAGAGACCTAGCCTTGGAAGTCCCGTAGCATCCCTTCTGCCTTACTCTATTAGTTGAAGCAATCACAAGCCACTGCCCCAACTCAAGGGAGAGAACATAGACCTCACCTTTCAGTGGGAGGAGCCATCACAATGTAAGCTATTAGAAAAGGAGATATGTAGGAAAATGCAGTCTTCCATTATCTGTCTTCTGGCCATAACAGTTCAAATACCCACACATGCAAAATATACTCATGCCTTCCCTCTAGTCCTACAAATTTCATCCCGTTGAAGCCTCAGCTTAAGTCTGGGATTTCACCATCTAAAGCAGATGTTTAAGAGGAGAACCATTGTCCAGCGTGATTCCTTAGTTTCAGCTTCTGGAGACCTGTGGACCAGAGAGACATAGCTGCATGTGAATAGGTGGTTCATCTCTACTCCACTTGACAACAGATAAGGTGGCTATAAGGCTGGGGACTGGGATCATCTAAAGTATCATTCACTCACATGTCAAATAGCTGATTGTGGCTATTGGCTGAAGGCCTCAGTTTCTCTCCAGGTGAAACTTTGTGTTCTCTTGAGTTTGGGCTTCCTTGAAGCATTCCTTCCAGCGTAATGGCTGGCTTTCCCAGAGCAAACATCCTAAGGAGAGAGCTAGCTGAAAGCCAATGTCTTTTTGTGAGCTGGCCTCAGAAGTTACAGAGCTGCTGCTGCACCCTATTGGTTAGAGCAGTCCCAACCTCTTGCAGATGCAAGTGGAGGTCCCCTAGGCTTCACTGTCAGTAGGGGAGGCCTCCAAAGCACACTGTAAGAAAAGTATCTGGGAGGTATTATTTTGGTCATTTAGGAAAATGTAATCTGCTAGAATAGTTTGCAACTGGTACCCTTCACACTGGAGCTGAGTGACTAGCAGTCAGCGGTGCTGTAGGGGGGTATTCTACTACAGGTAGAAGGTTTAACTAAATGACCTTTGATATTTTTTCCAACTCTCTGATTACGACGCTATGAAAAGGCCAACTGAACCTAGGTATTCGGAAGGTAGCATGCAGCCCAGCTGTGTAGCTTTGTGGCATATAAGAAAAGGGGCAGGAGAAATGGGATGTATGGATAAATTGAAGGTGCCAAGAGTGTAGTTGTAGGATTGTCTGTGTCCAAATACTATGCACCTGTCTGCTAACAAGAACAATGGACTGTGACCTCAGCCAGAGTCCTATGGTATACTGTTCAGACTGGTAAGGAAGATGGCAGCTTATACAGGAGTTTATTTTAAAGACTAATACCAGGGTGAAACCTGAAAGCTCCAGTTGAAAGGGGTTGTACCGTCTGCTGGCCCAGAATGTAGACACATGAAAAAGGCTATAAACCTTTGGACTAATAAGAGTTAAATTCAATTGTGTGTATCAAAGATCTTTATAAACTGTAAAATAATGCATCAAAGTTGTTTATTGTGTTGGGATTTCCATTCATACAGCAGAGACTTTTGCAAACCAAGCTGAACTTTCTTTTGCTTTCTGGCCCACACAGATTGCTTACCTTTGGTCAGATTATCTTTCCATGAAGTGGTTTGTCTGTGTACCTTTCCTGTAAGGCCCTTTCTTAATATTCTTGGTGAATCAGTTTGGTTAAAATAACCAGTAGCAGAGGCTATGTCAGTGGACGCAGCCTGAGAGTGTATTGCTGTGAGTCCAGTCCGCTCGTTGTCTCATATTGTGTCCTTTCCTCATCAGTTTTTCAAAACCAGGCACTTTTTCTGCTGCCCTTCACTGGGCTGGCTTCCAACAGTACGTTGCTCTGGGGCAGAATTGTACTGGCGAATGCATAATTCAGTGGTTTGTACTTTGCATCTATTAACCACGGCACCAAATGCAGGAATGACACAATGGTGAGGCTTTTGCTTAGATAGTGTTTTTTCTGAGTGAAGCTTAACATTCAAGCCAATTTATAGTTCCTTTGCATAGTAGATAAGTATCATAATAGTCTTTTAATAGATGACTCGATGGAAATACATACATTTTAAGGTCAATGTCACTGCAAATTATTACAAAAGGTCCAATTCAAGGGTCCTAACTCTCCATGTCTAACTTTTACTACTAGATTATGCATAGTACATAGTAGGTATTCAATATCCGTTGAAATTTATTATATTATCAATAGGCAGTTAAATAAAATGCAACTTCAAGGCTTTTTTTTTAATCCAAGACTAACTTAAAACAGACTCATTCAACTGATTTGAAAATCTCTGGCAGAATAATAACCATTATGTTTCCATTGGATAAATGATGGCAACCCAATAAGGTTTCAACTAACTAAATATCATGTTTTTAATAATATTTTACTTGCCTTATGCTGGTTTTGGAAGTAGCCAAAGAGCTATTGATGTAAATCTTTCCTTTCCATATCTTACACTTTAAAGATTTTATTTATTTTATTTTACAAAGTATAAATATTCATTATTCTATTCATTCATAGAGTAAACCTAGGGATCTGTTGGTATGGATATTACTCCCACTTAAAAGATAGGAATCAAAAGACTAGAAGAAATTTATTGGGATTTTGATATTAGGCTGATTCTCTGGTTTGATTCTCTATTATCTATTATTTTTAGGTAACAAAATAATAACACTAGCAATAATAATATTTATAACAATAACTACTCATTATTGGGCATTTATTGTATTCCAAACTCTGTGCTAAACACTTCACCCACATTATCTCATGTAATCTTCACAGCAGCTCTTGAAGGAGACACTGTTATTAGTGTCATTTTAGAGATGAATAAACTCAAACTCTGAGAGTTTGGGTAACTTGTGACAAAGTGCTAAAGCTAGTAAGTGAAAGAGATGGATTTGAAACTATGCCAAAGTATTTAACCACAACACTGTAAAATTTCTCATGCCAGGTACCATGGGAAAAAAACCTGAGATGGTGGGAAGAAGTGTGAGTAAAAAACATGGACATGTAAAAACTTTTTTTTTTTTCTAAAAAAGCATTTTAAATTACACGGTTAAGATTCAGCCATTATGTGACTGAAATTCTTACTCCTGGAAACTTAAAGCTGCCTTCCTGCCCTCATTACAGTGCTACAGACCAATTGATGTTCAAGTAGGAAGGAATGTGCTCTGGAGTGGATTTATATTTTATAAGATGGAATAGGCCATTTTCATGCCCCATTCACTCAGGCCTGTTCTCTATCTGTATTCTGATAACACCTAAACGTCTGTCTATTCAAGGGTATCATCCAACTTGGACAGGCCAGCCTGTGTAAACCACACTTTCCAGTTGCCTGGTTATCATTACTAATGTATTAGAATGCTTTCTGAGAAATTCTGTGGATCTTTCAAACTAGTGAACCGCAATTTTCTTATTCAATGTCTTGTCTCTAGAAGTTAACCTTCTTGTTTAATGTGATCCTTCTCCTCTGCCTCACTCTAGCATTCATGGCCTCCACTGCTTGCTGCACACCAGCTACTGTCATTGATGCTAAAGGCAGTGATGGAAAATTTTTATAAAGAAAATTTCTTTGGAATCTCTTTTGTTCAAATCTTGAGAAAGCAAAATTTTGAGAAATAGCAAATGAGTCTAGGAGCTTAACTTAGCCCTACCCTGGGATGTCAAGTTACATATAAGATATCTTAATCCAAGGGTCAAGTTAAGCAGAGAAAGACCAGGGTCTTGAGTTCCATTATCATGATACTGTGCCCTATTAAACTTCCCATCACAGTGTTGAAGATCACATGATGACTGATTTTCTAAGAGACTCAACAGTATGTTGAATCAACATTGCTGATGGCTGGTGTGTGTGCACGCATGCGTGCATGCACGCGTGCGCGCACGCACACACACACACACAAACTTATGGCCCAAATATGCTTCCACTTTTCTTTTCTGAACCTTAAATATGACCTGGGTCCAGACAGTTTCATTTCTTTTCTTTTCTTTCTATCATTAAAATACATTTCCTCTTCAAGTGTTCTTTCTAAAAAAATGGGATAATAGGTTGAAAATTCCCCTAAATTTCTTTGTACCTAAACAGGAAGCTCCTACAGTTTTCCATCTACTTGCCACTCCATGTCATGTGTAACCATATTATATAAACAACTTTAGGAGTGTAGATTGTAGTGAACTGAGGTTGCCAGAGTCTGAATGTTTGTGTCCCACAAAATTCATATGTTGAAATACTAACGACTAAAGATGATGGAATAAGGAATTGAGATCTTTGGGAGATGCTTAGGTCATGAGGGTGAGGCCTACATGGATGGGATTAGTGCTCTTACAAAAAAGACCCCACAGAGAGAGATCCCTCACCCCTTCCACCATGTAAGGACACTATAAGAAGTGAATGACACAGAAGAGGGCTCTTACCTGACTGTGGTGGCACTGTGATCTTGGACTTCCAGCCTCCCAACCTGTGAGAAATAAATGTGTTGTTTATAGACTACTATATAGACTATATTTGGTGGCATTTTGTTACAGCAGCCTAAACTAAGATGGGGTTTCTCTATAAACACCATCATCGTTTTTTCCAATTTATTTTTTTGAGAGAGAGAGAGAGAGTGAGGAAGGGGAAGAGAGACAGAGACATAGACAGAGAAAGGGGAATGAGAGAGAAAGAGAGAGAGAATAAATCCCAAGAAGGCTCTTCCCAAGCAGGCTCTGCACTATTAGTGCAGAGCCCAACATACTCATGAACCATGAGATTATGACCTGAGTTGAAGTCGAACACTTAACTGATTAAGCAACCCAGGCACCCTATAAATACCATCATCTCGAAGGAACCTAAAATTTCTATACATGTTATCCTTAATTATCTGCCATAGTAATGTTTTCAAGGTTATAATGATTTCTTTCCAGCTAAATCCAAGGGATGTCACTTGACCTTTATATTTTTTCTTGACAATTCTTATGATTATTCACCATTCATTTCAATCTTGTGAAAAACTTTTCCCTAATAAAGTGTTTCCCTGTTTTTTTCCCACCTCTCTGATTTTTTTCTCCTCATATAGGGGCATCAGTTTTAGATTTATTTTGTTGTTTGTTTGTTTGTTTGTTTGTTTTAATAATTACTCAAATGTGGAGTATCCAGGTACCAGGACATAATATGAAATCATACAGGGCTCTTTTTAAGGCCTTTATACATAATTTACTATGACATGCTAGATTTTAAATTTGCCTGGGGCCAGTGATCCCTGTATTACTTTTAATTTTTCCCTTTTGGAATGGTAATATCTATCTCATACCTGTCCACTTTGGAAAGAGAATTTTTTTTGTTTCTAAGAAGTTTGTTATTTAGATGGATAGAGATTTTCTTTGCTCCAAAATGATTCATGCCTATAATTTTACCCTGTCTTAATTTGGGTGATGAGACCAGGCATTTTTGAGCTTATGGTATTTAGAGAAGATTTTTGTACATCAAATTAATGTTTTAAAAGCTTGAGACTTTAGGAAATTTTTGTATTGGGTGAATGTGTTTTGTGTGTGGGATGTATTTTATTTTGGGATGGCCAGTGAGAGGATTTCATTGTGTTTAATGGTGGCTCCCTCAAAATGTACTCATGTGGAATCTGTGAACATAGCCTAATTTGGAAACAGATCTTATTAAATTATAAATTTGATTAAGTTATTTTTAGATAATATAATCCCATATTATGTGGGTGGGTCTAAATCCAATGACAAGTGTTATTGTATGCAAAAATCATGACGATGTTTGAGACACAGTGAGTAGAGGCTTTGTAAAGAAGGAGCAGCTTGAGGGCACCTGGGTGGCTCAGTTGGTTGAGCCTCCAACTTGGTTGAGCTCAGGTCATGATCTCATGGGTTGTGGATTTGAGTCCCACATCAGGCTTGCTGCTGTCAGCATGGAGCCCACTTCTGGCTCTCTCTGCCCCACCCCTACTCACAGCGCTTGCTCTCTCTCTCTCTCTCTCAAAAATATGTAAACATTAAAAAAAAAAAAAAGAAGGCAGCTTGAAGTTATGTATTGCAGGAACCAAGTATTGCCTGGAGCCTCTAAAAATCTGGATAAAGAAAGAAAGGATTCTCCACTAGAGACTTTGGAGAGAATGTGGGCCCTCCTCATAACTTTTGTTTTTAAATAGTTTATCGTCAAGTTAGTTTCCATTTAACACCTAGTGCTCATCCCAACAAGTGCCCTCCTCCATGCCCATCATCCCCCTTCCCCTCTCCCCCACCCCCCAGCCCTCAGTTTGTTCTCAGTATTCAAGAGTCTCTCATGGTTTGCCTCCCTCCCTCTCCCCAACTATTTTTCCTCTTCTTCTCACCCATGGTCCTCCGTTAAGTTCCTCCTAATCCACCTATAGGTGCAAACATATGGTATCTGTCCTTCTCTGCCTGACTTATTTCGCTCAGCATAACACCCTCAAGTTCCATCCATGTTGCTACACATGGCCAGATTTCATTCTTTCTCATTGCCATGTAGTATTTCATCGTATAGATAAACCACATCTTCTTGATCCATTCGTCCGTTGATGGACACTTAGGTTCTTTCCATGTATTGGCTATTGTTGAGAGTGCTGCTATGAACATTGGGGTACATGTGCCCCTATGCATCAGCACTCCTGTATCCCTTGGGAAATTCCCAGCAGTGCTATTGCTGGGTCATAGGGGAGTTCTACTGTGAATTTTCTGAGGAACCTCCACACTGTTTTCCAGAGGGACTGCACCAGTTTACATTCCCACCAACAGTGTAGAAGGGTACCCGTTTCTCCACATCCTCACCAGCATCAGTTTCCTGATTTGTTCATTTTCGCCACTCTGACTGGCGAGAGGTGGTATCTCAGTGTGGTTTGGATTTGTATTTCCCTGATGATGAAGGATGCTGAGCATTGTTTTATGTGTCTTTTGGCCATCTGGATGTCCTCTTTGGAGAAGTGTCTGTTCATGTCTTCTGCCCATTTCTTCACTAGATTATTTGTTTTTTGGGCCTTCCCCATAACTTGATTTCAAATTTCTGACCTCCAAACTTTGAAAGAATCAATCCCCACTAGTTTCTTGTTTTTTTATTTTTCTATTTTTATTACTGATAAATAATTGATATACAATGTTATATTAGTTTTAGGTATATGCCATAATGATTCAACAATTCTTTGTGTTAAGCAATGCTCATCACAATGAGTGTAGTTACCATCTGAGGGACCTCAGGTTTTTTTTTTATTTTTACCTTTTTAGAAAGAAATCAAGACCACAGTGTGCAGGGAGAGAAGATCTTAAGTAGGCTTTGTGCCCAATGCAGAGCTTGATGTCGTACTCAATCTCACAACCCTGAGACCATGACCTGAGCCAAAATCAAGGGTCAAACACTTAACTGACAGTCACCCAAGTGCCCCAACCTCAGTTCTTGCTTATCAGCTTTAATTTCTCCAAAATCTCACCCTGATAGTATTTACCTAGTCTTGGAGTTTGGTACCATTGTTGTGTAGATGACTTTGTCATCTGCCTCTCCAGTTTAGTTTTGTAGCCTTTATCCTGCTGTTTTCTTAAGATCAGCATATACCAAATGTAACCCATCATTTCTCCACCCAAATTTTTGTTTCTGTTTTGATTTGTCCATTTCTTTTTTTTTTTTTTTTTTATGTTTATTTATTTCTAAGAAGGGGGTGCGGAAAGAGAGAAGAGGGCTCTGTGTGGGAGCCAGAAGCAGGGCTCAAACTCATGAACTGTGAGATCATGACCTGAGCTGAAGTTGGACATTTAACCAGCTGAGCTACCCAGGCACCCCTTGATTTGTCCATTTCTGAGAAACATTAAGATTAAAATTTAGGTGAATGTGGACTGATATATAGCTGATAAAATTAGAAGAAAGAGATATATGCAAGAATTTTCTAAAGAAAAAATATAGGATTTAATGACTGGTGAGATGTAAGGAATGATTCAAAGATAAAGTAATTATTAGTAGCCTAAGTATATCTTCAGTGTCCTGGAAATAGGTTCTAGACCACTTTTGACCCCACAGTTTGTTCATGCCTTACCTCCTTTCCTCGCCAGCCAACACACTTTTAAAGAACAGCTCTGTTTTATTTTTATTTTCTACCAAGCCAACATAGCTGTAGAATTTTGTTAAAAGAATGAGTAAATGCAATGAATTGATCTCACTTTCAGCTTTTCCTGAGGAGATTGATGTTAACTTCCAGTGGCTGCCAGCAGCTTTGAAAGCTCATTCTCTCAATTCAGGTCTCTGCTGACAACTTTTGGATGCCACTGTTTCCAATTTGTGGTGAGAATCTAAAATCCACATGATTCTTTCAGCAGCCCCCCGATCTATGTCAAAACTCTCTTGGAAACACAAACACTCTAGGTCTTGGTTAACCCCTACTGAGGGGTCTGACCCTCTTCTGCTATTTCCACCTTCATTCACCCCTTCACCACGGCATTATGTGGCTCCTGTAGTGGGCGTAAACACAGCCCCCCAAAAGATGTCCACAGTCTCATCCCAGTAACCTGTGAATATGATAGGTTACATGGCAAAAAGACTTTGATGGTATGATTAACACTTCGTGGGGATATATCCTGGATTAACCAGGGTACCTAATGTAAGCACAAATGTCTTCATAAGAGAAGAGGAAAGCACAAGAGTCAAAGGAGGAGATGTGATTTTGGAAGCAGAGGTCAGAGTGGCATTGCTGGAAGGAGACCGCAAGACAAAGAATAAGGCCAAGCTTGTAGAATCTGGAAAAGATAAGGAACAGGTTTCCCATTAGAGCTTACAGAAAACACGTAGCTCTGTAAGACTAGTTTTTGGATTTCTGAACTCCAGAACTGTAAGATAATAAATTTGTGTTGTTTTAAGCCTCTAAGTTTCTGATATTTTGTTAAAATAGCTGTAAGAATCTACTAATCCCCTAAACCAATATTCTTCACCAATCTGTTACCCTGGGTCATTGCTTAAGACTCACCCTTCTGTTTATCCATTTTCCATCAGACTCTAACCCCCAGATTTCTCTCTGCTTCCTCTGATCATCTATCCTCCTACTGATTCTCTTCTCAAATCGTTTCAAATCCACGAAGTTCTCTAGGCTTTCTGTTACAATGCACACAAACTCCCTTGTGTTCTCAGGCTCTTCACCAAAAGCGTTCCCTAACTGCTGGCTTTAACTGTGACATGCTCTTTCCTGAGGACACTAACATCCATGAAAGTGCCTCAAGAAGATGTCTTTATCTTTCTTACATTTCCAAATATCTCATTCCCCAAAATGTACAGCTTCTCAAACATTATACTTCTGCCCTTGTGTAAAAATCCCTGGTCCTTATAGACTACTCATGATATTTAGCTGCATCAGTTCTTGTCATCCCCATCTTCTAGCCTTATGGTTACTTCCTCTTCATTTATTGAAGATTTTAAACCTGGATCAGTGAATTGTATCTCTCTCCCAAGCTCTGCTGTCATCTTGGGAATTTGAGAATTCTTATGAACAGTCTATCCTCAACAATCCATTTCTTGATCTCTTATACTCCAGTAACCTTCACCTCAACTCTAACCATTAATTCCCAAGGCCATATTCTGGGCCCTTCCATGACTTAAAATTTCTTCTCCTCTGGAATCCTACATTCAAATATAGTACAAACAACTGAGTCAAAAAATTAAACGTACAAATAACCAAAATGTATTATCTAGCCCCACCACACCCCGCCTCACAGGAGATATTTGTTCTTCTCATGGTGCCTGGTTTAGTTAATGGTAGCACCATTCACATCTGTGTCTAAGATAGCACCTGTATACTGTCTTTAATTCTCTTTTTTTAATGTATATATTTTTTTGAGAGAGAGAGAGAGAACCAGCAGGCAAGAAGCAGAGAGAGAGGAAAAGAGAGAAAATCCCAAGCAGGCTCTGTGCTGTCAGCAAGGAGCCCAATGTGGGGCTCCAACTCATGAATCATGAAATCATGACCTGAGCCAAAACCAAGAGTTGGATGTTTAACCTACTGAGCCACCCAGGTGCCCAGGTACTATCTTTAAGTCTACCTCTGTCTCCCAATTTTCACTTCCAATCAGTCACTATAAACTCCTGTGGAGTTTACCTTTATCTCTGAAGCCTGTCCTTTTATCTCCAGCCCCATCATCATTACACTAAATAGCATTTCTCCTGGATTACTGCTGATTTCTAATTGTTCTCTCTCCAGCTTACTCTCAATATCACCTAAACTCAATTATTTACAGATTTTGGTTGATATTTCTGAAATATGTTACAATCATGTTAGTTCTCTGCTTAAAATGTTTCAAGAGTTTCCCATTGCCTTTGTAATAAGGTTCATCTTAATGTATCTTTAATGACTCACTGCTGCTTACCCAGGTAGCTTCACTTGGCGTACTTGCCACGTGCTGTCTTTTCTCCCTGCTACAACCCTTAAACAGACTCATTCTGAAGTGGTGAACTACTTTTTCTTTTTTTTTTTTTAATTTTTTAAAATGTTTTGTTTATTCCTAGGAGAGAGAGAGAGAGACAGTGTGAGTAGGGGAGGGTCAGAGAGAGAGGGGGTCACAGACAGAAAAAGGCTCCAGGCTCTGCGCTGGCAGTCAGCACAGAGCCCGACGCGGGGCTCGAACCCACGAACTGCGAAATCATGACCTAAGCGAAAGTCGGACGCTTAACCGACTAAGCCACCCAGGTGCCCCTACTTTCAGTTTACCAAACTAATTTTGCTGTTGGTGTCACTTCCAAGATTTTCTACATGCTGTTCTCTCTAGCAATAACTCTGTTTCACACCTTTACTTATCTGATGGCATTATATGTTCTTTGGATCTTAGGAAGCCAATTGCTTTTTCTGAAAAGGCTTACTTTATTTCACATCCTGCTTCCTCATCTCATTTTTGAAAAAGGCTCCCTTTTGATGGAGCAACCTGTACATACATCTGCTCTAGTACTTGTCATTCTCTACAACAACTCTCTTTAGTTATCTCTCCAACCAGTTCATAAACTTGAGGAAGCACCATGTCTTTTTTAATCATGAAGCCTCAGTGCATGACACAAACAATCCATAATTTTTACTGAAGTAACAGATTAATTAAGTATAGATTTGTGTTCCTAGACACACTATCTCTTATTTTTTTACTAACTTGAGGCTTCTTATATTTATCCTAATTGGAGCTAAATTTAACATCTAGATTAAATAATGTCTTTAAAATTTTTTTTAAATGTCTATTTATTCTTGAGAGACAAAGAGACAGATCATGAGCAGGGGAGGAGCAGAGAGAGTGAGACACAGAATTTGAAGCAGTCTTCAGGCTCCGAGCTGTCAGCGCAGAGCTCAATGTGAGACTTGAACTTGTGAGCAGTGAAGTCATGACCTGAGCCAAAGTCTGACGCTTAACTGACTGAGCCACCCAGGCACCCACATTAGTGCTTTAAAATAAATTCATCAGGGACACCTAGGTGGCTAAGTTGGTTAAGTGTCTAACTTCGGCTCAGGTCATAATCTCATAGTTCATGAGTTTGGAGCCTGCTTTGGATTCTGTCTGTCTCTTTCTCTCTCCTTCTGCCCCTTCCCAATTTGTGTTTTCTCTCGATCTCTCTCTCAAAAATAAATAAACAGTTACATACATACATACATACATACACAAATAAATTTGTTCATTATTAGTCACAGGATCAATTTACATGCTTTTTGAAAAATTAGAGTACATGGCATTTATAAGGTGAACATATAAACTTGCAACAACTGTAATATATCTTCTAGACTTGAGAACTGCTCATAGTTTGAAAACCTTTTGATCATCATTAAGATCTATTCTACCATTAACATTCTCTGGTTTTATTAGTTAAGGTAATTTCCATTCACTAGTTAGACAAGAGCTTCTCCCTCTCCTTAATTCAGCATTTCCTAAATTTTGTTTCATGGAAACCTAATGATTGATTGAAAAAGGTATTTCAAAATAAGCAGTTTTGGTAAATGCACATAGTATTAAATTTTTTGTTTCTTTATTTTTGAGAGAAAGAGAGAGACAGAATGTGATTGGGAGAGAGGCAGAGAGAGAGACACACACAGAATCTGAAGCAGCCTCCAGCCTCTGATATGTTAGTGCAGAGCCCAAAACGGTGCTTGAACTCACGAAATCTAAGATCATGACCTGAGTCAAAGTCAGACACTTAACCGACTGAGCCACCCAGGTGCCCTGGGAAATGCACATCATATTATCCTCTTAGAGATGCTTAATGTGTATAACTATATTAAAGGCTCTGTGAAATATTACAGTACAGAAGTTTGTTTACATGATTTAATTCAGCATTTCCCAGCATTATCTGTAAATGAAGCAGTTTTCTCCCCAATAGAATACTATTAACATATCCTATCTTGGAGCACTGATTTGAGAAATCATGGTTTGTAAACACTTTACTACTAGTTGGGACACTCTCAGCCAAGGGGACAAGAGATCTGAGAGCACCACATCCCACTGGTGTTTGCAGGCATTATGTATTTATCCTCAGGTGGGGGCAAATGCTGAGTAGATGTACATGGCAGTATGAAAGAGTTTGATCTGGAGAGGTGGCCATGCATGCAAATCGCATACTCACTGACACAAATTTGGGGCATTGTAGAGATAATGAATAATCCATCTGACTTCCCAAGTTACAGTGTAATTGCAAATCTTTCTGTCCTGAAGATATAAATAATCATGCTCTGCATTTTTTCAGATGCTGATCCTTAAGAATTGCAATTCACACAAGGAGGCTGATTCTATGCCATCAGAGAAGCATTCCTCTAAGAATGGGTGCTTTCAATGTGGCGTGATGAGTTTTCTGCAGACACCTCCATAGCCCTTCGCATTCCAGCATGTACTAATCCACCAAGTTTGGCAGAATAAGTGCAAAAGATCTCAGTCATGTTCCTGGTTCATCACAGACATACTTAGTATCTAAGACAGGCTAGAGAAGAGATGAGGAAATTCTTCTGGGCGTACCCGTAAGGTCAACAAATTGGAAAAAGCCACAACTCACCCTTGGGAAGGATTAAATATGTTGACATCCTCTAAATTGATTTACCTAGATCAGACCACATGTTAATGAGGGAGGCAAGTTACTCTAATTCATTGTTACTATTCTGAATGCAGAGACCTTTTCACATTAAAGGGATGGGACCATGGATTCAAATGAGCATTGCTTACTTATGGGTTGTCACTCACCCTGCCTGGACCAGTGTCCTCAGAGCCATTTACAATCATTGTCATCTGAAATGCACCAAAAAGAACTGGACATTCAAAGAGCACAGCTCCCAAGAAATGAAGTGAGTTTTCTTCCTGTTATCTGCACCTCTGAATAGAGGTGCATGAATGCTCTTAGCCAGCAAAGTGTGAGCACTTAGATTTCCTCTGGGTGCAGACATTTCTAAGTGCTCTAAGAATTTCTGTTATTTGAAGGATCCCTTGAAAATGTCTCAGTCACTTTTCAAGACTGATTCCTCAGTGGCACTGAACAGTATTTATACCACAGATGCAATGTATACAGATCTCAACTTTGTCCAAATTGTGAGTTGGGAAGGATTTCTTCATGATTTCATACCTATCCCTGGGCTTTACCTATACAAAAAGATAAAGTTCCTGCCTACATGAAAGCAATATTTATCAGTATGTTATAATTCATACACATATGGCACTTTGGAATAATCAGCTAGTTAAGTTTCCCTGATAGGTAAATAAATACATAAGTTGAAGAGCCAGATAGTAAATATGTTAGGCTCTGTGGGCCATGTGCTCTATTGCAGCTTTTCAACTCTGCTGTTAATAGTGTGAAAGCCACCATAAACAGTGTGTAAACAAATGTGTATTACTATATTCCAATAGATTTTTATGTATGGGCAACCCTGAAATTGGATCTTCCTTTTTTTTTTTAATCTCACAAAATATGATACTTTAAAAATTTTTTTTTCAGGGTGCCTGGGTGTCTCAGTTGGTTGAATGACTGGCTTCGGCTCAGGTCATGATCTCACAGTCCATGGGTTTGAGCCCCTGCATTGGTCTCTGTGCTGACAGCTCAGAGCCTGGAGACTGAATGATATTCTGTGTCTCCCTCTCTCTGCTTCTTCCCCAACTACACTCCGTCTCTCTCTCTCTCTCTCCCAAAAATAAATAAACATTAAAAAATAGAAAAATAAATTTAAAAAGTTTTTTCAAAAATTAACTAGTGTAAAAAACATTCTTTGCTGGTGGGATCATACTAAAACAGGTGGCAGACTGCATTTGGGCCATAGCCCATAATTTATTGAACCCTGCTTTAACCTGTAGCTTTGAAAATAAGACATAAAACCTCTTTGTTTATGTTTCCTTCTTAAGTTCTTTATCAACATGAACTCATCCCACTTGATTTGGAGAGAAAATCAGTGGAATTATTAAAACATATATGAAATCATTATTGCAGCATATAAATATTAGGACTTTCACATTTTACAGAATTAGAAAAAAATAGCAAGAAGACAAAAAAAATCTTGTCTCTTCATTAAGATAATTTTCCTTACAATATGTACTTTGAGAAAGATTGCTATAATTATTCATTTACTTTCCCTACTCTTTGACTTAAGATTTTCCTAGAAAAATGTACTCCTAGATTCATAATGGATTGTGAATTTTGCTTTCTAACAAATGACCATTATTCATAGTCACAGAAAACCCCACAATAAAAATTACTTTTTCTGATTACAAAAGCTATATCTGTTTATTTTAGATTACATGGAAAATGCACAAGAGCACAAATTACTTGCAGTTCAAAAATGATAGGGTTTAAAACCAAGAGACTTAAAAAAAAACTTTTGTCATATGTCTATAGCCGTTATATAAAAGTTTTTCTGTTGGCAAATCAAATGTCAAAACACTTGGCTAGGAAGCTTATAGTTTAACCCTGCGTGTAGACTCAGGGTGAAGCAAAGGTCTCTAATTCTAAATATTTGTTGGTAAATGTTGCTCCACTAGCTACTTGGAAATCAGTTTCCATCAGATTAGGTAAAGCCTGCTAACCAAACAAAGCAGCAGTCGTGACTGCAGTCAGAAAACAGCCTGTTTTTTCTTCTTCCTATGCCTCTGCTGCATCAGTTTTTCCCTGGCCTCAATCCTCTCACCCTCCTCCTTCTTTGGTATAAAATGTCTTTGGCTTGCAAAGCAATGTCAGTGAGTTTATTAGTACATTTTATGACAGGCTCACTATGAACTGCTTGCCTCACAAGTGTTCATTCTTTGAGAAGGCCTATCTGTGTGACTGGGCCTTCTTTGAGTAGGCTCGCTTGTTGGCAGGTAGCTCGAAGCAACACCCCTATAACTTCCCTTTAATGGCAATATGAACACTGAGAGGGAAGCTGTGGATTTACAGGGCTTTCTTGAGGCAAATTCAACTCTTTAAAGAAAAATAACAACAATTCTTTGCGTGCAGACCCCTCTTCCCTGCCCCCAATGCACACCCCCAAATCAGACAGGCCAGATGTTTATGAAAACTGCAGTTTCCGCAATCAAAAGTACAACATTTACCATAGCTTTTATCAAAGATTTCAATTCCCCTCATCTTAAGGAAAATGACCCTTTTATTTTGTTGTGGACATAAAATTATGGCCCTGGGAAAATTGGAAGCATTTCTGTTGAGGAAAATCAATTTTCTCACTGCCATATATGATCAACATGTCACAGCCATCACCCAGATAATAATAGTAAAGTACAAGTAAAATGGCTGGTAATACTGGCTCTAAAGGTAGCAAAAGATAGAAGCAAGATAACACCCTCTGCCCCCACCACCTCCTTTTTTAAAGCATGTTTGCAAAAAGGAAAGAAGAAGAAGACGAAGATAAGCCTTTAAGGGTTATTTTTGTTCCCTAATTTTCTTCCTTCCCACCCCACTTTTTTCCTTTTGCTAGTGCTTTCTAGAGTGTAAGTATTTTATTTTGTATACTAATCGGCCAAAGCATTAATGAAACTGTAGAGATATGTGTTCTTCCTGGAAAAGAGTAAGCACTTTATGTGTAAACCACTCTGGCTCCTTTTCAATCATCCTGTTAATGGGTGGCTAATTGTCAAAAGATGTGACCAGAGCAAGATGACCCAAGAGTGTGTTTAGGGGGGAGGCAATAGGGAAAGTACAGAAGCAGCTTCTTAATTTGGATCCTGCAAACAAAAGGAAACATCAAATCTGACCTTGCTGCTGGAGTGTTAATGGCTTTCTCCCATCGCGCCCCCTGCCACTTAGCATCTTTTGTGCCCCACCCTAGGAAGCTTCCCGGCAGAAGTGTGCATTAGCAGAACTCTACAGTTACAAAATGCTGCTTACTACAGACAAGGGGAAAAAAACCTTCAGAGTGATTAAATGTTCTTTGGACAAATACATCCACAGCCATAAAAGTACCATCTTTATTTCAGGCAAGCTTCTCAGTGGTGTCCCTGCTGTAGCCACCAGCACAAAGGAGTGTTGTGCCTAGGACATCAGTGAAACCCTTCAAAGAAGATCCAGGTACTATCTTTATAGAAAAGTTGGCCCCATGTATGAATATGGGAAGATAAAATGGCATTAATGCAGGCCAAGACCATAACTGAGAAAATAGCAGGCAAGGTTTTGGCAAAACTTCAAATTTTTAAAATAATTTAACCATTTACAAACAAAATAGAAATGAACAAAAATAATCATAAACAAATAAGCAATACCAAAGAGAAAAACCTAACTGCTTAGTTTGGAATGAAAATGAGAATAGGAAGTAAGAATGAGAAGGAAAAATAATAGCATCTAGGCTCAAGGAATCTCATAGATATAGTAAATGTGTCTGCACGAAGATACTCTTAGAAGTATTATTTAGGATTGAAAATAACCTATATGGCTGGTGATAAAGAATTCAGAAAGAGAAGGTATGGCATCTACATTGGATAACATGTTTTGTAAATATTAGAAATATTGGTTTTTGAAAAAATAATACTTCAGAAAATATGAAAAAGCATGTACTATAGATTTAAGTAAAAAATAATGATAAGAAGTTATAGCCATTTAAAAAAAATGCAAGCTCAGGAAAACATACCAGAAGGATGTTATGGTTGTGTTAGGATGATAGTATTATGGGTGAAATATGGTTCCCTTCTATTCCAATTGGTAGTGATTTGGATATTGTATTGGTTAAGAACAAAACAAAACAAAACAAAAGCACAGGAAAGAAAAAGCCCCAAGAAATTCATTGGTGGGGAAGAAAATCATTCAAAAAGGAGAATTTTTTTCCCCCACATTTTATTAGAATTTGACTAGTTTTTAGGTGGTAAACTGGGAATAAAATGACACTGTGTGCTCTTTCTAGCCCAGAAGAAGCCATGTCACTCTAACAGCAAAGGCTCCAATACCTTCCCAACTCAGACTTTAAAATGTTATATGCTTCTGTGCTGCTGATTTCCAGAGTTGACATGGAATTTGGAGATTTTAGACAATGCTTAATGTTAAATGACATTTCAGTAACTCCAAAATCAGCTTTTACCTCCCATTTATTTTATAGCATTTCTTTCAAAACCTGTTTTTCCTTATACAGTGAATGTGTAAATAGTTCATCTGAAAGTTTATTTCTTGCTAAATCTCTTCTTTTTAAAAGACTAAGAGTTGGGGTGCCTGAGTGTCTCAGTTGGTTGACTGTCCAATTCTTGATTTCAGGTCAAGTCAAGATCTCACAATCTGTGAGTTCGAGCCCTCTGTTGGGCTCTATTATGACAGTGTGTAGCCTGCTTGGGATTCTCTCTCTGCCCCTCCCTGCTTGCACACACTCTCTCTCTCCCTCTCAAAATAAATAAACAAACTTAAGGGAAAAAAAAAAAAAAAAGAACAAGAGTTGTCTGAGGTATCCATATCCCAGCCCATTTCCTGTTCACACTTCCCCGAATGGGTGGATTATCTTCAGGTCATGATGCAAGTTCTACATTAGGAAGCTACTGTCCTAATGGAGGAGACTGGGTGCCTCTTGGCCCACTTATCACTGTGGCTGGTCAGGCTCTCAACTCTCCAGACAGTGGGTGGACCATGTGTTGGAAAAGATCAAACTCAGTGGCTTATTGGAGTGGAATGGTTGGGAGAGAGGTGTTCAAAGAACACTTCCTGTCAGTTAGTAAAAGCACATCGATAAAAATAAATCAATGCCTACTTGTTTTCTAGGAATCTGCTTCATATTCAGCAAAGGTTCCCATTATGCTGCATTTCTAATCAAGTAGCCTAGAAAATATGTGGTTTAGCTAGAGTAAAATATCCTGATGAAAAGCATTACCCTGAGATGCTGAATCTTTCTTTGTGCACCAAAATATAAAGCAAAGATAAATCAACCAAAAACAAATGAAAATGTTCTGTGACCTATTTGGAAAATGGATTGTGAAGGAATTGCATTGGGCTATATAATTTAAGGTTGATTCTTGACTTATTAATTTACCTTCTGTGTGACTTTGATTCCTTCTTCTCCTTTTAGGGCCTTGGTTTTATTAATCGTAAAGCAAAAGGATTGAACTAGGTCAGGGGACTCTAGGTAGCACACGCACCACTACTTACCTTTGCAGCACTTGTAACAGACATTGCTAGTCAATTGTGGCTCTTTCTTGCTGAGCCAAGCTGAGGCCCTCAGAATCCATTTGATGGTGCTCTTGGAAGCCACTTTAGATATAATGGATAAAACTTTCCAGTTACAGACCAAAATTAGTTCCTAAGTCTCTGATCCTACATGACCCTATATATTTTTTCTCAGTCCTTAACAGAACAGAATTAAGACCTCTTCATTTAGATATCTAGACCACAAGTACACTGACACTGTAGGCTGCAGGTCAACATTGATCCAAATTTACATGTAACTGTAACTATGTTTTAAGAATTATTGTGCTAAAAGCATCAGCTTGTCCAAATTCTGCTTCCCTTTCTAGTGGCCAATTTGTACCAATGTCAGATAGCTAGTTTTTTCTTTGTGTGACTTGAGTTATCTGGCAATCTCCACTACTACTATGTTATGTAATACAGTAAAAAAGCATGCATTATTAATTCTTAAAAGGGCAGGGTAATATTCACTCATAATTTTAATAGTTGACATACAATGTTATATACAGTTTTATTTTCTTCCCAATTCATAAAAAAAACAGAGCAGTATTGACCCCTTCTATGGATCAGCTGTTATGTGTTTCAGAATCCAACTGAACTGTTGCATTATATGCTCATGCTATGAAAATATTACCATGTCCCTTCTCCAAAACCTGAGCTCGCTCCACTGACTCATTGGGTTCAGACTCATTGCTTTGTGCTTTATAGCCTGTTCTTAGTTGGTTTGTCACTGTGCCCTCATGTCTCATTATTTATCTTTACGCTGTTATTCTGGGCTTCCTGTCTCCTGTCACTGGCCTGGGATCAGGGTGAGGCAAGTGTGGAGATAAGGGAGCAAAATCCACAAAAGCAAGATCTCAGAGTTGTGCTTTCTTAAGTTTTGCACCCTAAGGTCACTTGCCTTATTGTAGTTCTGGCCTTTCCTAGTATGATTAATTAAATAATAACAATTTTTATTTCTTGGCTAGTTTTCAGCTCTTCAAAGCCAATCCACTTGCATTATCTAATTTTATTCTCTCAGTCCCTAAAAAGGCCAATGTAATGATTTTCCCCATTCTATAAGGATACACATATTTTAGTTTCGGAAAAGTTAAAAGTTAGGGAGTGTTACAATAGCCAAAACATGGAAAGAGCCTAAGTGTCCATCAACAGATGAATGGATCAAGAAGCTGTGGTTTATCTATATGATGGAATACTACATGGCAATGAGAAAGAATGAAATCTGGCCATGTGTAGCAAGGTGGATGGAACTTGAGGGTGTTATGCTGAGCGAATTAAGTCAGGCAGAGAAGGACATATACCATATGTTTACATGGATAGGTGGATTAGGAGGAAGCTAACGGAGGACCATGAAGGAGAAGAAGGGAAAAATAGTTGGGGAGTGGGAGGGAGGCAAACCAGGAGAGACTTTTGAATGCTGAGAACAAATTGAGGGCTCATGGGAATAGGGGAGAGGGGAAAGGGTGTGATGGGCATGGGAGAGGGCACTTGTTGGGATGAGCACTGGGTGTTATGTGGAAACCAACTTGACAGTAAACTATTTTTAAAAAATTATTCACCAAAAAGTTAGGGGGTGTTAGAACTGATTATCAAATGTTCTGAATCTAAGCAGAATATTATTTCTAGCTGAATGAAACTTAACCCTCTTTTCTGTGCTCTGTCACAAGGCATGCCTTTCTCTTCCTTCAAAATCCACACTTTTACTAACTTTTCAGATCCAATTGCTTCATTTATTCCAAGATTTTTCCTATTTCCATGTATTATTCCTCATTTGTTTTGCAAATGTATGTTATGTGTTTTTATCTCTTACCTTTTGGGGGGCATCCTCTTTCCTTAATAGGTTGAATATTTATTGAGTTTTGAACAATATGTAATACATAAAGTATTTTATTTCTATAGAGTCTGAACTTGTAATTAGACTCGGTGAAGGATAGAAAGATTTGTATCTATAGTCAAGTTTTATAGATGAGGAAACTGAGTGATAAGGAAAGATGATGACAGCTAACAGTTATTAAGGACGTCAATGTTGAAAGGATTGTGCTCAACAGTTAACATACAACATTTTCATGGATTTCACAACCCAAAGAGGTAGTTATTGGTATTCATATTTTTAAAATGAAAAAAAAAAAAAAGCTTTAGAAAAAAATAGCAAAACTGCATGCAATCCTAGCACTTATAAATTCAGGGCCAGAATTCAATCTCAGGTCTGGCTCTATAATCCATGTATTTGAATGATGAGTCCAGGGCGGCAGAACCAGTGAGGGTCAAGTTGGAATTTGGGCCTGAGACTTAGTTCCTTTTTCATTGTCCTCGTCTGCTTCTGATTTTCTCAAAAAAGTATAGGTATTTAATGCCTTTTTATTTTAAGTGAACTCATATTTTATTAATTTTAGCTTATCTTTACTTTAATAATTTAAATGCCCCCTTACCCAAAACGAAAGCCTAAATAGAAACATGACCAATGTCTGTATCTACTACTTGTTTATGGGACAGATACAGTGTCTTTGGAGCATACAAATATAAAGATGGCTCAATAGAATGCAGGCTTCATGTCTGTGCCTTGCAGGTTAAGAAGCATGAAAAGGCTTGTGGTTATTAAGCACAGGTGGATCCCTAAGGGCATAAGAGAAATGGGTTGTGGGAACAGTATGGCACAGGGATGGTGAATAAGCAGCATGACTCATCTATCCCAGCCTTCTTTCCAGAGGGGCTCTGCAGTGCCTCACAATCTATCTCTCTACGGAACTCCAGGCAGCCGCTACCCACCTACCAGGGCTGGAGAGAGAAAGGTCAACTGTGAGGTGGAAGAGACTTAGTTACCAGCCCAGAGTGCTACTTACTGGCTGAGTGGTCCTGGATAAGTTATTTAACCTTGAAGATCCTCCATTTTCTCATTATTAAGTAGAGGTAATGATAGTACCTTCTTCCTGGAGTTGCTGAGAGGGTTAAAATGAGATACATGTGGCACAGGCCCCCAAGAGACATTAAGTATCCTTACAAAGAAAACAGAGAAAATGCCTCTTTTAACTCCCCTTTCTAGTAGCAAGTCATCCACAAAATAAAAAATAATGTAAAAGACTCCAGTATCCCCCCATCTTTTTTTGGTTTTTGATTTCTGAACTTACTCAGAATAATTTTGAGTTTTCATGAATTTTTTTTGTTCGTTTTTAAAAGTATAATGCCATCAGTTCATGGAATTTAGTGTCAGACAGACCTATGTTTGAGTTACAATTCTGTTATTTACTTGGAAACTAGGGATAAATTGCTAAACTTACCAAGCATCTGTCTCCTCATCCATAAAACAGGAATGACATTACCTATACCACAAAGCTATTGTGAGATTAAAAAGACAAAACACACAGGCCATAAATCACTTGGTAAATATTCTTTGTAATCATTCCTGCACGGCAGGTCTCTAAGGGGCATCTGTACCCATTCCAGTGAAAGGAACCATCTGGCCATGACACTGCACTTTGAGCTTGTCCTGCTTAGTGCAACCATTGTGCTAACTTCTGTTTACCCTACTCTGATGAAGTTACTCAGTTCTCGTCCTTGGCTGCTTCCTGGCCTTTGTGCAATACCTCCTGATTTGAGGCTGGATCCCTGCAGATCATGTGACCTGGTCACAGCAGAGATGGTTATGCTTTAACTCTCTTTCGTACCCTGTGTTATGAACTATCAAGTGGAAAGAGACTGAAGGTGCTGGGGGTCAGAGTTGGGGAATATCAGGGATCCTGCTCTACCTGATCTTTTGCATCTGATTCAATAATTATTGATTGCTTACCATGCACCAGGCTCCAAGGATATAAACAGGACATGCCCCTGCCTGGGGAGCTCAGAGCCTGATGAGATGCAGTAAGAATAAAATTTCCCTTATATGAACAGTTACACAGAAAGTAAGTTGGATATAATAAGTTTCCTTCAAGAAATATGTGTAAGAGTACACATGCCAACTTGAAAGAGAGTAAGTTTCTTAAAAGATCCCTTTGACACTGAAAGAAAGAAAATGCATATTTCTTTAAAGAAGAATAGAATTAAAAGCTACCAAGACATATGCAGACTTTAATGTATATGTATAACTTTTGTGGAATATATATGAAACTGAAACTGAAAATTTTTGTCAAGTATATATACACATATATGTGTGTGTATATTATATAATATACTATATATATATAATAACTTTAAAACTCAGTGAACTTTCAAAAACTGGACACACTTAGGTAAACAATAAGCAGATTTAGAAACAGAACCTTACCAGCACCCTAGAATCTGACCCATCATGTACTTTCTGATAGCGTGAAATATATTTTTGTATCTGTACACTTTATATAAATAGAATCATACAGTATAGTATGCATATTTTAAGAGTGTTTTCCCATCAAATTTCAATTTATTATTTTGTGCTTTCTACATTAAATTAAACCAGGAAAGGTTTAATAGCATAGGCTTGAAATAAAGTATTCTCAAGCTTACATAAAAATCTCCAACTCTTTCTGCCCAAGATGATGTCTTAGTATCTGAATGTTCTGATTCTGGAGGTTACATTTCAGAATGTGAACCCACTCATTAGAAAAAGCTTTATTTGATGGAGGGCCAGGTACCTGCTTCCCAGCAACACAGCTTAAGTAAATGCCCAACTCAGACAGTCAACATTACTGTCTCAAAAATCTTTCATTCTGACATATTATCACACATTTGTCATTAGGGAACTGCATACTCACATATGTCCATAAATATTTGGTCTTGGTAGACCTAGGTTGACCTGCTTGAGAATCAGAACAGGGAAAAGTCTTATCTCTGTCCTTGGAAAACATACAATTAAATGAAGGGAAAGTTTGAATGTGGCCTCTGAGAGACTCTGTTTCCCTGAAAACAAAATCATTTTGCTCTAGTCAATCAATAACTACATGGTAAATGTGAATCTTAGGCTCAGAAAGAGGTTATCGGCCATGGCATTTCTTAACACTTTCATAATGTTATCAGGAATTAAAAGGTAACATTTATCAAATATTTACAAGTTGCGTGGGACACAGCACAGTGTAAACATATGAATCTGATAATATCCAAGCTGCAGTTTAAAACAGATCCAAAAAAATCTCAAAAATGTTTGCTCTTCAATGATACATTCTCCATCATGTAAAAATTTAACTATTGAGATGCTCTAATGACATGTGGAATGGGTCACACCAGGAGGAATGTATCACAGGTGAAAGGTCAATATCAGCAGAGATGAAAGAGATTGCATTAGGCAAGTTATGCCATCCAGGAAGGACAAACATTTTTACATGAACATAGGAAAAAAACTATCATATAATGGAAAATGAGAGGCAAATATTATTTTACTTCAGTTGATTACGTATGAAAGGTGTGTGCTAAAGTACACAAAAAAGAAATTGTCCCATCGTCCTGTGGTTAACTCCATTCTTTCATTTCCTGTCTGTGGTGGCATTTGTCCAGATTTTTAGGGGACAGAAACTTCATTTATCTTTCTCCTTCCCCAGTTCCTTGGGCACTTTGCCTCTGTATTAGGGCTTTGTCCAGTTCAGAGCCTCCATCACCACTCCCATTGTAGTAGATCTTTTTTTGTATTAATTACAGATGGTATAGAAAAGTAGGAGGAAGAGAAGAAGGAAGGGGAAAAAGAGGAGCAGGAAGAAGGGAACATAAGCTGGGAGACAACAATCTTTAGAAAAAATAAGATCATTAGCTAGAAAAAAAAACACAACAAAAAGAGTCACATAGCCCCAATACCTCAGTCTCCACACACCCATCCTTCTGGTGAACTTGAATGGTTCAGGACACTGCTGTTCAGTTTGTACCTTGCATACTGCTGCTGTCTCTGTTGTGTTTCACCTCTGGGCCATGTGCGAGGGCTAAAGCTCAGAGCAAACTGGAGTGGGCCTGACTGGACAGTAAGGTATATAGCTATAGTGGTCTGAAAGATTTAGGACAGTGAAATAACACTTTCCAGAAAAGAGAATTTCCTAAAGTAGATTTTATTGGTGGAACATTTGTTTCTTTGCTTTCAGAGTTGAAAGTGCTTACATTGTGAATTTTTTAGACCTTAAATCTGAGAACTGTATTAAGCTCTATAGTGATGGCGGATGGCAGCTAGAAATTCAAGGTTGTATTGCAAGGGTAATTGAAAATAAGACCCAAATGCCCTTGTAGAAATACAACAACAACAACAACAACAACAACAACAACAACAACAAAATGTTTCTCCCTAAAACACAATAAGTGAAGATTTTTATCAAGTATAGGAATAAAAACTGGAGACAAAGAGAACCAGAACTTGAGTATCATGAAACGTTGGGTGACTATAGAACAGGCATACATACATTTTTTATTTCAGCATTTTGCTGTGAATGAAATACTGCAAGCTGTAAAAGGTGATTATTTGTTTTTATTTACATGTGTGTAATCATAAGCTTTTTAAATTGGGCTAAAGAATGTAAACCAGACACCAGTTCATTAAATTGGAACTTTAATGGATATTCACCCTGCATAAATATGGGTGGGAAAAAGGAGAGCTTTAGAACTAATTGACTTCCTGCCCCAGGCACCCAAACGTCTTTCTGCAACTCTGGATTTGTCCCTCCAGGATACTACTGCCAAAATGATCAACACAGGGTCCCAAAATAACAATTTATTCTGCCCAAAGGACATTGTGCCCTCAGTCTCCTGGCCAGATGAATTGGCACAATTACATCCTTCTCTCTTGCTTTCCCCCTCAGGATACCCTAGGTGTCAGGGCTTTACATGTTGCGATGATTCAGAGCAAAAAATCTGCTAAGAGGAAAGACAGTGCTACAAGCGTCTTCTTAGATTCTTAGGTCCAAACTGATGGAGCGAAACACAAATCCTCCAATGGTTTGTTTCCTTCAAAACTTCACTGCCCCTCAGGCACATCCACAGATCAAGTGGAAAGCTAAATCCTTTCCTGACTCCTGACACAAATGTATTGGCGTTAACCAACAACAGCCCCAAATTAGCAAATTTCAAGTCCTCTTTTCCAACTGCCTCCCTCCCTTCACCAAGAATTAGTGAGTTAAAGACCATTGTGCAAATGGCTGTTAATCTGCTGAGCTCCAGTGCTTTGTCTGAAGGAATCCAACAGAAAAATAAACATTCATATCTCTTTTTGGAAAGAAAATTCTGTTCAACATGGTTGTTTGATCATTTCCTCCTATTTGTTTTGCCTCTTTTGCCTTAAAACTCTCTTCTATCAGTATGTTCCTTTGGACAGAGCTGTGTTTTGGGGAAAAAAGTTCCTTTACTCATTTTTCTTTCTGAGTCAGACTCACTGAGCTCTGCATGAACAAACCCTTTCATCAGGAAACCCCACAGATCCCCCTCAGGATGTTCAGGAACAGGTGTGTGTCTGCTGGAAAAGCTTTTCTCAATATAAATAAGCTCAAGGTGGCATTGTTAACAAAGAGCTGGGAAGTTGGAAGAAGGTGGTCATTTCCTAAGAGGCTCAACATCTGAGCCCACTGAGGTCCCCACTATCAAGCATTAGGATGAGTGATTCTAAAACCCACACAAAGGTGGGCACTTGAGCATTGTTTTTGACTCTGAAGAGCTACCTGCTAGGGAATTACCAACAGTATTTCACTGCCATTTAAAGAAGATGATATGGTTACTTCCTGAAGTGAGAGATGAGGAGAAGAAAAGGGCCAGGTAGATTGTTCCCAATGAAAATGAAAAAAGAGGAGACATTTACATAAGTCCTTAATAATTCTTTAAGACTAAACTCTTACTTACAAACTTTTTTAACAAAACACAGAAATAGATGGGATTCTTACCAAGAGGGACATAGCATTCTCTTGAATTTTCATTATAATAAGGATTAGTTTGAGGGATTACCTTCATTCTCCATTTATTTGCTCATTTATTCAGCCAATATTAATTATCGAGTGCCTGCTTATGCCAGGTGTGGTGGCAGGTTCTGGGGATGCAACAATGAGCTGAACTGGGCACCTCTACCTCTCTGTGTAGGTGAAGAACAAGAAATTGATCAACTAATCACACAAATAAACGTAAAATCACTAAGCTCTCCAAGGACAGGGACACAGGACTATACAAACCAATAAAAACATTGTTAGTCCTATTCAGGAAGTTTGGGAAATACTTAATGAGAGGAAGTTATAATTGTGCTTGGATGTATAGGTGGAGTAGTACTCAAAGAAGTGAAGGTATGGCTGGATTGGGGAGAGTGAGGAAGGATGGGAGATAAGATACAGCAGAAACAGACCTTTAGGGACGGGATCATGCAGACTCTCATTAAAGGCAATGTGAAGGCTTGGACGTTATCCTAAGAGCAATGGAAAGCTATCAGAGGGTTTTACACAGGAGAAATGATAGGATATGATCCGAAATGACATGACATGACATGACATAATACTGTTAGGTTGGATTTCTCTGCCTGCAGCATGTTGGTGGTGGTAAGAACAGAAGGACAGGCAGGCTATCAATAGACTGAAAGAGACTAGAAAGGTGACTGGTACAGGTTATTTCACTGAGAAATCTTTACACATTAATTAAATCAAATCTGATACAAGGTAAATCAGATCTAGTTTTTTGTCTGACACCTCATATAATTCTTCTTTCAGGCCTATTTACATTTTCCCACTCTCTTCCTAAGAGAACTTCCCCTCCATTTATTCAACAGAGGATTTGCTTCTGCCATTTTATAAGCCAAAATCACTTAGCCAACCTGTCTAAGAATCTTTATTTGTAAAAGGGCTATTGATAGTCTCTAGGCTTTCCTTCTGGAGTGGGTTATTAGGCATATAATCTGTAGTAATAGGTGTGAAAGTTCCCTGCACACTAGAATACATGAGATCAATGTGGGTTGGAATTACTGCATTGCTCCTAATTATGTGTGATGTCTACCTTCGCCGGGAGTTAGTGGAATGTTGGTGTGAATATTCTAGCAGGAGAAATAAGTTTAAATGCTTTAATTATGGTACTCATCAGATTCCTAGGTAAGGCAATACTTAGTTCAAAAGTAAAAGGGCAAAACAGAGGCAGACCTGGAGAGTGAACTGGGACAACTCTGTAGCCACAGCCTCAGGTCTGTGGATATTACAAGGCTATATATACTCGAATCTATTTGCCGTGGTGAAAAGGTATGTTTAATACCAGTAGGTGGCAACTGTGCCCTCACAATGCATCCATTCACAATTGTGAGGAGTCGGAAAGGCCCTAAGAACTGAGAAATGAGGGGCGCCTGGGTGGCTCAGTTGGTTAAGTGTCCAACCTCAGCTCAGGTCATGATCTCGTGATCTGTGAGTTCAAGCCCCCCATTGGGCTCTGTGCTGATGGCTCAGAGCCTGAAGCCTGCTTTGTATTCTGTCTCTGACCCTCTTCCTGCTTGCACTCTGTCTCTCTCTCTCAAAAATAAATAAAGATTTAAAAAAAAGAACTAAGGAATGATATCATCGCTGTCTTTGAGGGTAACTGGCAGATAAGAGCCTCTTGTCTCCCCAGAATAATGAATAGCTATGCTTAACCCCCAACTTCTGTTTGTGCAAGCAGGTTCAGGATTTGGTCAAACAAATCTACTTTAAGGGTAGCAGGGGCACATCTCGGGGTGGGGGGGGAATAGGTAGCAGAACAATCATTGGAGAGAAGAAAATAAAAATATATCAAACTTATTATAGAGCTTTCTATCCAGATTACATGGAGACCAAGCTACTGTAGGAATCAGGGCCTTTCAGATACTTCTGTTCTCTGTCCTCTTGCCCCTTTCTCAAATTTTGACATAATTTCTGATGACTTTCAGAATAGAAAGTGTTCTGTTCATTTTCCAGGGATGCAGTAGTCAGTCAAGAAGTTGTTTGTGTGAGGAGAGCAAAAAAAAAGATGTTGGGGGCATCCTCTTCATCTGTGAGCATTGCCTTCAGTACATTGAGAATCAATTCTAACTGTATAACCCTCTGGGTTTCTCCTAAGGTCATTTCAAATGGTATTAGAAAAGTCCTTCCCAAACTGAAGCAGTGAATTCTAATGTACAGTAACCTTATCTAGATATTTCTATTCTCTCTTGGTAAAGGTAATACTCCCTGGGGAAAGTTGTGAAGAGGTGCTCAAGAAATCCAAACCAGGCCTTATGGGATGTTTCCATTTGAGAACAGAGAGGGCTCTTAGGGTCTGAGGAGGTAAGATCCTGAGAATCCCACTTCCTGTCTCATAAGCAGCCTTTGGGATGGTATGTTTGTGACTGTGTGTGTCTGTGTTTGCAGCAAGAAGTAGAAGTGTTATACATTTACCTTTGTAAGAGATGGAATATATAAAGGGGAGTTGAAGAATCTTCTGGAAGTTTGGATGATCTATCAAATATAATAAACATGTACTGACATGAATGTAGTTTGAGATGCTCTTGAAGATGGATAGGACTTGGGAGGCTGAGGTACATTGAGAATTGGCAGGATGTGGCAAGCAGAAGAAATAGCTGGAGCAAGGAAAATAAGATATGAAAACGTAAGACTTAGGCAAAAAAATATCCAGTCAGTCAGTATGGCTATACATTTCTGAGTCGATTATAGTTGAAAAATAAGACTGGAAAGCTTAAGTATGGTCAAACTATAGAGAGCTTGGAAAGCCAGTCAGAAAGGTGGGAGGACCATTGATTCAGTCACTCTAGAAATATTTATGTAGGGGCTCCTGGGTGGTTCAGTCGGTTGAGCGTCCGACTTCGGCTCAGGTCATGATCTCACTGTTCATGGGTCGAGCCCTGCATCAGGCTCTGTGCTGACAGCTAGCTCAGAGCCTGGGGCCTGCTTTGGATTCTGTTTCTCCCTCTCTCTCTCTGACCCTCCTCTGCTCACGCTCTCTCTCTCTCTCAAAAATAAATAAAACATTTAAAAAAATTAAAAAAAAAGAAATATTTATGTAGTATAACTATGTGCCAAACACAATTCCAGGTGCTTGAGATACATCGGGAAACAAAAAATGATGAACATTTCTGCTGTTACAAGATTTGCATTCTAGGGATGACAGTCTTTTATTTGTCTTTGGTTCAGAATGTTCATGAACTTAATTAATCTCTACAACAACTCCATAAGGTTGGTATTATTATTAACCTGCTTTAAGGATGGGAAATTGAGGCACAAGGAGGTTGAATGTATTGTCCAAGGTCACACAGTTGGTAAATATCTAGAGTGGCTCTTAACAACTGCTTAATATTAGTTGTAAGAGCTGAAGGAGGTGAATTTCAAGGTGCTATGTTTGGCAAGAGGGGTAATTGCAAGCCTCTACCATAATAAAATACCAAAGACAGACCAGGTGGCTTAAACAACAGACATTTATTTCTCTCTGTTTTGGAAGCTGAAAGCCTGAGATTAGGGTGCTAATATGGTCAGATTCTGGTGAGAGCTCTCTTCCTGCCTCGCAGACAACCACCTTCTTGCTGTGTGTTTACATGTCCTTTCCTTTGTGCTTGTGCATAGAGGGAGAGATGTCACTCTTTCTTTCCCTCTGTGCTTCTTCTTTGTTTCTTTCTTTTTTTAAAGTTTTTTATTTATTTCTAGGAGAGAGAGAGAGAGAGACAGCGTGAGCAGGGGAGGGTCAGAGAGAGAGGGAGTCACAGACTGAAACAGGCTCCAGGCTCTGAGCTGGCAGTCAGCACAGAGCCCAATGCGGGGCTCAAACCCATGAACTACGAGATCATGACCTAAGTGAAAGTTGGATGCTTAACCGACTAAGCCACCCAGGTGCCCCTCTTCTTTCTTTTTTTAAACCACTCTGTTATGGTGTGATTGATCACAAAGAGCTGTGCATATACATATTAAATGTATACAACTTGATCGGTTTGGAAATAAGTATGTATCCATTAAACAACTACAACTAAAATAGCCAAACTCAGAAGCAGAGAGTGTAATGGTGGTTGCCAGGACCTAGGAGGAAGGGGAATCAGGAAGGTGTTAGTCAAAAGGTTTTAAGTTTCAGTTTTGCAAGATGAATAAGTCCTAGAGATCTACTGTCAGCATAGTGCCTATAGTTAACAATATCTATTGTATACTTAAAAATTTCTAGGAGAATAGATCTTATATTAAATGTTTCCCTCTTCTTCTTATAAGGCCCCCAATCCTATAGGAGTAGGACCCTATTTTTATGGTCTTATTTAGCCTTAATTATTCCTAAAAACTGTATCTCCAAATACCATCACATTGGGGTTGGGGCTTCAGTATTTGAATTTGGGGGAGGGACACAATTCAGTCCATAGTACCAGGAAATACTAAGATTTTAAAGATCGTCTAGTATTTGTCCAGGCATAGTATCTACATGTGTTTTCTCATTTAATTCTAGTCATGGCCCTAGGAAATGGGCAATATTCTCCCCATTTTACAGACAGTGGGAATATACAGTTGCAAGAATTTAAAGTTTTTTAATTGCACATACCCTGACCTAAAACCCCTGGTCCACCTTCTTTGTACCTCAGTTCCACTGCCTGGCTGCCACCCACACTTCTTACTGAGTGCCTGGCTGGGTCCTAAAGACTCTGTGACTCCTGGAAAGGAAGCACTCATTCTACACAAGAGGTTTCTGATGTGCCTGGAGGCCCAATGGCTGCTGAGGGCTGGCAGAGCTTCCTGGGTAGTCTGGGAAACAACTCTATGCCCAGGGAAACTAGTCTGGAGAGGAGATGGAGAGAAAGAGGGTTTGGATGGTGAATTGATCTGAGTCAGTTTAAGAAAAATGATTTTTTACAAAGATTGTGTTTTCTTTAAGGAACTTTCAGAGGGAAAAATGATAGAACATTTCCCAGGGTGAAATTACTTAGTGATTTGGGAAAATTAAAATGTGTTTTCCACAAAGGGAAATCTGAACCTCCTTTTTTCATAGCCACCTTTCATGGCCTTGCTTTTTTAAGTGTCTTCATTTTCTTATTCCTTTCTACATGGTCTGCTATTCGCATGGCTGTATGTAAAGGTTGCCATGAAAAAGGAGTTTGTGGCTAAAATCATGAAAATGCATTGGTGGAATAGTTTGTTAATCTTCTCATGCCAGCTATCTGATCTTCTAGATAGAGCCATGAAGAGTTGGGATGCTTAGAAACTGACTTGCCACTTAGTGATAAGAAGTGAATATTAACAGCATTCTGTCACTTGGATATTTCATACCAACAGGTCTGTGGGAAAGGTAAATCAAAGTGGGAGTGAAATTCAACAGCTTATATTTGAACAAGTTAATGTGTTTCTCTTAAAGTCATAATAAGTAACATAGATACATGGGTTTGATACCAGATGTCTACTTTTAGTGAGCTAATATTTGTCTCCTGAAACTCTCATAGCTCATCTTTGTTTTCAAACACTCTCAGATCCTACATTTAATTGAATAGTTTCTCTGCACTTGGAGAAGTCACATATGTTAAATAATTTAATCTTCACAAATGGCCTACTGAGATGTGGTTATTTCCATGTTACAAGAGAGGAAACTGAGTGATGCATGTCAGTTTTATCCCCTGTAAGTTCACTAAGGATTGTGCCTACATACGTTCATCATATATCCAGGGCTCACACAAGTACCTGTCACACAGTAGATAGTCAGTATTTGTGAAATTCATGAAGAAAAACATAGCCAATTTCAAATACAGATTTTAGGCTCTTAGGGCAGTAAGAATGACTTATGACATCAGAATGACTTGTGTGGTAATCCTTGTACAGAATTATTTTCCTAGTATTGCAACATTATAGAAATTCTCTGCAATATCCATTTCAATATACTACCCTTTTTAATAACATGTAAGGAACATGTTTATTTATAAGAATTAGGGAGTAGAAATGATCAAAAAGAACAACAGGGCACCTGGGCGGTTCAGTTGGTAAAACATCTGACTTTGGCTCAGGTCATGATCTCACAGTTGGTGGGTTTGAGCCCCACATCGGGCTCCACACTCCTAGTGCAGAGACTCTTGGGGTTCTCTCTTTCTGCCCCTCCCCAACTTATACTCTCTTCTCTATCTCAAAATAAATAAAACTTAAAAAACAACAACAAATACATTTAAATCACTTGATACTAGGCTAACTAGAACACCTGCCTCTGTCTTGCAGCATCTTGTGCTGTGATAAGAATCTGTACCCTTTTTTTCATTTTTTTATTATTACTGAAGTATAGTTAATATATTAGTTTCAGGTGTATAACACAGTAATTCAAAAATTCTATACATTACTCTGGTTCACTGTGATAAGTATAATCACCATCTATCACCTTACAGAACTATTACAGTGTTATTGACTATATTCCTTACACTATACTTTTCATTTCTGTGATTTACTTATTTTATAATTGGCAATTTGTATCTGTTAACACCTACACCTATTTCACCCATTCTCCCTCCCTCCCTCCTCTGCCAACCACCAGTTCTCGTGTTTGTGAGTCTGTTCCTGTTTTCCTGCTTGTTTGTCATTTGTCTTGGTTTCTGGATTCCACATATTAAGTGAAATCATATGGTATTTGTTTTTCTCTGACTTATTTCACTTAACATAATACCCTCTAGGTCCATCTATATTGTCACATATGGCAAGATTTCATTCTATTTTAATGACTGAGTAATATTCCACTGCATATACATACCACATTTTTTTTTATCTATATTTTCTTTCTTAACAAAAGGAGTGTTCTTCCAGTCTACCTTCCTGAGTTCTCCTTGGAGTCAAAGACAAGACAGGTTCTCTCTTTATGATCACCCAACAGGATCTAATAGGACCATTCCTTAGGGCTGTGGACTAGAAACAGGCATGGCAAAGCTCCCATTTCAAACAGTTTTTTCCAATTGCTATCAGTTAAAAACAAGCACCAGGGACAGCCTTCAAAGGGAAGTGACTTTGTCCTCAATCTCAGTTGCTCAGTGGAAAGAACAAATTTAGGTGATTTGCTACTAAATCCCCAGATGAAATCCAGATCTGTCATAGCTATTCTATCTCCCAGATCCTAGCTAGGAAGCTACCTACTATAACAAGCCTTTTGGTTTTCCAAGTTCTCTTTTATCCTGCAATCTAGGACTTAGACACATTGAATTATATTTATTTGACTAACTAAAATATATCCTTGTTTCTCTGACTTCATTTCACATAAATGATAACTAAAAGGCTGATTTGATTAATAAGAATAAGGAATAAACTGCCCATTCCAGTAAAATTAGTTTAGTGCTGTGAAATAGAGCTTTGTTTTTCCCTCAACTCTTACCTTTCCTTGGTTCCCTAACTCATGTGCTCAGGCGGACTGTGCCGGTCTCTCTTTCCCAACAGCAGTGGATGAATGGTTCTTAAGATTTGGGCGAGGTCTTGCCATCACTCTTACTCCACAAGAGTTTTCATTTCTTATTCTTTTATTACTATTTTTAAGATGTAAGTCTTGATTTTTGTGAGAGGTCAGGGAAGACTGGCAAATGTAGAAGGGAGAGAAAAGAGTAACATGATATTTTCTATAGAAAAATGTATTTTGGGTGTCAGGAGCTGTCAGGGGAAAAACACACAGACATTCATGGCAAAATTGTTGATAGAAGCTTAGGGGACTAATCCTGATGCTTACTTTATTTTCTTTTTAATGGGATGTCAGTTCTGAAGAATAAACAGCCTTTCCTGAATCCAGAGTTATAAGCACTTATTTGTCTAGATAAAGTATAGAAAAGAAATATTGTGTGCTGTGGCCCATAAGTCATCTTCATGGCCTTTCAGGTAAACTACCAAGGATTTTTACTGTTCAACTCAGTGGAACACAATTTGGTAAACTGAGAGCTAACTGATCACAGCCATTGAAGCAGTTCACAGCTGACACCCAAAATTTCATCTTAATCTGAAGTGGCAACATCAATTCCTAAAAAAGTGCCACAGAAGGGAATGCCCACACCCCCTATTATGGGCAAAAGAAAAAAAGGAAGCATGTGTCAGATGCTTCAAGGAAGGGCCTATTTTATTCTGATACCTGTTTCAAGTGTTCCCTACCAGAGGAGCAGAGTGGGGTCACCCTGCCCCTCACACCCAACACTCCCTAAGGCAGCATCTGTATAGAAATGTGGATTGCAAAATACAAAGATGTACAATAGGGTTGTAGCATGGGACAAACACAGAAATAAGGTTACTGGAGTAAGTATTTTTAACAACCTGTCCATCTGTTCTAGTATCATGAATTGTGGAGTTAGGAAGACCAGCAGTCAGAGTGTGAATAGCTAAAAATCAATTTAAAATCTGAACCAGGCACAATTGCTGAAGGAAGGCTGAGAATTCTCTGAAATTGCTCTGAAAAGCCAATGGCAAGAGGAAGCTGTAAGTGAAGTGCAGAATGGCATGAAGCAAAATCAAAGAGCATGGAACAAGCAGACAATGTAAAACCTTAATGACAAAAGAAAATGTAAAATAGTCTCACACGGTTCTTACTGAGGACAGTTGGAAAGTTAATACCAGAGCCATATTATTCATTATAACATTAGAATACATTTAATTCCAATAGAGTTTCCTTCCTTGCAAATGGTTGACATAGTCTGTAAATTTGAACAATGATGGTAAACACTTGGAACCCCGGGCTGGCCTCAAGCCCTACCTGAACCTATTGCTAACTGCTCATTTAGTCATTCATGTGTCCATTCAGTCATTCCAACAAAAGTTTCTGAAAACCTATATATTTTACACTCTGTGTGTGTTAAAGCAACTGTCTAATACTTTTGGAACTCAGATTACACATATGGAAACAGGGATGGTAATTCGTATACTGACAACCTTGTAAGGTCTACAGAGAATCAGATGAGGCAGTGATTCTGAACTGAACTATGGCTGTAATTTTTCTTATTCTCTAGACAATTAACATAATTAAGCTCAAAAATAAGCTCACTTAACTTATTTAAACCTGGTCTAAATAATGTGGTAATTATGTTTACACTATGACTGCAGAAACTTATCTTTTGGTCTTCTGAGCCACCACTGAAACTCGAGGCAGCACTCAGGCATTGTTCTGAATGCTTTTAGCACTCCATGTGTGGTTCAATTTTACTTGAAAACTGTCAAATATCAATTGGGATTAATATGATTCCATTGATCTCTTCACCTGGTTAGATAGGAAATATCAGATTTGGAAACTATCACATAAAAAAAGTCATTTGTTGTTCATAAACAGGTTGAGAAGTTAGTAGAGAAGGCTTCAGTGAGCTGCTGCTTGCACAGATATCCCCTTTTGTCTTCCAGAAAGCCCTGCCTTGTCAATTTGTGCTCAGGTGAACTCAAAGAGCACGCTGTACTGGTGCCAACGTTCAACATGCTTATGAAAATGCCTTTCCATTCTTTCCTCTTTCCACAAAGAGGCTTGTCTTTAAAATGGCCCTGCTGGGTGTTTGTAAACTCAACTGATAGAGTAGCCAGAACCTTAGCATATGTATCTCTCTAGCTCAGGAATGGAAGAAGGTTGTTTCCTCTTATTTTACTTTTACGTGGTTGCTCAATGAATGAGAGTTTAGACATATAACTTCTTTTCTGGCTTAGCTTCTTACCAGTGATAAGCCTTCTTCTGGCATGTGAATGGGTCATTTAAAAGGCAGAAAAAAAATCCCATAATTATGTGGAGTAATTTTGACACTATTACCAGGTGTTTAGTGTATATGTAAAGTCGGCAAAAAACGAACATCTCTCAGGACATGCACTAGGTAATGGTCAGCAATGTTACCAAATAGAACTTGTCCCCTCACCATACCCTTAAGAACACCAATGTAGCTGTCCATGCTCTCCCTCTTGCATGGGGCATGCTTGTCTGCATTGAGCTCTAGAGTCCACACAGCACTGTCCCTGACACTCTCTAATTTCATAATCACAAGTTGGTGAAGTTTATTATCTCCCATTTATAGAGGATAATTCCAAAGGATGAATTGATCTTAGGGGCTTTGGTGAACTTGACTGAAATTCACATCATCTGACTATAGGACTTTGCTGGTGAATTTCTGAAACAACTTGTGTGCCTCGGAAAAGAGACCTAGCACTGGGTGAAAGACAGATTGTCACCATACCTTGGGTGCTTTATATGAGTTGCCCTAACACTAATTTGTATACAAAAATTCACAAAGAAATTCAAACTTCACAATTTGTGTTTTTCCTACCCTAATCATTATTTAGCACTCTACTTTGATAGAGTGCATTACATATGTAGGTATGTTGTAAAACTTCTTCCAAGTTCTATTAACCCATCATATTAAAACCTATGCCTTCCCACTCTTAGCATTTGACGGTATAATGTGGCTGTTTTAAAAATAATGTATTTTGAGACTGCATTGATAGAAATACACTGTTTGGAATGTAGAAGGGTATAGCACCATTCTATGCTAGGTCAGGTCACATCTCAAACACAACCTTCAGTTCAGCACATTGATAAAATTAATATTGTATATATCCAGAGGATCATGCCTCCACCACTGGGAACTAGGGATCTGGGCCTGGGGATTAAAGAAATGTAGGGTGAACATGATTGCTGTCTTCACATTTGCAAAGGCTGTCAAGGGAAGACAGATTAGTCTCACTCCATGTTGTCCTCCAGGGCCAAACTAGATTCAGTGGGTGGCAGCCACAGGGTGGCAGATTGAAGCTCAATGGAAGGAAGAATTTTCTAAATTATTAGATCAGTTCACATTGGGCTGAATTGCCTCAAGGGATATGTTGCTCCCAGGTACCAGAAATGTGCTTACAAAGGCTGAGCCATCCTTTGGCAGGATTGCCTCTGCATGTATTCAAGCACTAGAAAAGGATTTAAGAAAATAACATTTCAGATACCTTTCACTCCAGATATCTTGGGTTCTAGGATTCATGGTGAAGCAGCATGCTCAGAGCCTTCTCTCTTGTTTTCAGACCATCTAAACTAGTTTTCTTAAAAAAAAAAAAAAAAAAACTTCCACCAACAGGGAAAAAGGAATTTATTGGTTTTGGATATCCCTTTGGGTTTATTCTCAATTTTTCCTTATTTTCTCTCATTTGAGCAGAAGATTTTATTCCATAGTGGAAATATAGGCATCATTGAATTCCTTTTTTTTAAATTAATTAATTTATTTTGAGAGAGATAGAGACAGTATGAATAGGGGAGGGGCAGAGAGCGAGGAGACGAGAATCCTAAGCAGGCTTCGTGCTGCCAGCACAGAGCCTGATACAGGGCTTGAACTAATGAAACTGTGATATCATGACCTTAGGTGAAACTGAAAGCCAGACACTTAACTGACTGACCTATCCAAGCACCCCAACATCATTGAATTTCTCATAAACTCCTGAAATTTAAAATAAATTGTAATTTGTTTCCTTTTCTAAAGACTTTATATTTTTAGAGCATTTTTAGGTTCATGGCAAAATTAAGAGGAATACAGAAATTTTCAATATACCTTCTGCCCCTAAATATGTGTAGCCCATCCCATTATTAATATTCCCTACCAGAATGGGACATTTGTTATAATGATGAACCTACATTGACACATGATTATCAGCCAAAGTCCACAGCCTACGTTAGGGTTCTCTTTTGGTACTGTACATTCAGTAGGTTTGGATGAATATATAATGGTATGCATCAATCATTATATTTTTCTATATCCATTTTCTATGGAAATATGATATCATTCTGATGGGGGATGTTGATGATGGGGGATGTTATGTGTGGATGGGTAATATGAGAAATCTCTGTATCTTCCTCTTAATTTTGCACAAACCTAAAACTTTTATAAAATATTTTATAAAATATTTTATAAAATATATTTTTTTAAAAGTTTGTGTAAAAGGACCTTGAGCCTGCCGCATTTCTAAGAATGTGATTGTACTGCTAGTTCATGAGTCCTTCTGGTCTTTTTATTAGCAAGAAAAAAAAAGGCACATTCAAACTTCATTATTGAGTTGAGTGTAGTATAGAAATGTTTCAAAGATAGAATGGGGCTTAGAAAACTAAATTTTACAGAACCCAGGGTCTAATAGTAGTGGGTACAGTTACTACTCTGAAAAGAAAACAGGGAAGAACAGTTTCAAAAACCCACTGAGGGTCACTGTGTAGAAAGAATGACTGTCTGGTATAGAGACCAAGGCAGCCCACCATGACCTGGTAGAAGTGGAACTGAGAGAAACCTCCCTCATTCTTATTTCTTGCCACCCTGTCAACTACTAGTGCCTCTTATTGATAGAACCAACTGAAAGCCCATGGGAAAGGGCACCTGTCATTGCTATCCACATGGATCAGCCTTACAGGGCACAGAGTTGGATGGAGAAGAACTCAGAGTGGACATGGAGAGGCCAGCAGGAAATAGCCAGCACTGTCTGCACTCACAGTACATAATGAGGTAGTTATTTCCCATCTGCTGTCTTTGTAGCCTGGAATGTACTTGTTAGCAGAGCCTATTTAATTGACTAGACTTAGAATTGGCTTTAAAATAAGATTAAAAGCAGTCATTGCTTTAAAAGAAATGTTCTCACTTCGGTTTATGAGAACTTTAAAGTAATTTAACAATAAATATTTCAGGGTAAACTAAATTTTTGGTCTCACTTAAGGAAAGGTTTATAGTAGGAGATTTATAAAAATCTCATATTTCCAAAATGCTTTTTTGGAATTGGAATTCTCCTTATCCCAAATTAGCCATACTTATTGTTCCTTCCTTCCAAAACGATCTGGTATGGTCTTTGATAGGAAATCTATGATATACCTCCTAATTTCATTCTGAACATTCATATTCAATAAAATATTATATCATCATGTTTAGACAATTGAAATATTCAATATTTTTTGCTAGGTTAAATGAAAGGAAGATCATTTAAACATTACTATTTGTTGTAGGGCCTGTAACAACTTGCCAATAAAAGATACACACTCTTCTTATGGCATATAAAATACCATGATGTTGGGGAAATCAATAAGGCTATGACTAGAGAAAGGAGGTGGGCTAAATGGCCCTCCCAGATTCCACGCACACACTTCCCTCTCTTCACCTAGAAGGAATTATCAGAAAGCAAGTGAGTCTGGTATTTAAACATAAATTCATCTGTAATTTGGTGCTTTTCAATGGAGGTTTTCAGAGCTCAATTTCAGTTTCATCTCAAAGTGGAATTTCAGAGTTACTTGACAATAACAGGTTTGCTCTTGAAAAATGAAAGTGGAAAGTGAAGTCTGGATACTCCCCACTCCCACTTACCATGCCATAGCCTTTCAGCATCTTCCAAAGTGAAGAGCATGTTCAATGTTGATGGAAACACAGTGAGCTACCTTGTGGGAACTACTTTAGTGCAGCCAAATATTTTACTGTGGCAGAAATGTTCAAATCTTGTTGAGAAATTCATGGGACTAAAAGCAAAAGCTTCGCATAGCCTTTTAGGTCCAGATATGTAATATTCTGTAAAATCTAATATGAATTTGGACTGAAATAAAATATATGCAAAAGGCCCATATTTTGACCCTAAATTCCTCTAGTTTTGTATGTAAGAAAGTTTTCTATGTGATCCATCCAACTGGAGGACCTGATAAGATAATCAAAAACAAAGATTTGTTGTGCCACCCCAAAGAATAGACCCAGATGGTCTCCTAAAGAGAAATTGTCCCCAAACAGTTACCATAAATCCTTTGCTTTGGGGATCAGGTCCAAAGGAGGTGGTTGAGTTGAGTATTTGTATATACTCTTTGGAACTGTTTAGATTTTGATGAGGATGCAAGAGGTATTAGAAGTGTCTCAGATAGAAAAACTATGCCTAATAAAAGCTAAAAATCAAATATTCTGTTTAATACTTTGGAATTAATTTCTGTTTAAATTTGGTAGATAATAAAACTATCAAAAAGAAAAAAAAAAAAAAAGAAAAGAAGGGGCACCTGGGTGGCTCAGTCGGTTAAGTGGCCGACTTCAGCTCAGGTCATGATCTCACAATTGTGAGTTCGAGCCCTGCATCAGGCTCTGTGCTGACAACTCAGAGCCTTCAGCCTTCTTCGGATTCTGTGTCTGTCTCTTTACACCTCCCCTGCTCATACTCTGTCTCTCAAAAAAATAAATAAGTGTTAAAAAAATTTTTTAAAAAGAAAAGAAAACTATTATTAGAATTTCTAAAAACTTTGATGTAAATGGTGTAAAGAAAAAAGTATATAATTCAATGCCAGGAAGTAGGTGTAAGAGTATTAGAAAATTTATTATCTTGTGTTCTGAGTTTAAAATTAGCAGGTTCTTAGATAGCACTGCTCAATTACACCACATGTATTCTAAGGATATAATAGGACTCCATTTGGGTTATTAATATGTGACTCTCTTAATATTTTATTTTTTGATAAACACTGTCCAAGTGAATTTTTTTTCAGATTCAACATGTTGATTTTCCTAGAAAACTACTCAAAGCAGATGACTTTCTTTTCTTTTTTTTTTTTTTTTTTAATATTTTTATTTATTTCTAGGAGAGAGAGAGAGACAGCGTGAGCAGGGGAGGGTCAGAGAGAGAGGGAGTGACAGACTCTGAAACAGGCTCCAGGCTCTGAGCTGGCAGTCAGCACAGAGCCCGACGCGGGGCTCGAACCCACGAACCGCGAGATCAGGACCTAAGCGAAAGTCGGACGCTTAACCGACTAAGCCACCCAGGCGCCCCTAGATGACTTTCTTAAATAAAGCTGAAACTTATAGAAATTAATCAAAAGGAAATTTTTGTCCAAATAATTGGAGGTTGGGCAGAGGGAGAACCCAGAACACACGCGTGTTATCCCAAAACCTGTACAAATACATCTTGGGAGACAGCCAGTTGGTTCTTTTGCAATAGAGTCTGTTTAGAAAGCAACATAAAATCTTCACCATATCATGTGTATTTAGTACACTGTATAGTGTTTTGGTAATAGAAATATGGGAAGTGTTTGTCAGAGTGTGAAAATGACAAATGATTACATACAAATTTTTTCTTATGTTTCAGGTGGGAATACAGGGAAATAATGGTGTACAATGGTCATACTTTTTCTTAAATGTTTGCACCATTTAACAAGTAATATCAGAAAGTGCTATCTGCTGCCTTTCCCTAAAGTTATCCCTCACTGGAAGAAGAAAAAAAGCAGTCCTCTAGTTAGCAGTTAGCAAGGAAGAGGAAGTAATTGCTGTGTTTAGGCCAATGGTAGAATAAAGCATTTTCTTTCAAAATCCTGCAGAAATACACAGAGAGGAGAGTGGGCAATTGCTAAGCATATTTGTTCCCATGGTCATATTTTCTTACATGGGTGACGTTAAACAAAACACTAAAACTTCATTATGTGTCCAGGACACTTGCTACTTGACCATCCCTCAGCAGTTGCCACCACTCTGAATGGCATACAAGATTCTTCACAACCTTACCCTTGCTTGCCTCTCAGTCTCATGTCCTAACACTCATACATCTGTCCATTACTCCAAATGTATCACAGTTAATTATTGTAGATCCTAAATAGACTGTATCTGTAAGCCTCCATGCATTCCTCATTCAGTAAATATTTTGGGGTTATATAGTGTGTGTCAGACACTGTGCCAAGGGCTAATAATAAATGGTGGGCAAGGTAACATGTTCCAAGGCCTCATGCAATTTATTGTGGAGTGAGGATAACAAAGAAACAAAACATCCCCCTACCAACAATAAATAAAGAAATATAAATAAAATAATTATAGATTGTGATAGGTGCTGGGAAAGGAAAATAAACACAGTGTTAACATAGAGACAAAAGGAAATGAGGGGTGTGAAGTGGTGCCATTTGGTATGTGCCAGGTGAAGACCTGGGACCAAGACTTCCAAACCAAGAAAACAACATACACAAGTTATAAGTATGGAAGACTTTCTCAGGTTTAGTGAATTGAATAAAGGTCAGTGTGGCTGGAGTATGGTGTAGGGGACATAGCATGACTTGAAGATGAAGAAGTAGCTTCAGATCAAGCAGGGTCTTCTAGCTCATAGCAAGGAGTTTTATTCCAAGGGCAATCAACAGTTATTGGTTGGACTTAAGCAAAGTTGTAACGTGGCTTAATTTATGTTTTAAAAAGATTGTTTTGGCTTTGTGTGATGAATGAATAAAAGAAACACAATAGATAAAGTGGATGGAGCAGTTATGTAGGCTTTTCTGGCAGAACAAAAAAAAAGGATGAAAGCAGATGCATTCAAGAGATATAAGGGGGAAGAATTAGTAGTACAATTGAGTTTTTCTCTTTTCTGACTAATTTCTATTACCTTAAAATCCCAAACCAAGGAACCCCTACAAAACTAAGCTACTTTGAAAGCCTTTTAAACCGCCAGGGTTAGAGACGATCTCCTGTTCTCTAAGCAGCTTGTCACATGGCTCAACAATGTGACACCCCATAATATTGACTTCCTTGCCTGCTTTCTGTAAGACTGTGAACTCTTTTTAGAATAATGGCCTTGTCTTGTCCATTTCTATATCCTTGGCCTGAGAACAGAGCCCAGTGCATAAGAGGCGCTCAGTAGGTTTCAAATGTGTGTGAATCATGCCTTCTAGATTCTTGGAGAGCTCTTCAGATGACATGCAACACTGAAAGGAAGCCAGATCTAGGAGCCTTGGATTGATTCTGGTATTCAAAGGATTGTGGAAGAGCTTCTGCATTCCAAAGACACCTACATGTGTTGGAAGTGACCAACACATCTCAGACAGGAATCCAAATTGATTTTCCACGGCCTTTTGGGGGGAAAGATTTCTTGACTAAGGTAGACTTTCTCAAAAGTACTTTGAGTTGCATTTCTAAGCCTTGCTGTGATAATTACAGTTCAGAAAAGCTTGCAGCACATAGCTTACCAGACACTGTCATTTTTGACAAGGAGTTTGCATTTATCAGTCATGTGTCTGGGAACTGTTGGGCAGAAATCATAACCAAGCTGTCACCACAGCCTCCCATTACCTTCAAGCAGATTCATTTTAATTCACCCCCATAAAGACTTAAGTGCCTAACATGAAACTTAAGGTGTTGTGCCTGGCTGTTAAAATAGAGATGGATGTCAGAATATTTGTAAAAGACCTCTGTTCATAAGGAACTCACAGTCCTTTGGGGCAAACAACTAAACAGGCATTGCAGTTGGGGATGCTAACTTGTAATGTGTACATATAACATTATGTATATGTAAGAGAAAACAGAATAATTTATGTTTTCTTCTGGTGGGAGGAATAGAACGTATATGTAGTCAAAAGGAGCTTAACTTGAATTGGATCAGTAGTTTATCTGCCTCTCTCTGTCAACTTCCCAGATGCAGGAAAGCCAAGGGCTTAAAGGCATTGGCTTCAGAGATAGACTGTCTGGATTCAAATCAATTACTTTATGACCTGTGTAACCTCTACCAAATTACTTAACAACTCTTCACTCAACTGTTAAATGGGATAATAGTATGTACCTTATAGTGTTGCTGTGAAGATTAACTCAGTTTGTACATAAGAACATGAAAATGTAATTCCAAGCTTCCCTGGGGAATACTATCAGACATTTAAATCAGTGTTAATACCCATTCTTCTCAAGCTATTCCAGAAAATAGAAATCGAAGGAAAATTTCCAGACTCATTCTACAAAGCCAGCATCACTTTGATTCCCAAGCCAGACAGGGACCCAGCAAAAAAAATAGAACTATAGGCTAATGTCCTTGATGAATATGGATGCAAAAAATCTTCAACAAGATACTTGCAAATAGAATTCAACAGCACATAAAAAGAATTATCCACTATGATCAAGTGGGATTCATTCCTGGGTTACAGGGCTGGCTCAATATTCACAAATCAACCAATGTGATACATCACATTAGCAAAAGAAAAGATAAAAAGAAAAACCACATGATCCTGTCGATTGATGCAGAAAAAGCATTTGACAAAATACAGCATCCCTTCTTAATAAAGACCCTCGAGAAAGTCGGGATAGAAGGAACTTACTTAAACACCACAAAAGCCATCTATGAGAAGCTCTCAGCTAACATCATCCTCAACGGGGAAAAACTGAGAGCTCTCCCCCTGAAATCAGGAACATGACAAGATGTTCACTCTCACCACTGTTTTTTAACATAGTGCTGGAAGTCCTAGCATCAGCCATCAGACAACAAAAGGAAATAAAAGGCATCAGAATTGGCAAAGAAGAAGTCAGACTTTCACTTTTCACAGACGACATGATACTCTACATAGAAAACCCGACAGACTCCACCAGAAGCCTACTAGAACTGATCCATGAATTCAGCCAAGTTGCAGGGTACAAAATCAACATATAGAAATCGGTTGCATTTTTATACACCAACAATGAAGCAACAGAAAGAGAAATCAAGAAATGGATCCCACTCACAATTGCACAAAAAAATCCTAAAATACCTAGGAATAAACCTAACCAAAGATATAAGAGATCTGTATGATGAAAACTTATGAAGGAAATTGAAGAAGACACAAAGAAATGGAAAAACATTCCATGCTCATGAGTCAGAAGAATAAATATTGTTAAGATGTCATTACTACCCAAAGTAATCTACACATTCAATGCAATCCCAATCAAAATTGCACCAGCATTCTTCTCAAAACTAGAACAAACTATCCTAAGATTTGTATGGAACCACAACAAAAGGCCCCAAATGGCCAAAGTAATATTGAAGAAGAAAACCAAAACAGGAGGCATCACCATCCCAGACTTTAGCCTCTACTACAAAGCTGTCATCATCAAGACATTATGGAATTGGCACAAAAACAGACACATAGACCAGTGGAATAGAATAGAGACCTCAGACTTGGACCCACAAATGTATGGCCAACTAATCTTTGACAAAGTGGGAAAGAGTATCCAGTGGAAAAAAAGACAGCCTCTTTAACATATGGTGCTGGGAGAACTGGACAGCAACATGCAGAAGAATAAAACTGGATCACTTTCTCACACCATACACAAAAATAAACTCAAAATGGATAAAGGACCTGAATATGAGACAGGAAACCATCAAAACCCTAGAGAAGAAAGCAGGAAACAACCTCCTTGACCTCAACCGCAGCAATTTCTTATTTGACACATCCCCAAAGGCAAGGGAATCAAGAGAAAAAGGAACTACTGGGACCGAGTCAAGATAAAAAGCTTCTACACGGCAAAGGAAACAATCCATAAAACTAATAGGCAACTGACGGAATGGGAAAAGATCGTTGCAAATGACATATCAGATAAAGGGCTAGTATCCAAAAAGTATAAGGAACTCACCAAACTCCACACCCGAAAAACAAATAATCCAGTGAGAATTGGGCAGAAGATATGAACAGACACTTCTCCAAAGAGGACATCCAGATGGCCAACAGACACATGAAACGATGCTCAGCATCCCTCCTCATCAGGGAAATACAAATCAAAACCACACTGAGATACCACCTCACGCCAGTCAGAGTGCAAAAATGAACAAATCAGGAGACTCTAGATGCTGGTGAGGATGTGGAGAAATGGGCACCCTCCTATATTGTTGGTGGAAATGTAAAGTGGTGCAGCCCCTCTGGAAAACAGTGTGGAGGTTCCTCAAAAAATTCACAGTAGAACTCCCCTATGACCCAGCAATAGCACTGCTGGGAATTTACCCAAGAGATACAGGAGTACTGATGCATAGAGGCACATGTACCCCAATGTTCATAGCAGAACTCTCAACAATAGCCAAAACATGGAAAGAGCCTAAGTGTCTATCACCCTACGAATGGATCAAGAAGATGTTGTTTATCTATATGATGGAATACTACATGGCAATGAGAAAGAATGAAATCTGGCCATTTGTAGCAATGTGGATGGAACCTGAGAGTGTTATGCTGAGCGAAATAAGTCAGGCAGAGAAGGACAGATACCATATGTTTGCACCTATAGGTGGATTAGGAGGAACTTAACGGAGGACCATGGAGGAGGAACTTAACGGAGGACCATGGGGGAGGACCAGAAGGGGAAAAATAGTTGGGGAGAGGGAGGGAGGCAAACCATGAGAGACTCTTGAATGCTGAGAACAAACTGAGGGCTGATGGGGTTGGGGGAGATTGGAAGGGGGTGATGGGCATGGAGGAGGGCACTTGTTGGGATGAGCACTGGGTGTTATATGGAAACCAACTTGACAGTAAACTATTTAAGAAAAAAATAATAAAAACTAATATGTGCCAAAATAAAAAAAAAAGAAAGAAAATGTCATTCCAGTCAGTGAAAATAGTATGACCAAAGGCAATGGGTATCTATGGAATGTAAAGGAAATGCAAATCTCTGTGCACAGAGTATAGGGTATATTTGAAAAGGGAGATTGAGGAGGAGATTGGGAACACAGTTTGTGACCCAGATCCTGAAGAATTTGTAAAATATGCTAAGAAATACTATAGGAAATGAGGAGCTGCCAACGGTTTCAAACAAGGAAGTGGTGTGACCAGATCTATGTCTTAGCAAGACTTCTGCCAAGAGTAGAAAGGTTGGACTAGAAGGGGAAAGAATGCAAGGCAGAGAGTCCAAGCATTGATTATAGCAGTAATCCATGAGAGATGATTCAAAACCCAGAATGGGGTATGAACAGTAGGGAATGCTAACCTGCTCAGTTTAAGGTTTCTCAGATATTTTGACCATAGGACTTTTATTTCCTTATATAATATTCCAAGGCTTCCTCAGGATTCAGTTTGGGAACGCTGGCTTAACACCTGCTAATTAAAAAAAATTGTTTTTTAATTTGATCCCTTTATGTTTTTCTGCATCTCAGATTTTCTATTTCTAGCACCCAGCAGGGAATCATGATCACAGAAAGAGCTACTTGTACATTATCTGACATGGATAGTTTAGCAGATCAACGAATGAGCAAGTATTCAGTGGAAATTGAGTTTATGCTGAGCTCTCTGGAATTGCACATGAGCCACTCCTCCTCCATAATGTTCTCTTCCCTTCTTGGCCAGAGAAGTTTTGTGAGGAGAGTAGTGTGATAAAAGTCGTATTTGAGGAATATTAATCTGTTGTTTGCATATACTGTAGGTGGGGTGGTGTACTGCCCTAGAGGCTTAGAATTCCCTTTCCAATGAATTTGGTGCAGTTCTCTCTGAATATAAAAATAACAAATCCTTAGAATATGCTAGGTATTATTCTAAGTGCTATATACTTAGAAAATACACACACACACACACACACACACACACACACACATTCTTCATAATAACCCTATAAGGCAAAACTGTTATTACTACTATTTTATGGATGCAGTGAGTCACAGAGAAAGCCAAAATCACATAGCTAGTAAAGGATAAAACTAGGAGTGTCAGTGACAACAGGTGGTGTGTAATAAATGTTGAAAGAATGTGTGAGTGAGGGAGTGAACAGAGTAAAAGAACAAGACATTATTAGTAAGCATTAGAAAAGTAAGAAGAAATTATGCATGCAGTTTAAGGACAACATTAGGAGCCAAACAGGAAAAGAAGCCCTGGCTAACCTGGGCAGTATTCCAAAGAAATTACTCTTCAAATGAGAGAGTTTGAAGTAGAGTTAGTAAAGAAAAAAAGAGTGAAATTCACTCAAGATTACAGTAAATAGGGCACATTGGGAAAGTTAACACATCTCTCTGCTGTCAAGATCAAGCTCTTGTATTATTATTGGCTCCTATAAGTGGCATTTGAAACAGATACCATTTCAACTGCAAAGAGTTTACTGAGTAAGACCCAAGAAATGTTTTCAATTTGCTGGATTCTGTGACCTCGCGAATAGAAATGACATCTGTGTATCTAGAAAGAGGTGCTGAATACGTCCTGTGGAAGGCTTGCTGACACGGTTCTAAACAAGACATCACTCTCTACCTGAACCTGTCCGTAAGCATGTACATAGCCCTGTGTTAGGTGTTATCAGAGGACCAAAGCATAAATATCATCAGTCAATAAACATTCGCAAAGTAAATACTAGGGCTAAATGGATAAGATATAATCCCTAATTGCAAAGGCCTCCCAATGAAATATACCTAGTAAAGTGTACTATGAAAATATAGCAAAGGGTTATATAATAAGACCAAAAGTACAAAATATATTTAAATAAGAATGTCTCAATAAGGATTTAGGACAGGAGGAAGAATTTCAGGTGGGTCTAGATTATTAAACAAATGATGAAGAGGAGGAGAAAAACATTTAAAGAAGGAAAAAGAGCAGCAGTACTTAATGCTGATTTTAAATCAGGGACACTGAAATGGTTAAAATATAATATTCATAATCATAGTATCTTTGGGTTTCCTCATTGAAGAAAGATTCCGCTGACCTTGAATCATGAAATTAATTACCCAAAGGATATAATGCTAACTGCAAACAGTTATTTCTTCTGAAAGCAGGGTCCACTCTTGGATCTTTATGATTTCACTCTCCCAATCTTTTATCTTTTAGGGTTTTTGGTCTTTAGAGCCCTACAGACTTTCTCTTACCTTTCAGTTCTTGCATTCCCAAGGCTGGCATCAGTAGGCATTCTGAGTCATTTATTCACACAAAATAGAAACTCTGCCTTCTTACTAGCTTAAAATTCTGTCCTTCTCTGACCCATCCTTGACCCCAAATGAGGCACAGCTGAGCACATATCCAATTAGGCTCATCCTTATGCTAAAAGGTAGGCCCAGGCCAGCATCATCTACACACTATACTTTTGTATGTGTGCACAGCTCATGTGTCATAGCTGGCAACCTGGCGCTGACATACAGCAAACCCTGATTGCCATCAATCTGCTTCCAGAACCATCTACCCAACCATCACAAGATATCATTTTGGGGCTGACATCTTTGGGGCCTAGTCCCAGCCAGGAGATGTGAGTCACCCAGGAATGACAGTCTGATCAAAATGCATGATGGATAGGCCTAACCATCATCCCATCACTCATGAGCAAGGAGGCAAAAATTGTCAAGGTAGGAGTGTCAGGTGTGGGGAAGGTAATTTCTGACAGGTGATTAATGCCAAGGAGCTAGCAATCATCCAGGTACTGCCAAGAGAAATGGGCAGTTATATATATTTTCTCCTATGACAGTGTCTCCCTTCCCCCACTCTTGACCTGTGGTTTTACAATGCTGCAGAAAAGTCTCACAGATGATTGATTTTTCTTTCCCAAATTCTAAATATTTATGCTCCTTAAAAATCAAGAGCTTATATACAATATACATGCACACATACCCCAATGTAATTCTAGTTAAGACTTCATAGCCCCATTGTCTTTTGAAAACCAACTGATATGTTCCCCAGTTAATGTTACTCTGCTGATTATTAAGGAAGTGATGGGTCTGTCTGCCTCAGGCCAAATCTTGGTTTTGTCTATGGCCTTGAGCAAATGATTGTACTTGTCTGTGTCTCAGCTTCCTCACCTATAAAATAAGATTGCTTTGAGGATTAAAGGAGGATCTTTCATCTTTATGGTTTATGACAAATGCTTAATAAATACTATGTAATATTGTTACTATCCCTCTGCTGTGCTTATTATGTATGAGAGAAAATTTTCAAGAACTGCAGATTTTGTGAAACACAGGGCACCTGAAGAAAACATAAAATGAGCAAGGGTAGAGGGTACTTTGGACACTTGAATTAAACCAAAATGAGTGTGGGTCCTTTGAGATAGGAACTGGAGTAAAAGAGCAAAAGGCAGAGAAGAAAAGCTATGCTTGAAACTGCTGAGATTTGGCCCTTCTTTCCACTGAGCCCCAGATAGCGACACCGTCAGCTTTTTCAATATGTGGAGGATTCTGTGGCGGTGGTACAAAACCAGAGGTATTAATTACCCCTGGACTCACCGGTGCGTCCAGTGGTGAGGAGAAATCCCATCTAAGGTCACAGCAGGAACAGGTGTCAATACGCTGAGGGGGTACAGCTTCACCCAGACTCCAGGCAAGAGAGAGAAGCCACACTAGCTATTTTAACATTTTTCTAAATGTTTTTGTTTATTTCTGAGAGAGAGACATAGCATGAACAGGGGAAGGTCAGAGAGAGAAGGAGACACAGAATCCGAAACAGGCTCCAGGCTCTGAGCTAGCTGTGAGCACAGAGCTGGACCGGGGCTCAAACCCATGAACCGTGGGATCATAACCTGAGCCTAAGTCGGACGCTTAACGGACTGAGCCACCCAGGTGCCCCTATCCTAGTTTCTCAGTAACTGAATAATTTGGTGCCTGCCAGTTATGCCCCAACTAGCTATTTTAACAGAAAGAATTTTATATAAAGATTTGTTAATTAGGTTTTGAAGAACTGAAAATGCAAAGGAACTCTGAGGTATTACAAAGATAGGAACTGCAAAGAGCAGCTTCAAGCCCTTTGGTCGAGGGAGCCAAGGGAAAAGGCTTTAATTATTCCATTTTAGACGCTTGGAGCCCTGTGGAGCTGAGAGTCAGACCTCTGAGGAGGGGGTGCTGCTCAGCTGAAGCCAGGATTTTGAAAGATGTCCTGGTTTTTCAAGTGTGGGAAAAAATGACTAACAGGATTTAGCTGCTGCTTCTGGAACACAGATGCTTACTGGGGTGAAAAAATGAGGCTGGGGTGCCACTGACAAGAACAAGAAACCCATAGGAAGGAAGGAGCAAGACCCTTCTCTCCACAGCAGCCTTGCAGTCTCCCTCTGGCACCTGCTATTGGATGCACCTAACAAAGAGGTGTCGTTCGCACCCTTCCACCCCACAGGGATTCAAAGTAGGGTAGAGGAGGGTGGGTGTGGAGCTGAGAGATAGTAACTTACTAACTGGCACACTGTCTACGCTACCCATCCAGATGCAGGATAAACATGCCTACTATTTGCCAAAGACTAGAAGCTAAGATGTACTATGTTGCCCTCCAGGGACTCAGGCAAAGGAAAGGAGAAAAAAAGAAAGGGCATATGACTTGGAAACATGACTAAGAAATGTAAACCAGTGTGAGGGATAGAGGAAGGATGGGAAAGAAACTACCCAGAGTTGCAAATTAAAAATGAGTTGGGATCTGCTGGATGAAGAGAAAGAAAGTAGGTAGACACTGATATATGGAAGAACAAATCAGGAAGGGTCTTATATGCCACATATGGACTTGAGATTTTTTTTTCCTGAAGGCGATGAAAAAATACCAATAGTTTTTATCTGATGCAGTCAAGTTTATGTTTTGACAAAAAGAATTTGAAAGTGGTTATGATGGCAGCAGACTGGCCGGATTTTAAAAATTGCAATAGTCTAGAAATAAATGTTTAATTGAGGGTTTTTAATAATTAATACATTTACAAAACACAAATGATACGAAAGGTGGATATTAAGAAATCTCCCCTATAGATAACCGTTTTCTTTTTTATTCAACCTTTTAGTTTACTTTATCTAAACACAAGTGAACATGTATTTGACTTTTTCACCCTGTCTCGTGCAGTCTTTTCTTATTTCAAACAATGCCAAAATGAGTCTCCAAAGTAAGATTTCTGGGTCAATGGGTAAATGCTTTCGTAATTTTGGTAAATGTTGCCAAAAGTGGTGAAGATTTTCCTTTTCTAGTTGTATCATTTTGTACTCCCACCAGCATAACAAGAGAGCCCCTCCTTTCTCACGGTCTGGTCAATGATGTGTGCTGTGAACAGTTTTGGAATTTTGGCCATACGATAGTTGAGAGACAGAACGTCAGTGTAGTCTCTCTGAGTGAAATCATGCTCTTGTTTCATTCTTAGGGACCGTTTGTATTTCTTTTATTTATTTATTTATTTTGCTCTCTATTTTATCTTTTAGGTATTTTTCTTTTGGGATGTTATTCATTTTCCCCCCATTTTATAGGGGATGCAAATGTTTTTCCCAGTTGCTCATTTATTTTTGAATTTGGCTTCTGGCTCTTATTTTCTTTACCATGCAAGACATAATTTTCTACTCTCAGTTTATGAAAGAAGTCACGCATACATTCTATGAATACATTTATTGTTTTATCTTTACATTTAAAATACTTCAGTGCAGGGGAGCCTAGGTGGTTCGGTCACTTAAGCGTCCAACTTTCGCTCATGTCATGATTTCACAGTCTGTGAGTTTGAGCGTCAGGCTTGTGCTGACAGCTCAGAGCCTGGAGCCTGCTTTAGATTCTGTGTTTCCCTTTCTCTGCCTCTCTCATGCTAATGCTCTCTCTCTCTCTCTCTCTCTTGTTCTCAAAATTAAATAAACATTAAAAAAATTAAAATACTTCAACACATTCAGAGTTTAGACTGAATATATGTTCTATCATTATCATTATATAACTGAATAATGTTCTACCATTATCTTTCAGTAATGCTAATGCCATTTATTAAAATGTCCATTTTCACCTCACTGATTTGAGATATCATTATTATCGTATTTTAAATTTCCCTATATACCTGGGCTTCCTTCTGGAAATTTGTTCTATTCCATTGATCAATTTATCTAGTCCTGAGTCAATACCACACTGTTTTAATTATTGATGCTTTATAATATATAATATATATTTTAGCCTGCTAAATGTCAAGATGCCTCTTTTAGCTCTTTTTTTCAACACTTGAATTTTTTAAAGCACTTTTAGTTTACAACGAAATTGAAAGGAAGGTCCATAGGTTTCCCACATATCCTCTGCCCTGACACAAATATAGCCTCCTCTATTATCAGCATCCCCGACCAGAGTGGTATATTCTTTACGGTTGATGAACCTGCACTGATAATCATAATTAACCAAGGTCCACATTTACTTTATGGTTCACTCTTGATGTTGTACATTTGGAGAAATGTATAATGACATGTATCCATTACTACAATATCATACACAGTATTTTCACCGTCTCCCCAAATCCTCTGTTTCATACCCACCCCTCTCCCCCACCTTCTTCCTGGCAGTCACTGATTTTTTTGTATTATTTCCATACTTTTGCTTTTACCAAAATGTCATATAGTTGGAATCATATAGTATCTCCTCTTTTCAGATTGGCTTCATTCACTTAGTAATATGCATTTAAGGTTCCTTTATGCATTTTCATGGTTTGATAGTTCATTTCTTTCTAGTGCTAGAAACTATTCTTTTGCTGAATATACCACAGTGTATCCATTCACCTACTGAAGGACTTCTTGATTGCTTCCAAGTTTTGGCAAACATCCTTGTGCAGCTGTAGAGCTACTGTAAACATCTATGTGCAGGTTTTTGTGTGGACCTTCAATTCCTTTGAATAATACCAAGGAGGGTGACTGCTGGATAGTATGGTAATAATTTGTTTAATTTTGTAAGAAACTACCAAACTATCTTCCAAAGTAACTATTCCATTTTGCATTCCCAAAGGCCATGAGTGAACGTTCCTGTAGTTCTTCATCCTCACCAGCATGTGGAGTTATCAGTGTTTTAGATTTTGACCATTCTGATAGGTATTTATAGTGGTGTCTTATTATTGTTTGAATTTTCATTTCCCTGATGCCCCATGATGTGGAACATCTCTTCATGTACTTATTTTCCATCTGCATATCTTCCTTGGTGAGATGTCTTGTTAATGTGTTTGGCCCATTTTTTTAATAGCATTGTTTGTTTTATTATTATTGAATTTTAAGAAGGTTTTTTTGGTATATTTCGAAGAACTGTCCTTCATTAAATATGTCTTTTGCAAATGTTTTTCTATGACTTGTCATCTCACTCTCTTGATGCTGTCTTTCACAGAGTAGACATTTTAATTTTAATGAAGTTCAGCTTTACAGTTATTTCTTTCATGGATCTTGTCTTTATTGTTGAATCTATATAGGCATCATTATACCCAAAGTCATGTAGATTTTCTCCTATGTTATCTTCTAGGAGTTTTATATTTTTATTTAGGTCTATGACCAATTTTGAGCTTCTATTAGTGAATGCTGTAAGGTCTGTGTCTACATTCCCTTTTATTCATGCAGATGTCCAGTTGTTCTAGCACCATTTGTTGAAAACACTGCATTTGCTCCATTGTATTGCCTCTGCTTTTTGGTCAAAGATCAGTTGACTGTGATTATATGGGTCTTTTCTGGGGTCTTTTTCTTCTCTAGATTCACAGTGTCTTATGTGTACTTAAAATATTTATTTTATTATATCTTGCAGTTTAATAGGTTGTGTCTATCTCCCTATGTCCTGCTCTATGCCACCACTAACATTGTGTACCATTCCACTATACCCCTAAGTCTGATTTTATTTTTTATTAAATATTTTATTAAAATATTTTTAAGTTTATTTATTTTTGAGAGAGAGACAGAGAGAGTGAGCAGGGAAGGGGCAGAGAGAGAGAGAAGGAGATGGAGAATCCCAAGCACACTTCACACTGTCAGCATGGAGACCAATGTGGGACTCAAACTCTTGAACCATGAGATCATGACCTAAGCCAAAACCAAGAGTCAGACGCTTAATGGACTGAGCCACCCCAGGTGCCCCCCAACTCAAATTTTAAATACTGGGGCCTGTATCAATTCACAGAAGAGGCTCAATGTTTGTTGCATTTGTACATTTTTCTGAAATGTGAATTTGAAAACTAATTATAATTAAACCTGCTCAATCTGACTACATACTCCTCCAAAAGCCCAATGAGTGGGTGAAAAGTCTCTAGGCTGGAATACTTCAAGGAGTGTCTTAGTCCTACTGTCTCAGATGGTTGGGATGCTCATCCTCTTCTGGGTACATTCTAACAGCACTTAGGAATTCCCTCTACATTTAGTCTCAGTTTCCATGCACTATATACTAGGGCACTGGGCCCTGGTGAGAAATCCTTCTAATATAGATCACTTCTCCTTTGTCCAACGCTTCTTAACTTAGCCAGATTTTTCTTCTGTTCTGCAATCTGTTTCACTGCGGTTAAATAAAACACGATGTACTGATCCTGCCCCCTCCCTATACATTGACTCCCTTCCGGGTTAGACTCCACTTCACTCCCTTTGGCTCCTGGCTGCTTCCCTGGGGCCCTCTGCCCTCCCAAAGCAGACATTTGGCTACCAGGTGTCTTGCAGCCTCTCTACCTACCGTCTGCCCCATGGGAGATATTGCAATGTTACATCTTTCTCTTTCTCACTCTCTATATCATAAAAGAGTTATTTACTTGAATAGAAGCCCCATTCCCCAAGGAGACAGACCAGAAATTTTTTCTATGGTTCTTCAGGTTTTCTCATTTTCTCTTTAGTAAAGCAGCAGGATCCTGAGGCTGGGTTTTAAACATGTCATTCTCCATATGAGTTTCCCTGGCTCTACTGGACTCTGTTTTGACTGCTGGTTTTTCCTCCTTTTTCTCCCTGTTCTTCCTTCATTGACAGAGTCAAATATCACTAATATTGTTTCATTTATCAATAGCAATACTCTTATCTCTATGCTTTAAAGGTAACTTCTCTAGTAAGAAATTATAGAAACTTCACTCTCTCTAACCCCTCTGATTTAATCAATGAACTTGGATTGTTTCCTATAGATATACATTGTGAAAATGAAGAAAGAGACATTAATTGTGTGGCTACACTATCCTGACTACTCTGATAGTCACTTTAAATTTGTAAGCTCATTTTGTAGTAGATATTAGCATCTGAATTTTTAAAAATTTGCTGAGAGAAATTAAGAAACTTTCCCCAGATCTACAGCTGGAAAGTAACAGAACTTGCATCAAAACTGGCTCAGGTTTCAAACTACTTCCACTACTATTCTACTATTTCTACTGTTGTTGTGCTTTTTAAGCTAATTTCCACAAACTCTGCTATAAATAAGGAGCAGTCAAAACAAATCAGCACTTAGATAAGCTTTCCTCAGGTCCCCATAGCTGTCCAAGATTCAACCACACCACTGAAAAAGTAGAAATGGAGGAGTTTATTTCTTGGGTCCCCATGCTGTGCGAATGAAACAAGGGTGTACGGCACATTGGTCTGAAGGGGCTAGAGTGTAAAACATGTACTCTTGCCATCTCCCCAAGAATACCAAGACTGGGAACAACATGTGTATTTCTTTGTATTTCTCTAGTAGATGAAGTGATTCCAGGATACTACACATGGCACTTTGGGATTCTTACAGATGAAAGGTGCTATATACATGTCAGGTATTACTATACAGCACTTATAAAAAGTGTTTCCACTTATTGGTGTGGACTCATTGTTGAAAAGCTTAGAGATGATAGTTATTGCTGGTAATAGCAGTCAGAATAGCAGTGTAAATGGCCTTTTTTGCTATAATTTGCTCCATATCTTACTGTTTTTTTTTTTTTTTCTCTCCTAATCCAGGGTGCCCTAGAACAAAAAAGGAAGATATTTGCCGACAAGGTTTAAAAATAGAAGGATAACTATTTTTCTTATTGTGGTCAAGGTCAACAGCAAGGAAGAAATTTACATGAGTGCATCATAAATGAAGGTAGACCACAAGAAGTTTTTTTTTTTGTTTTGTTTTTGTTTTTAATTACTACATGTAACATTTTTGCCTTTAAAACTCACGGTCTAAATGTTATTATCTTCTGACAGTGTATCCACTATAATTGGGAATTGTGCACATTTTATTGGTAGAAAAGACAATATACTGTAATGTCTTCATGGTTAGAAACTAATTTTAAAATCTCCTTTTTAGGCAATCATCTGGGTTTTGAATCATTTGGCTTGACCAGTTTTACTACCTACCTGTGTCCATTGGCTTCCTATCTATTCCTTAACCATCTGTAAGAATACACTAGAGAGAGATACCATCACCTTACCCTGGTGTCACTGAATTCTTCACAGTTAGCTATTGTTCAGTCAAGCAAATAGTGCTACCTTGGGAAGAAAATATCCCTATTTTTTTTTTAAATTCCCATTTGGCCCCAGCTTAGATATCTACTCCAGTGCTAGGAAAACTTCAAAATGGCAGAGAAATGAGATTTTCCTTTGTCTTTTCTATGAGACTTGACAAAACTATTCTTCATATTTATTATGCACTGGCTACAACTTTTGGATTACCAACCATTGTCATATACATTTGCTTATGTAATTCTCAAAATTTCTTTTTAAATTTCTTTTATTTTTTCTGTAAATTTAATAATAGAAATATAAATTTCTTTTTATTTTTGAGGAGGGGGGAAGAGGGGGAGAGAGAGAGAGAATCTTATGCAAGCCCCATGTCCAGTGCAAAGCCCAATCAATACAGGGGCTCAGTCTCTAGAGCATGAGATCATGACTTGGGCTGAAATCAGGAGTCGGATGCTCAACTGACTGAGTCACCCAGGCGTCCCTCAAAATTTCTTGAATTAGGCTTGATTCTTACTTTTCAGAGAAGGAAACTGAATTTGGAAAGGTTAAATCAAATGCCCCAGAGTATACAAGCACTAAATCTAGTCAGAATTAGATTTCAAATTCAGGTCTCTTGATTTCAAATTCTAAAAGCTTTCCTTTAGATGAGGGGTTGAGACACTTTCTCTAAGGGGTTAGATAGCAAATATTTTCATCTTTTCAGGTTATAGCATTTCTGTTCCAACTATTAAATTTTGCCTGTGTAAAGAGAAAGAAGCCATAGAAAAAAAGGTAAATAAGTGGCTTTGTTGGATAAAACTGTATTTACAAATTCATTGTAGTTTGCCAGCCTCTGCTTTATAGTTTGCTTCTCCTATAATTATACTCCATTTGAGATTTATTTATGGAATCTCTTCTGATTAAGTTTTCACAAAGTTTATTTATAATAATTAGAAGAGAAAATAATAGTGCTGTCTCATAACCTAAGCTACTAAGCTGACAAAATTTACTAGTTTAATAGTCTATTAATATAGTAAAAATAGCACTGGACGTAGAGTAAAAACTTTGGATTAGAAAATGGGCTCAGGGCACCTGGATGGCTCAGTTGGTAGTGACCAAATCTTGATTTTAGCTCAAGTAATGGTCCCAGGGTGTAGGATCCAGCTCTGTGTCAGATTCCTTGCTGAGCATGGAGCCTGCATAAGATTCTCTGTCTCACTGGCTCTCTCTCTCTCTTTCTTCCTCTCTTCCTCTCTCATTCTCATGCTCTGTCTCTCTCTAAAATAAAAATAAATACTCCCAACAAATAAGAGCCCTGGACCTGATGGCTTCCCTGGGGAATTCTACCAGACATTTAAAACAGAATTAATCCCAATTCTTCTCAAGCTATTCCAAAAAATAGAAATCGAAGGAAAACTCCCGGACTCATTTTATGAAGCCAGCATCACTCTGATTCCCAAGCCAGACAGAGATCCAACAAAAAAAGAGAACTATAGGCCAATATCCTTGATGAATACGGATGCAAAAATTCTCAACAAGATCCTTGCAAATCGAATCCAGCAGCATATCAAAAGAATCATCCACCAAGATCAAGTGGGATTCATTCCTGGGTTACAGGGCTGGTTCAACATTCGCAAATCAATCAATGTGATCCATCATATCAATAAAAGAAAAGATAAAAACCATATGATCCTGTCAATAGATGCAGAAAAAGCATTTGACAAAATACAGCATCCCTTCTTAATAAAGACTCTCGAGAAAGTTGGGATAGAAGGAACCTACTTAAACATCATCAAAGCCATCTATGAGAAGCCTTCAGCTAACATCATCCTCAACGGGGAAAAACTGAGAGCTTTCCCCCTGAGATCAGGAACACGACAGGGATGTCCACTCTCACCACTGTTGTTTAACATAGTGCTGGAAGTCCTAGCATCAGCCATCAGACAACAAAAGGAAATCAAAGGCATCAGAATTGGCAAAGAGGAAGTCAAACTTTCACTCTTCGCAGATGACATGATACTCTACATAGAAAACCCGACAGACTCCACCAGAAGCCTACTAGAACTGATCCAAGAATTCAGCCAAGTTGCAGGGTACAAAATCAACGTACAGAAATCGGTTGCATTTTTATACACCAACAATGAAGCAACAGAAAGAGAAATCAAGAAACTGATCCCATTCACAATTGCACAAAAAACCATAAAATACCTCGGAATAAACCTAACCAAGGATACAAGAGATCTGTATGATGAAAACTATAGAAAACTTATGAAGGAAATTGAAGAAGACACAAAGAAATGGAAAAACATTCCATGCTCATGGATAGGAAGAATAAATATAGTTAAGATGTCATTACTACCTAAAGCACTCTACACATTCAATGCAATTCCAATCAAAATTGCACCAGCATACTTCTCAAAACTAGAACAAACTATCCAAAAATTTGTATGGAACCACAAAAGACCCCGAATAGCCAAAGTAATCCTGAAAAATAAAACCAAAACGGGAGGGATCACCATCCCAGACTTTAGCCTCTACTACAAAGCTGTCATCATCAAGACAGTATGGTATTGGCACAAAAACAGACACATAGACCAATGGAACAGAATTGAGAACTCAGAAGTGGACCCAAAAGTATACAGCCAACTGATCTTTGACAAAGCAGGAAAGAATATCCAATGGAAAAAAGACAGCCTTTTTAACAGATGGTGTTGGGAGAACTGGACAGCAACATGCAGAAGAATGAAACTAGATCATTTTCTCACACCATGCACAAAAATAAACTCAAAATGGATAAAGGACCTGAAGGTGAGACAGGAAACTATCAACACCCTAGAGGAGAAAGCAGGAAACAACCTCCTTGACCTCCACCGCAGCAACTTCTTACTTGACACATCCCCAAAAGCAAGGGAATCAAGAGCAAAAATAAATTGTTGGGACCTCATCAAGATTAAAAGCTTGGTCTCCCCTCCCCAAATCCATTCTACTTTCAAATAAATAATCTAGAATTCTGTTAAACCTAACTTATCTTGGTGGCGATTGGGTTTGGAATATGCATGTCTCCAGTCCTACTCATTGAAACAAGAGGAGAATTGTGCTGTTTAGAAGCTTCTGAAAAAAGTTTCCTCTCTCCTATTAAGAAGACATGAAAAGAAACAGTGCCTTTCATCCTTAACACATCTTTCTCACTGGAAATTTTGTCTGGAATTAACACAGCTAGCTTGAGACCATGAGAGTCCAGCTGAGGGGAAAGCTGTCACATAGAAGATGGCAGAGCAGAAGGATGGAAAGAACTAGAACCTTTGATGACCCTGTGGAGCTTCTGAAACAAACAAGGTAGGAATCTTGTTATGTTAGGTAATAAGATTATTTAAGGTATTGTTTAAGCCCATTTGATTGAAATATTGGATTGTTTGAAGTCCTGATATAGCTTCCTATTATATATTGTTCTTTTAAATTTTTTATTTCATGTCTAAGGATGAAAATAAGAAATGTTAGGTTGCTGCCTTGATTCTGCCAGTCTGATTAACTGAATGATTTCCACATAATCATATTATTTCTATGAGTTTTAGTTTTTCTATTCATATAATGGAGTCAAATCAAAGGATTAAACTTCAAATAAATTTACCTGTTCTAATAATCTCTAAATCCATGATAATGCACAAAATGCTTTCTTACTTCTTTTTCATATATGTTTTGGTCTAGATCTGCTCTGTCCCATATATTAGCCATTAGCCACATATAACTAGTCCATATTGAGATGTCTCATACATGTAAAATATGCATAGGGTTTTGAAGATTTGGTATGAAAAAAGGACTATAAAATATACATTATTTTTATATAACTTACATGTCATAATGATATTTTGGATTCCTAGGGTTAAATGAAATTTATTATTAAAATTAATTTTACTTCTTTTTTAGTACTAAAATCTACTTTTTTTGTTTTTAACTGAAATCTGAAGGAAAGAGCAACAAACTGATATGTCAGGTAGGGTACCTATGTTTCAGTCCTGAGAAGAATTCCTTCTACTTTAGGAAACAGGTCTATCACACTTAAACAGTATCTTCAGAGCAGCACTGGTATTTGACCAAATAACTTGTCACCATTGCCTAGTCAAGGTGACATATAAAATCAACCATCATAACTCCCATATTTTTTTTCCTCTGCTCTAGAATTTATTTGCCTTCTGTAAATAAAAACATAGTATGTTTTTATACTCATCAAGAATTTGAGTTGTGTTGCTCTCTGTAGTTTCTTATACATTTTGATTTTTGATTTTTCCCCTTATTGCCAGCAGTATTTATTATCTTAGGAGAAAGGTGACAAGACACACAAGCAAAGAAAACACCTTTGAGCTTCAAAAGCTTCTGCATCTAGAGTGTAATGTTTATATCACAAAAAACAAATCTGAGAAAATGGACAATAAGTTGGGCTACCTCATTGTAAAGGGGTAAAGACAGAATGGGGAGGGCAAAGAGAAGACAAATAACTCAGATGTACGTGGATTCCTAAAAAGCAATCCTGTGTCTCATCCACAGCTTGTTTCTTAGTTGGGGGTTGAGATAAATAGAATAGAAACTTGAGATAAAATTCAGAATTCAAGAACTGTGGATAATTCCATCTGGATTTTGAGGTAGAGCTCACAAAGACTGCAAGCTCCACAGAAGTTTCCTGCATGCAGTACAACGTAGACAGGGTTGAGTAGAAATGCCTGAGACAGTCATGTTACAGCCCAGTGAAATGCAGGGGATTCAAGTCATTTTTGCCCACCTCAGTGAAGCTTCAAAGGACCTGAAAGTGACCCAGCCAAGAGATACCTATTGCTAGAAAAGAGGGTGTAAGCAGCTATGTATGGACAGATGACAAAAGACCAGATAGGAATGAGGCAGAACATTTTTCCCCTCTGGACATTGTTGTATCTGGATATAATATTAACTGTCATGTAGTATAGACAGATGATTACTGAATAGTTAACAGATGCCAATACTCCTCAACTACTAGACCTACCTTACCTAAGTCAAAGGTGACCATATATCTCCATTTTCCTAGGATAATCTTGATTTATTCTAGTTGCTTCATGCAAAACTCTTAAATAGTGGTTCCTCTCACTAAAGAAACTACAACTATAAAACTAAAAACTATGTGGTCACCAACTAAGTTCTCAAAAGTTAGAGGTGATATATGAGAAAAAGTAGTATGAGAAAAAGTAGAAAGCCTGAGCCAATTGAGATTGTTTCTTCTATCAAGAAAAATGAAGAGGAAAATATAAAATAGAAATTAAATTCATTTATGGGGAAAATAAAGTTGAGTTTCTGGCAGACCTGAGAGAATGTCCTGAAATTCACCTTTACTAATGTAAACGGCACCTAAAGGAGCTTACATCTTCAAGTCCATAACACTATGCACAAACAATTACTTCAATATGATAGGATATATAATACATTTTATGTATTTAGTTTCTGGCTTAAGTTCTCAGAATGCCTTTATCCTAGCAGCAAATGGAATCCTCACTAATTTGTTATAATAAGATGGTAGAAAGCAAGAGATGCTTTACAAAGGGCTTCACCAGCCCAGCTAAGGGGATTTGGACTGTATTTAAAGGAATAAAAGAATGAGATTTGTATTTTAGAGCATTGGCTTGGGCAACAATGCAGATGATACACTGAAGGAGAACTAGCCAGAGGCTCCTGTGGCAATTTGTATGGTAAATAAGTCTGAACTAACAATGAGGATGCCAAAGAACAGATTGGGAAGCCATTTAGAAAATCAAAGAAAAAAATATTTGGAGACCAATTTTACAGATCTCCAGTTTACAGAATGAGAAACAGAGAACATTTGTAGAAGTGGAGAATGAGGACAGATTTGGACACATTGGCTTGAGGTTCTTTTGGGATATTCAGGAGGAGATGATGATTTTTCAGGTGTATTTTTGGGTTTGGAGTTGACATGAAGTTGTGTATGAGGAACATGTGATTTGGAGGTACCAGTTTATAAGAGTTAAGGAAAGTAGTGAGCACTGAAAAAAAGGTTACTTTTTTTTTACTTTCTCTTAGTCTCTCAGTACAAGGAAATACAACCCAAGTAAATTTTATGTCAAAATCAGGCTAGAAGGTATTTTTCTGAAATAAAAATAAAGCACAATAACATACTTTATGAACTGTTTATTGGAAATTTACATAGGAAGAATTTTACCTTTGACCATTATTTCTCTTCTGGGGCATTTTGTGTCATAGGGGACATTTAAAAATGTCTAGAAATATTTTGGGCTGATATAACTACAGAGGGTCATCAGGAGGGACTGTCACTGGCATCTGGTGGTAGAGGCCAAGGGTGCTACTAAATATCCTACAATTCACAGGCCAGCCCTCACCAAACAACGAATTAGCCAGCTCAAAATGTCAATAGTGCTAAGGTTGAGAAACCTCTGCCTTAGACAGTTGAGCTAAGAATTCTGTTGAAAGAGCTGAAATCACCCTTAAATTGTTTTTCTGATCAAGAAACATCACAGAAAGGCTTTGATGTAATGCATGAAAGTACCTTGATATTCTGACTGAGAAGTCCATTCCAGTTAGCTTTTCTAACTCAAAAGGCCACTTATCTACTCAAAAGCTCTTGTGTGCACAAGAGCACACTGGGTGCACATCACATTGAGGGCTCCAAGGACGTATAGCAGTTTTACCTACAGATCCCTCTAACATAGGTTAGTGGTTGATACAGAGTTAAGTTCTTTATGGGAGTGGATGGGAAAGCATATGCCACTAAAGACCCCTTAAAAAATGGAAGGTTGAAAATGGCCGCTAATTTTGGCTATTGCATTGTCAGATATGAGGACAAAAGGTGATGACAGTGGTCAGTAATATAAGATAGTGGTGAAGAGTATGAGTTGCTGAATCTAGCTCTCGGAGCTAGTCCTATAATTCACTAGTTGTATGATCTCAAGCAAATTACTTATCCTCTCATTTGCTGTACTCTTTTTCATCTGTAAAATAGGGATAAGATTAATACCTGCCTCAGAGAGTTGTGTTTGAGAGTAAATCAAATATCATTCTCTGATCTTAGTGGAGTGATTGAGGCTTAATGGGCTCTCAATAAAATGTCATCTACATGGCTTGAGGAGCCTAGCTGATAGAGGGTGTTATCAATGGAGCAAAAGAAGACCTAGACCTAGCCCACTGCTTCAAAAGTGACCCTTCTCTAAGGGCTCTCAGGTAACTAACGCAAAGGTACTTGTAGTGTTGGTACGGGGATTAATACTTCTTGTTTCTTTTTAATCAAATTAATAATTTGCTGGTTAATATTTTTTAAAAGTGGTGACAGTCTTGCTCTTGATTCAACTAGTTTCCACCATAATGAATGGGAGTAGATTCATGCTTTTCAAACTGTAGTTCTCATAAGCCAATGAAAAACTTGGGAACCACAGATGAGACTGTGGTTTATAAAAGACTCTACATGATTCTATGTCTGAATGCAATACCTGTATGCATACAACTATACTGCCATATTTAAACACTTTTGTCACTGCTTACGAACCGTGTGGTCTTTGGGAAGTTACTCAAACTTTCTGTGTTTCTGTTTTCCTGCCTATAAAATAAGCATTAAAACTATCTCATAAAATGGCTGTGAAGATTAAGTGGGAAACAATATGTAAACTCTTAGCCATAGCACACAGAAAATATTCAGTAAATGTTAGCTATTAATATTTTATGTAATTAACAAACACAAAAGTAAACGTGTACAAAATTTAGATGACCCTTTAAAGATAAACTTTGAGATGCCAGAGAAATTTCACATTTGCAGTGTGGTATTTTAAGCTATCCTGTGTACTATTTTGCTTTTCTTCTAAGAACCCCGTGGTAAAATTCTTGAGAAGCATCAGTGTAGAAGGTGACCTTCTAGTCCACTGGATAAATATGCGACATAGAATATTTTGACCAATGTTCTTAGATGCTATCCAAAAAAAAAAAAAAAAAACCAACCCAAAACCCTTATGAATAGATACATACTCAATATTATTTTCAGCTGTTTAAAGTTTCCCTATCTCACACTCATTAATCACACATTACGCTCATTAATCATGTTACAAAAGAGGATCATTAACAACTATGGCCAGATGTGCAGGAAAATCTCCTGCCTGGAAGCCTTGCATGCTGGGTCCCTCTGCAGCCTGAGTCACAGCCACCTGTCAGACAGCGTCAAATGGGGGACATGGCTGGGGTTCACAAGAGCTGTACAATCTGGGTAATTTCTTGAGCTATGATCCTAAACAACCAGAGAGATGCAAAGATAGAACCACATATAGGGCAAGCAGAGGAAGTCACTCAAGGATTCCAGATCATTCTTCTTGTTGATAAATTCAATATACAATCATTTGAATTTGTAAAGTGGAAATTTACTCATTCTTTGAGATTAATTGAATTCTCAATTTTAGTGATTCCTTGGCTATTTCTCCTCTCCTCCTCCTCCTCCCCTCCTCCCTCTTCCTCCCTTCCTCCCTCCTCCTCCCCTCTCCCTCCCCCTCCCCCTCTCCTCACTCCCCCCCTTTTCTTCTTCTCTGAGAATAATAATCATTTTTGGTATTATTCACAGTTGTGCCATGTAATACACTATGACTACATTTCTTCTCTCTCTTCTTCTGCTTCGTTTTCCGTCGTACACAATCCCTGTCACTAACTCATTACGACGCTCATCCATGGGACCCTAAAATAACTCTCAGTTTAGTCAGGCTTACAGCATTGCTCTAGGGCCCTCCTTACTGGAGTCCGCACTTTCCGCTACACCTGGTGGGTTGCTTTCTAGCCCTGTATGCAGCAGTTCACATGCCATCTATCTTCACCATCCTGTGGGGAATTTCCTTCTTTCCTATGTTCCATGTGCTGCTCATTCTTGGTTTACTCCATTTAGTAGGTGAATTATATCCTCCAGTATTTTTATGAAAAACGGTGCATAGAATAGATGGAGTGGCTAAATACTGAATTCCAGGATGGAATATCAGGATATTAAGTCACATTTTCTTCTAGCATCTGGAATTGCAATTGAGAAGTCTAATGCCATTCTGATTCTCTATCATTCACATTGGGCAAAAGTTCTCTTCCTTTTTCTAAGGTTTTTGAAATCATCCCCTTGTCTCCAGCATTCTGAACTTTCACTAGAATATGCTTTCAGGTGAGTCATTTTCATTAATTTTCCTGAGCACACTATGGATTCTTTCAGTCTGGAATTTGCTTCATCATTTCTGGATGAACACACTCCTATTTGTGTTTCTTGAAGGTAATTTCTTCTCTTATCTCTCTGATTACATTAATTATAGATGATTTGGGATTTTCATAAAATACTATCACCTATTTCTGCTGTCTCTTCCTGCATGTTTGTTTTGATCTCTCTCTTTTGAATTAAAATCTTTCTTCATATATTTGCTGATCTTTGGCTTTCCAACTAGTGAAGCACAAAAATATTTGTGTTTGGGAATAGGTCAGAGTGCTAGTCTTCCTTATGAGATTTTCTGATTATGATATTTCATTGGAAGAGCCTAAGTAGTCAGCATTTGTAGGTCTTTTGTTCTCAGGCTTTTTTTTTTTTTAATTTTAAAAATTGTGGCAAAATATACGTAACATAAATTTTACCATTTTAACTATTTTTAAGTGTATACTTCAGTAATGTTAAGTATATTCACACTGTTGTGCGCCAGTCTCTAGAACTCTTTCTTCCTTCAAACTGAAACTCTATACCCATTAAACAACAACTCCTCAGTCCTCCTTTCCCTCATTTTCTTCCCTCTCCCAGTAACTTCCATTTTTCTTTCTGTTTGTATGATTTTACCCTAGTTTCCTCAATAAGTGGAATTATACAGTATTTGTCATTTTGTGACTGGTTTATTGCACTTAGAATAATGTCTTCAAAGTTAATCCATGTTGTAGCATGTATGAGATTTTCTTTCCTTTTTGAAGTTGAACAATATTCTTTTGTGTGAACATACATCTTATTTATCATTCATTCGTTGATGGATCCTTGGGTTGCTTCCACCTCTTGGCTGTCGTGAATAATGCTGCTGTGAACAGGGATGTACAAATATAATTTTGAGATCCTGCTTTTAGATATTCTTTTGGATATATATCCACTAGTAGAATTGCTGGATTATATGGGAATTCTATTCTACATTTTTTGAGGCACTACTATACTATATTGTTTTCTATAGCAACTGTACTGTTTTATATTCCCACCAATGTAGCATAAGAGTTCCAATTTCTCAGCATCCTCATCAATACTTGTCATTTTGTGTTTTTGTTTTGTTTTTTGATAGTAGCCAGTCTAATGGGTGTGAGGTGGTAACTCATTGTGGGTTTGATTTACACTTCCCTAATGATTAGTGATGTTGAGCATCTTTTCAAGTGCTTGTTGGCCTCAGGCTTGTTATTTTATCATAAAAGAGTCATCTGTCTCTTGTCTAGCGTTAAGAGGAATGGTTATCAGAATCTTTGGAGCAAAACAGAAGGGGACTAGGGTGGGAGTGTGGTCATCAGTGCACATATTTGTACCCATCCCTTGTTTTCAGGATGATAGCCTTGCTCTCAGCGGGGCTTACTGTCCTGAATCCAGAATCCTTCCTATTCATCCTGACCAAGGAGGGAACTCCCAGATGTCAAGTGGGTTAGGAAATTGACATGAGACTCAAGGAGATTAACTTTCTTTGGAACAGTTTTCCTGTACCCCCACAAAAGTCACAGCTGACTCTAATTTCTGAGCCTTTAAGACACCCTGCAAAGAGTTCACTTCTTGGCATCATTCTCTATAACATTTATTTGCTCTTTGGCTTTTAAAATTTCGCTATTGTTACTCCTTTCCCCATTCTCTATTTTCCTGTTGGATTCTTGTCTTTTTATCCCATTATTCCAGTGGAGCTTTAGGAGAGGGTGGGGATAAATGTGTCTTTAATTTGCCATTTTAATTGAAAATCCTCCTCATCATTTTATTATTATTCCTGACCAATATCCTTTTTTTCCACTTAGAGAAGAGGAAAGAAGGCAACAGAAGTAATGAAATGTTATATTTCACCAAACTTTATTAAAGTAAAAATAAGGATGAACATCCTTCTCCCAGTACATTCTTGTGTTTGATACTCCTGATACCATGGTCAGCGCCACTCTAACCCTTTCTTGACTCAGGTTTTTCTGACCTGTTCTTCAATTTTCAGATTTTTGTCTCAAGGGAGAAATTTCTAATATGTACCAACCTTGGTAGAAAGGTAGAATTTGATATACACTCTTTGGTTATACACACAATCTTTCAGGGGTCCATTGACTTTCTAAGTTGTGGTACACTTCTTTACAAGTACTTATATGTTTTGGTTTGGTCCATTCATGACATTCATGTAAAGCTATAGAAACATGCTTGCTAGTGTCATCTGATACAAGTAAAGAGAAAAGCTACCTGCCATTTTATACAACCTTAGATGGACCATAGCCTGTTCTACTCTGACAAAAACATTCTCAGAGGATTATCTTTCAGGACCCAGAAGAAAAACTTTGGGCTACTTACTATTTGTTATTATCCACTGAGCTGGGAAACGACTTGACCTTTAAATAAATTGTCAAAAACTGAAATTAGCCCTTGATCCTGGGAGTGCCAGCTAACATGAAACATTTTAAAAGAAGAAACTTTTGTTAAAACCACCTATTTAGCTTGTTTATGCCAAACTGCTCTCCTAATCTGAGTAAGAAGCTTTTTCAAGCATTGTAGTGCCATGGTGGTTGACTATAATTAAGATTATTATAAAAATAGGCATTTTTGGCATGTGTAGTGGTTTCAATTATTTGTAATATTATGTTCAGTAATAATAGTTCAGACATATGGTGCTTGAGAAATTGAAATTATTAGTCTTAATGCAGAGATGAGAGAACTGAGTTTCTGAGTACTATATAAGTTACTTTTCTAATGTCACTCAGCTAGTAAGAAAGTGAAGGGGCTTAGACACAATGCCAGTACTTCAGATTCCAAGTTCAATACCTGTTACAATTTAAAATACTTGCATTGAATTACATAGATATTTGTGGAAAGTGACCAAGGATATGAAGGACAAGAGAAGTTAGAAGTCATATTGATGAGATTGAAAACTATTAGATAGTTTTAGATTATCTATTTTAGATTTAGATTAGAAGAACCTCTTCTCACCTTCCTCAAAACCTTCAATGACCTCCTCATAGCCTGGGAATTTAATTGTTATGTGCTTCATCCGGGCCTGGAATTGTATATATGGATTGTACTTTGGACTTGGTGACCAACCATACATAAAAAGAACACTCTAAAGATTCCTTCACAAAAGCTACCAATATTTGCTATAACATGTATTAATTTTAGCAAAATGCTAGAAATTGGAGAAATTCTTACTGATAATCAGTTTCCAATACTAAAGAAGAACAAACTTATTAATATAGACATGGGCATCCTGGTTTCATTTCTGCCTGGGTACAGGAGCCACCACCTTCTCAAGGCAGTGATCCATATCCATGCAATGACTCAACACCTTCAGTGTTAGCTTGTAAATCCTGTTTGACTTCTGGCTTCACATCAGGTGTCCTGGGCCTCTCTGCTTAGACATAGCCTTCATTTGATTTGCACACACCTAATTTGAATGCAGTCTCCTCAGTTTAGAATAATCAGGGGAAATGACAAAAGGAAAATCCACAATTACGAAATTCCCCGACTTCTTAGATGTTTACAAAGAATGAAAGAAGAGGCTTTTGCTAATTCCCAGAAAAGCTTAGGTGGTCATGGAATAAACCAGAATTTTCTTCCTTTTTCTTGAGAGAAAAGCTTTAGCTCGAGAGAAGGTAAAGAATTAAGATCTTAGTAAATAAAGAAACAAAAGCCTAATACTACCAACATGTACGAGAGCAGAATATGACTTCTGTATTAAAGGAAATGATGAATGTTTTCACATTATGGGAACCGCTTTAGCACAACCTTAAAATAGTGTTTTAGAGATATGTTAGGACATAGAGAAATTTGTCTCTACACTTTAAACCTTTTCTCTTCCACAAGGGTTTTTAGTAAGAATGTGGTTTGGACTAGAGCTTGGAGAATGTGAAAGAAAATTTCTAGCCTTGAGTGTTGCTGCCACCTACATGGCAGGAAGCCTATAAACAAAACCTCACACCTTTCCAGACAGGAATCAACTGCAGTATACTTTCTATGGAATCACACTCTAGAAATCCCCAAATTTGTTTCTTTACTTGACTATCCCAAAGACAACTGAAATGGTAGTATTTTATTTTTGCCTCACTTGCTATCTGAAATTCTTACAGAAATTGGACCAAATGGTTTTACTTAGATTAGTGAAAATGCGCTGATCATATGAAATAGAGACTGATCCAAGGAAATTTTCCTTAACATAAAAAGTCCTAAGTGCAATCTGATCCCTGTGGCTATGATTGTTTTAGGGACAGGATGATAGCTCTTAATCTCACTGTTAGAGGTTTTTTCTTTCTTTCCTTTTCTCCCCTCACCAACCCCGCCCCCAAACCATCTAAAATACAAAAGGAAAATTTTTAAATGTTTCTCTTTTGATTCTGATTACAAATCGAAACAAATGGAGATAACCTAGATGGAAGAATTCTTTTGCTATAGATGAGAGGTTATTTCTGATAGAAATGTAGTTACCACTACACAGTTAACAGAAAATCTCTTTAAAAGTCTAAAGGAAACTTGTGATACATCAAGAACACATCATAGACTGTCCTTTTATCTTAGATGGCATCATCTGAGGACATGATGAGCAGTTATTGAAGCTGTATAATAACACTTCCTTCCTTGAAAATACACTTGCAAGATCGAAAACCCCATTGATGACTTTACAGATAATTGTAATTAAAATAATTACTAAGTGAATAAATTATAGGTTTGTAATGATGTACCAGCCAATTATTGCTATTGCATAATGTTATGGATACTGGTGTTTTGCTGTCATTTGGCACTTTGCAGATTTAGGCAAGGCTATACTAAACGGGTACGCATTATCTTTGGTGTTAAAAACCTTGGATCCTTGAATGAAAAATCACTGTTACCTTTCCAATTAGTAGTGTGTTGAAGACAGAAAGGATCCCTACATTTGATGATAGGAAAACATGCTCTGTGCAATGAAAAAAGGCATCTGGAGAAACATTGTCAAAAAAGAACCACCATAGGTGCCTAATATTTCCCCCTGTACACCACTAAAAATAAGCCATTTCAAACACTCTCACTGGTCTGTGGCTTTCATTTTCACAAGATTTGTATCATTATAATCATTATAATCTTGCTCACAATGATGTGATTGTTCCAGTGTATTTACCTGTATGGTATACTTTCTGGGATAAAGGCGAATCTATCCAGATTTAATGAAAAGGGCCCAAGACTAGCAGGTGGCAAAAAACCCAGTATTCAAGATGAATGTGTTTTAACACAGTATTTTAAAATGTCAGAGTAATGTCCGAATTCCATGATATCAAAATTTAAAATAAAATGGGATCTGAGAAGGTCAGGTGAAGGGTGGCAGGAGCCAGGGAATTATGCTGGGGCAGTCCTTGCCCTGCCAGTGAGATGAGGTGGCACACGATGTCTTCCAGGAAGGGTTGCAGGCTGATGGAGCCCCTCCGTGGCATGTTCACACTGGGAGACCTGTTCATTTTTTGTTTGAGTGTTTCTCGTGCACACCATCTGTAAGGTCCTTGTTGATGAAGTCACAGCACAAAGTGGCCTGGGGATAAGGCCTCATAACTTCATCAGAAAGAAAGCCATTCCAGAAAGCTTTAACTTGGCAACTTCTTTAGTTGTGTTGTTTTGCAATTATTTTACAATGCTGACTACGTACAAGTTTACAAAGCAAGAACTTTCATATTTAATTAGACACACCTTTGGGTACTTGACATGTATAACAAGACTTCATGGAGAATCACAAGGTATATAGCACTGCTTTTAAATTACTGTGTAACCAAAATGTGTACAATAAAAAATTTTAAAAATTACATGAATAAGTCCATTCTGTGAAAATAAGACTGCAAAATCAATTGTCATTAATGTATTCTGAGTCTTCATTTTAAACATATGGAATAAAACATAAATAATTGAATGATTGAATTCTTAAAAATTCAGTTATTATAATGTACCCTCTAAAGATTGAGGAGAAAAACTGACTTTTCTTAAATATTCACTTGAATAATTATAAAAGGCTTTTTTAAAAATACAGAACATCAGAGGAAAATGTGCAAGGAGGGAAATAAAAATCACCTCAAATATTACCATCTAGAGATAGAATACTAATTAATATTCAGCAAAATGTCTTCCTATCGTTTTTCTAATAGTGATGTATTCAAATGGCCTTAACTAGTTTCTAATATAGCAACAGAATGTTTCAGGTCTGAAGCCACCTCTCTATTTGTGTGTTTATAATATTATAGATTTTACCTTATATTTGAAGTGCTTTACAGTGTTCAGATTGCTTTCCATAGACCATCTTGTGGAGTGCCTTTGCCCAAACCCTGGGACCCTGGGAGGATGCACTTGCCTTCCCCCCGTCCCCCCGCCCCGGGGAAGCAAGGCTCTCTGACAAGTACAACAAAGATGAGCTACCTGAACCCATGGCGGTGAGCCCTGGGCCCCATAAACTTTTCCTCAGCAATACAGTAGGCCATATGTAACTCCACAATGAGTAACAGAATCCCCGCTTGCAATTTTGAAAATATGATACTCCTTGGAGGGAAATAGATAATCCTAAATACCACCAAGATTAACGACAAAAAGAAAACACAAGATGATTTTTTAATTAATTATTAATGACAACAACAAGGAAGACACTGGATACAAACAAATTACCTGCTTGCTAATACAGTTACTTCACTTGCTAGGCCAACAAAGGATACACACCTATTCAAGAAGCAAAGAGTTTTGAGTTTTGAGTTGTGGTAGCAAGGGATTAGGGTCACAATGTGGTTGATCCACTTAACAGGGTGGCAACTTGCTATTTCTAGTTCTCCTTAGGAGCAATTTCAATATTGCTGAACTTAAGTTAATACAAAGAAATCATTTTTAAACAGACAGTTGGATTTGTCTACATTTGCATATAGATATTAGAGAATGCTATTTCAATGTCTTTCTCTAAAACTCTTCATTTTTAGGAATTAAAAGTTTTAATGATTAATGGTGGTGGCCTCCAGAATTCATATTGATAAAAGAAGATTATAATTATCATTTGATATGAATTATTAAATTTTAGCAACTGCAAAATGTGATGCCAGAAAAATCTCAAAAATCTCATTTAGTACTGTCAGGGTTATGCCAGTTCTAATTTCCTATATCTGGTGACATCATAAAATATTTATCAAGGATTCAATATTGGTTTCCTTAGTCCTCAAAAATGCTAAATATGGCAACTGTTTAAACTTATTTTTATTCTTCATTGAAAAGGGAATAATAGGACATAGTTATAAAAATAAGCTTATTTTTAATAAATATACCAGAACTTGAGCATCCAAATTAATTTTAACTATTAAAATTGCCCTTTTGAGAGAATATATACATATTTGATAGTGCCATCAAAAAAGATGTTTTTGGTAGTCCTTGTAATGACCTTCAGAGCCAGGACACAGCATGTAAGAAAATGTTTTCCATTGCCTAGCTTATTACCTTCCTTTATTTTGAAACTTAATTCCAAGTAGCTTTGGACTATTTCTAATGTGTGTATGTGGGACAGGGCGAGGTGGGATGTATATATGTTGATTTTCAAAAGATGACAATTTCCCATGATTATTCATATTGATAATATGTTACTCGTTATGAAGTACAACTCAAAAATAATTTCAAGCAATGATGTCATATTTTAGGAGACAAAAAATGAACACAGATTTATGTCTGCTTTAAAGGAGTCACACTCGGGGTGCCTGGGTGGCTTAGTCAGTTAAGCATCCGACTTTCGCTTAGGTCATGATCTCGCGGTTCGTGGGTTCGAGCCCCGCGTCGGGCTCTGTGCTGACTGCCAGCTCAGAGCCTGTAGCCTGTTTCAGTCTGTGTCTCCCTCTCTCTCTGACCCTCCCCTGCTCACGCTGTCTCTCTCTCTCTCCTAGAAATAAATAAAACATTAAAAAATAAAAAAATAAAAATAAAGGAGTCACACTCACAGGATGTCTATATTCTGGTATATTCATCCAGGTCAGCCATTACTTATAAGTTCCTTAAAGATAGAGACCATGCTATTCTAATATATAGTTCTCTTCTCTAATGTCCCCATTGCCTCCCAGCATAGGACCTGATGCTGCTGCCCTCAAAAATGTTTGTTCAATTGAAGTGACTGGAACTTCCCTATTAGATAGATAAATAGATAGGTAATAAACTTAACATTTTATTTCCATCTTTATGGATTAGACAATATTTGTATTTATATGCACACCACTTTTCGATGATTTTCTATAAATCCAGGAATTATACAATACAAGGCACAGAAAATAAATCAGATCACTAAGGGCCTTAATAGATGAGCACTTTGTTCCTGTTTATATTGCTTCACATATTTCAGTTTAAAAATTCCTGCTAGTCAAGCTTCTTTCTGGGAAAAGAACTACAAGAGTTTATACTTAATAAGGATCAATTGTGATATGCTGTAAGTAGATATATAGTTCACATCCATATGGCCAATAAGATCAGCCTTTGGCTGAAGACATTAGCTTCTATGTCATGAGAAGTCCAAATGAACCTAACCACATAAGATTGGTCCCTGTTATACTGTCTATCACATATTTGGGCTAATTGATCACTAAATGGAACTAGCTATTTGTTCACCACATTTCATGCTTTGATGAGATTTATGGCAGGGTGACTGATCCATATTAAAGCATATACTAAAACAAAATGTCCTAACCTACCAAATCAAATGAATTTAGTAAAGTTTTAGATTAAATACATTGAAGCAGCATTAAATTTAGAAGCATTGTATCTTACATTATTTAAAAGCAGTATGATTTTAATGTTGCCTATATTATTTAGGAACTGAAAAGATGGAAGAAAATCTAAAACGGTGTTAAATTTGTATCTTCAGACTAGCATTGCTTGTTGTAAATTTTAAAGGAAAGTAAGAGGCAGGAATATAGCCATGATTTCCACAATGATTTTCAAAAATTAGATCAATTTGGATATTTTCAATCAGTAATTACATTTTCACTACATCCTTCCTAAGGCATTAGCAAATCTACTTACAGTCTAATAACTTGACCGATAACAGCATAGTTTTTAATACAACAATAAACATATGGAATGTTTGGGTTTCATAGTTTGTCCAAATCCAATTCCTATAGATAAGATTCCATTTAGCACAGTTTGCAGGAGCACACCTTTGCTATCCATGAATGATGCCTTGGCTTACCTAGAAAGGAAACAGATGATCAGGTTATATGGTGAAATAAAGAAAGAAGAAAGAAAAAGGAAAGAGGAAGAAAGTGAGAAAGGAACGGAAAAAGACAGGGAAGGATGAAAGAAAGGAAGGAATGAGAAAGGAAGTGAAGGAAGGAAAGAGTTACCTATAATTTCTATATCTTTTCTATCCTGAAATACAATAGGTTACTATAATAAAAAATATTCTTATAAACTAGGCTTCAGGCAAGTGCATTGCACACATTATTATGACAGGTTGTTTTTTCTTTTAATTGCCAAGAAAGATGAAAGTTTCCAACAAGATGAATTGGGCTTGAAATTAACAAATTTGCATAAATTTCAAGTAGCTCAGTTGTTTTCAGAGAAACCCACAACTGCAATTTTAGGATCAAATGTTTTAAATATTAGCTGAAAATTGGCTTGAATTAAAGAATCAAAAGATCATTTATTTCTCAAGCTACCTGGATGATTGTCACTGTAGGCTGATAACTATCACTTAATTTAAATTATTTTGACTATCAAATATACTGAAGCATTGTGCCGTATTTAACTACTTCTAAATACATTTATATTAATGACATGACCATGCATACATAGTAACTCCTAAACCTACTGGCAAAGATTAAAAAAAATGGCTATTTTGTTTAGTTAAATATATATTATACATTCATATACATAGCTACATGTATAGTTATATATATATAGTTACATTTATGTATAGTTATATACATGGTTTTATATATAAGTTATGTATCTATAAAAGCTTATATACATAGAATTTTACATCTTTTAAAATTTAGGTTGATGCTTAAATTTTCCCATTTGAGTAATTTTTTAAAATGTTGATATTGTTAAACTCGACTACAAGAAAGGTCTATGTGTTTTTACTACTGAAATTGTTCTTACTTCTTCTAGAACATTTTTTTTAGCACTAACCCTAAGAAGTGTGTACTCGATAGCTATGATTGATGGGCTGCTCACACATTCCACATTTTTTCTGCTTCATGCATCATCATCAGCCATCTCCAACACTCCAGTCCTGAATCTGTCCTACTTTCTGTTACCTGATTTTTGCTGTTGATTCATGAGCTAGAATAGTAAAAGGAAAAAAAATCTCTCCACCTTGGCTTTTCACAATGTAGAGTCCCCTGGAAACTGTGAGAAACCTAGTTTTGTTCATCAGATTCATGCAAATGCAATATTGATTGACAATGATGTATATAGATCTGTACACATAATGTGCTATATAAAAGCCACTAAAATGTTCTATTAATGGCAGAATGCATACTGATTATAAACTACTTCAGAATGACATGAAAACGCTGATCCCACTGCCCTTTTTTTGTACTTTCAAGCTTTCTCTTGTTACTGTTACTTTCAGCTGAAGCTATGTTTAAGTGCACTGTCCCCAGTGCACTAGGAAGTAAAATCCTTAATTTTCCAAGCCAATAAGGTGATAAAAGCTCAAGGTCTCTCATTAACACTTGGATAAAAATTGTGAATGTAACACTAAATTTTTTATCATCATGAGTGCAAAGATGAGGACAAGAAATGCTTTTTATTATATTCTGGAGAATAGGAATTGAGCTTTAATCACTGTGTATGAAGCAGTTAACAAGAAGTTAACCAGCAAAAGACTGCACTAAACTATTTTTGTGATAGCATCTTTCAGATTCAGAAGTGATGGGGCTTTAGAGAGTCAAAGAAAGTCTAATGGCCCTAAAATCTGAAGAAAAAAAAAGGCAGCTGTTAAGTTCACACCATTGTCTTGGTGCTTCTATTACTAGACATCAAGTTATTCCCGCAGGTTTAGGGAATGTATAAACGCCAGTGGAGAAGCAAGTAGACTTCACAGAGTCTAAGCCAGAAACTTCAGTCTGGGATTCACCTGTGAGTCAAAACTCTTTGCTAATGAATTATTCCAAAGGAAAGACCCTGCTGAGGGAGACCTTAACCTATCAGACAAGACCTCCAGGTTCACTGACAGGGTCAGAGTAGCAAGAATGCTCTGGTCTAAAGTTGCTTTGCCAACCTTAATGGACTGCAGGCACTCACCTGGGTATACAGCATGAACCAATAAAGAGATCACAATGGCATGATGAATAGGTAGAGTGCTCTAGAGAGCAGGTGAACAACCACTTCACCAGTCCTCTAAATTGTGACCTATATGCACACTCTGGTCCATTTACAAATGGGTCATCCTAGTCACTTCACTGCTGGAGAAGTAGTGATGTCAGTTGGGAAATAAACAATCTACCGACCAAGTTCGAAGCCGTTTGCATTCAAAGATAATCAATTCATAATTCATAAAGTCAATCTTATTTTTACATAAATTTTAAAAATTCAATTTTACCAATTACATTTTAAAATGTTGAATCAATATTTATTTTTTACCTTAAAAAATGAACTTATAGTTTTTTCTGTCCTTCAGTATCCCTTTCCTCTCTGCATATGCAAATGAATTTATATCAGAAATATATCAGAAATCTGAAGCTCTAAAGGATAAAGTAAGATGATGTTTAGATGATTTGCAAAGAAAAGACTTTATTTGGTGAGAACAATATGTATGAGGCAATACTCTTGAACTGTGCTTGGATGGGAAAATGATTTTTGTTTTCATTTTCTATATGCTGTTTGAACAACTGGTTTATTCATTTAAAGTGATGTAAAAAATATATTAGTCATTTAGAGTTGCATAGATAAAACCATGTAAGGTCAATATCCATTAAAGCTAGGAGACTGACTACATTCAACTTTGTAACTGGGATTTTGCATCTACATGAAAATATTAAAAGGTCTTTTAAATGAACAATAATATGCCAGGTGAAAATGACAAAAATAATGCAATCAAATCTAAATGCACTCCATTCCATACAGGAAATAACAAATATACCAGTGCAGCTATAAGCTTAGCTACGGAAGCACCTCTCTTGGTTTGACAGCACCTTCCCAAAGCTTATCACCAAAACCCCCAAATTTTGCCTTTTCTTCTAACAAAGGTAGTTAAGTGTACTTTCCAGAGGAACACCACTCATACATGGTAAATAGAAGTAACCACCAAAGTGATGTTTATAGTTTTGGAGTCCCTCCATCTGAATGACTTGCTATTTTTTACTTAATTGTTGGACACTGAGAAGTGGACAGTCATATTTTTACAGTTTGAGAAAGTCCCCCTAAGCTACCAATTTCACATATCTTCCTTCATGTTCAGTTTTAAGAATTTTCCCTCTCAAATGCTCATACTTCAAGGAAATGCACTCTCTCCTCAAAATCTTTCTTACTAAACAAGCACCTCTGTCAGAAGTGTCTTAATTTCTTGTCACAGAATTTTATCCACACAAGGAGCAATAAATAATTCATGTCATTGCCTCTTTGTTGTGTGTCCCTGAACTGCACAGAGCTGGAAGGCTGACAGCTGTGTCAGGACAAGCACCAAAGATCTGACATGACAAGTGACTAACAAGTTTCTTTCAGTTCATAGTGAAAGAAGACAATGGCCCAAAGTGCAGAAAGAAATCCTGAAACAAAATAAAACTGCTTCTTTCTTTTTACCTAAGTGTTTGCTATGAGCTTATTTCCAACCCACAAGCCCTGGTCATTTTATAGGACTGCCCAGCCCCCTTTATTCCTCACACTCGCTTGGCCATTTACGCCTGGCCACGGATCAATATGAGCAATTCTTGGAGAAATACGATGTCTCCATGACAACCAAGCCACAAATTCTCAGTGGAAGGCAGTGAGACCAGTAGTGAACTCTCCAGAGGTTTCTAGGCCTATAAGGCAAGATGTCTTAAAATGCAGGAATGGACAGAGGAAAAAGCCAGAGTAATTCATTCTTTATTACCAGTTTAATGATGTCCGATGTATAGAACAGTACTCACTTTTTAAGTTAAGATTCTTTATCAGTACCTCTCTTTACTAATTAATCTTTGTTTTGATATACCCTTTTGTTTATATCAATCAGATGAACTATGTTGTATTTGAATTTTACTACAATTCCACTCATATTGAGGGATGACTGAAATTTGTTCTACTTTTGAAATGACATAAATCCAATCTATTCTTGCCCAAAACAGTGAATAGTTAACAGACTTAAAAACTTGACTTAAGGTTGATAGGAAAGTATGTATTAAGACAGTTTAAAAATCTAGTCACAACGAGGCAATCTTGTCAAAACTAAAAGCAATTTTTAAATAATTTAATAGAAATTTAATGCTACCACCACCCTCTCCCTGTTAGAGTGGGACTAACCTGTATTTGTTTTTTAGATATTATGCCAGAGGGTGGGGTTAACATTCTGATTAAAAATTTTTGTCATTGTGAAAGGTGCCGTTTCTCAGTTCCATGGGATTCTAAAGCAGAAGTGTGGTTGAGAACAGACACAAGGCAGCAGTTCATCTTTTGAGGAATCTTGGTGTAGTGGAGGGAACTGAAATACAATGCCATCGCCACTGGGTCTATTGGGGTTCCGAGATGACTTAGGGGACCTGACATAGATTGCAGGCTGCACCTTTCACTGAAAATTAAATCTCAGTAGCTCTCCTCGGGGAAGGATCAGGGGACTGTTTGCAGCTGCCCCCTGTCAGCGAAGGCTACAAGATTTGGAAATCTCTTAACTAAGCTGACAGGCCACAGAGAGGATGAATCAAAAATCTGATACAAGGATCAGCACACAAAGATGCAAGAGGGTCGAGGGTACACAGCAGATGGAGAAAACAGGAAAGAAAAATGTTCCATGGGGGTGATAGTTAACTCTTTCACTCATGGCAATAAGGTAACTTCTAGCACCTTATGGCTTTGCAGTGATCCAGGAATGTCATTCAACCTTCATGGGTTTTGTTTTTTTTTTCCTTTTAATTCATTAGCTGTTAAAGACTAGGCGTGTTTTGAAACAAGACAAAAGCAGAAACATAAATCCATGCCTAAGTGTTTCTGACTCTATCCTTACAGTATATTTCTCTCTATTCTTTCTACAAAGAAAATACAAACATAAGTAACTTGGGATGTGGCATGAGGAAAGCTTATCACTTTCTTTTGTTTTGTGTGTTCCAGTCGTGTCCATGAGTCCATTACTGTTACGCCAAAATCCTTTCATCCAGGTTAGAGCACTGTTGGTATTTAGAAAGGTAAATAGATCGTATTGATGACAATCTGTGTCTCTTTTGTCTCTAACTCTCTACTTCCGCTTGATCCCATTGTTTGAAATATTTAAAATGCTGCCACTTCTCTAGTTTTCAATCTCCGCCTCTATTCACCAGTTTAGCTTAAAATGGATGATAATGAACTAATAGTGTCAGCTTCCCTTCTCAGTCATAAAGCCTTTGTACTTCCTCCAACTGAATTCTTGTTGAAAGAGGAAAAGGTAACAGCTCCACACTGTGACCCCTGGAGGTGACCATTAATTTGACAGTGCAGCTGCTAAGAGAAAACAGCATTACAATGTCCTCCCCGCCACCTCCTTCCAAGGACCCCAAAGCTGTATCAAATTTATCATTTTATACTTGACTATTTTTAAATGGCTTTCACCTGGACTCTCAGACTCTTCCAAGACACATCTGTCAGGCATGTCCTCAGTGTCTTGGAAGTTTGCCGAGTTTGAGTCGCTGTCATGCTTGACCGGACTGACTGGAGCTATTAAAAGGCGAGAGAGGGAGAGAGAGAAAAGAAAGAGAGAGCAATGAAAAAGTAGTAATAAACATCACTGAAACATTTCCTTTCAGTTCCACAGATACTTCCAGGGACACACTATGTAAACACAAATAATAAATTGAAATAAAATGTATCCTCTAAGTATGTATTGGCAGACATGTAATTAGTTGAAAAATCTATAGATGAGACTTTATCTTACAAGAAAAATAAGTTCATGGCATCAGCTTAAAAGCTACAAAGTAACAAAGCGATCCCTTTGAAGTAGAAATCGTATTTTTAATGCATAAATCTAAAACAATATAGTCAATTAACAGCCACAGGACACAGATGGAACATTGGACTGGTCAGTTAGACTCTGTGGGTGCAATGGTTCCTTTTGTCGCACAAATCACAGCTGATGAACTTTTTATGCATTTTGTTTCTCCATCAAATTAAAACCTCTAAACACCAAAAAGATAGAAGCTTTATACAAATAAAATTTAAAATATAGAATAAATACTTCACAAATGATTAATAAGAAGGGCTAATGTTTTCAACGGTGACTTCAGACAACTTGTCTCCAAACAACTTGTCTTTATTATCTGGGTAGGAATTATGGGCAGAAATAGAAATGAGCACAGAAACCTAAAATTTCCTATAAACACATTATACCACTAGTCCGTTAGAGACGGTCTCAAGTTTCCACATTTTTGCATAAGTTGTAATATTTAGTCTAACTTATCTCCCTGAGTAACATATTTCCATATTATATTCATTCAAGGAATCACTTGTCAGGAAGAGTGAACATTAGCTTCATGAAAAAAACTCCTTGAATAACAAAACAAAACAATCTTGGAATAATATAAATTATGTCACACTTACTTGTCTGAAGCCAAACAACATAAATATGTATATTATTGACTAATTTTATCTATCACAAATTGCTGCAGTAAACACTACTACGGTCTCTTCAGGTCTTGATAACACACACGACATATTACTTATAGGCCATAAAAACAAAAAAGAAAATATATAAGCCATTCTGAAATAATATGTTTGTTGGCACAGGGGAATAGGCCTGGCCACTGTTCCTAAGCCTCCATTAGGAAATGATAGAGCAAACACAGAGGCTGAAGGCTGTGTCACTTCACACATATACTCAATAAGTGACACATAGGAATGCCACCCAAGGTCTAAAGCAGCATGAGTAGAGTTCACTCTGCCCACACTCATCCTCTTTCCATGGAGTATGTAAAGCACTGGTGATCACAACCTGAGGCCCACCGTATACACGCCTTAAAGGAGACTAGTAACATAATTCTGATACAAATTCTCTTGAGTTTCACCTATCTCTCAGAACAAGGATAGTTCTCTTCTGTTCTGTCAAAGTGTGAGCATAGAGTTTGAATCCACTGCTTCTCTAAAACCTTTTACTTGAGAACAAAATATGAGAAAAGCGTATGAAATTCTGGCACTTAAGTTTTCCAAAAAATATATGGAAGTATGTACCATGTCTTTTTTATTCACCTCTATGTGTGCTGGGCCATCAGAGGTATTCTTAAAAGGATTTGTGGAATGAATGAATGAACAAATGAATGAAACAGAGGTAACATGCTAGATGTCCTGCTGACCGCAAAGGATCTGTGCTTTGAATTATCTTCAATGAAATCTATTCAGTTTTTTGTTTAGGCCCACTTGACACAAAGGATGCATATTTATAAAATGGGGGGGGTAATCTGTAATTTGGAGGGGAGACTATGTGTCTCCCTAAGAGACTATGGCCTAAGTATTTATTGGTGTAATTGCCTTTAATTTAATTTTCCTTGGTTTAGATCATACTTATAGATTATTTTTGTAATATGTTTAAGTGGATAATTAAATGTATCAAAGTTACAGAAAACTATTACACTGGTTAAAATTTACTAGAGTGTTTTAATATTTTATCCCTAAATATCTTGTTAATTTTCTGAAATATTTACATTGGTACTTCTAATAGGGGATTAATCATACAGCTAAATCTATTATTAACAGCCAATGAATTAGCACCTGTGTTTATTTGGGCAAATGCACTCCACTTGTCGTCCCATACATTATCTTTCATAATTTAAAACTCTCATTCATTCATTCATTCATTCTTCCAGAAAGACACTGTAATAGATATAAGAATCTCAAAGAGGAGGAGAGCATGGTATTAGAACTATAAAGCAAATACCAGTAACAATTTTTAGTGACAATAAAGTGGTCCCTGGTTGACCTGACATCCCAAACCTCTCAAGAAAGTCAGAAAGTTAGGTATAATTGTAGCTGAACGATCTTCATTAAAGTCATACTAGTAGGTGGCATGCACTATTTTTGTCTCTACCTCTGATTTTGAAGGATCTCGTTTGTGAAGGGGTAGGAGAGTAGAAACGGTTATTCCTCAGATATTTTGCCCAATTACATTTTAGCTTCCAAATTTGAAATGTTACACGATTTGTCATTTTTACTGACTAATTTATAGAGTACCTGGTTAAATTTACTATAGAGGAAATACCTTCATTCTGTCAGTTGGGAATGGCAGACATTAGAGAAGTTAATTATTGCCATTCCACTTTTTCTTTTTTGAAAGGCTAATCTTTGCTATTGTTCTTTTGGGTGTTTTCTGTGATGTTTCATCATTAAACTCTGACATGATGTGTGACCAGGGCTTCTCTAATGAATCATTTCAAAAACAATGAAATCAACAAATATTGATCTAGTGCTTATTAAGGATAAAACTCTGTGCCAGACTATGTGAGGGGTGAAAATTAAAAAAAAAAAAAAAAAAAAAAAAAGACATTTTTAATGTGCCCTCATACAACTTGTGATATAGTTGAGGTATAATGAAAAGTAACTAGTAGAAGCATTAGAGACAATATCCGGAGAGTGACATAATTTTTAGGAATGCAGAAGTAATTCTCCTGTAATAGGAGGATAGGGAAGTGAATTTTGAATTAGATATCCTTGAAAAGGAATATGGGTAGCCTAAATGGTGCTCATTCAAGAAAAAAGAAAAAAGGAGTGAGCCCAAGCATGGTCAAAAAAAGTACATTAGCCTAATGCCACAAATGTGTTTAACAGAATGTTGCTGCCTACTTTTTTTTATATGCATTTTTAACGAATTCTCTTAACATGTCTCTTTAAGCTTTCCCTAAATTGCTGTCGTGGCTAATTCTTCTCACCTGTAGAAGTTAGCTATAGACAGGTTTTTCCTTGCCCTAGATAGTCAATAATTTGATCTTTACTGATGGTGGGCCCATTTATCACAGTAAGTTGTCCTTTCACTATACATATTGACTTTTATTTATCAATACCCAAGTCCATTTGTAGCTCATCACTAAAGTTCTTGGATATTTTCAGTAGGTTTTGAAGATGCATTTTAAAGCTTGGCAGAGAGATACTTTTGACATCAATATAGTGCAAATGATTGTTAGGTTCATCCTTAACTTAAAATCAACTGTTTATTTCCTCTGTAATGGATTCTGATATAGTCCACATTTGGAGGAAGAGGGGCAAAAAAGACAAACTCTTCTTGACAGTTCTACCACTGAAAGATGTAAAGCTCTTCCATTTACTCATCATGTACCTCAAAATATTGACAGCTCAAAGGCCAGTGTTCTTAATATGGTTGTAATGTCTTTGGTAGCAAAATAGAGAAGTCCATGTACTTTGTATGGATGTGTTTGACTATAATGTGTTTAACTATGAATATGATTGTAGATATTAAATAAATGAATAGTTAAATGGTAGAAAAAACCCAGAAGATTGTATGACAAAGACACTATAGAAAGATTTACTGTAAGACAGTGGGTGACAGGGTCATCAGTGGTTATGCTCCTCCATCTCCCTCTATACTCTGTTTTGGTTTCAGTTAACCTCCAAAAATTCCCTCCTTCCTTTTGCCATCATTTGCAGAAAGATGGTATTTGCTCTTGAAGGTGGCTAGGTCTAGGCAGCAAACAATTCCAAGAATCTTTCCCTCCACCCTCAGTAAGACAAGAGAATGACCACTGGAAAAATTTCCATTCACCTCAACAAACAGCAGCTGGTTCTTCCATGCAAGGCCAGTACTGTAGACTAAATATAGCCCTTGTTAACAATCCATGTCATTTACAGTGTGAATAAAATCTGCAGTACAAATAATGTTTTCAATACAATGACTTATGAATGATTTTAAAATAGATCCCATCCATCATATGTATGGACTTTTTGGAATTATTGAGGATATTTATAGAAAACCATTAATAAAAAGATATAATAGTTTGAAATGTTGGTCTGAATAGAATAAATTACTATAGGAGCAGATAAAAGTCTGAAAAAAATCTTATTCACATCTTACTCAAGAGCATAAAAATAGTGTACATGTTGCAGAAGTCAGGAAAGACTAAAAAAACACTCAGATTTGTGGAATGAGCAATGGAGAAGTCAAAGGCCTGAGTTTAGATCTACTAGCTCAATATGGTGGCTAAGAGGTGATCACTTTCTTGGTTGATCATTTAGGTCTCTTGTCAATCTTAAAGCATCACTGTGAATCAATTAAACAAACAAACAACTTTCTACAGACTTAGAAGAAAAACTACATTAAATTCAAGAAGTAAATACTAATGCAACACTCACAGATCACCAAAGACTGCAATATATTTTAAATGAGAGGGAGACATAATCAGTGAAAAGACTTGAAGTGATAACACCAAATTTGTAAACAAAGGAGATGCCATTTGAATAGATCCCAAATTCACTTTACAAAGTGGTTCTCTCAGGACAGATGACTTATCAGGAAAACATATCTAGCTAAAGAATTATGTACTTATTAACCCTACTTTAAGAGTATCTACTGAGATAATCAAGTGATAGGACCTCTTAATTATATTTGCATAGTATTAGCTACATCCTGCACCAGGCTTCAGGCTTATTTTTGTCACTAAGGACTGGAAACTGGGAAAAATATCACATAAAGATGCCCAGAATTAGATAAAATGTCTAATGCTTTTTTATAACTAAGTAATAAATGTTTTATGGACAAGTTAAGCAGGTTGAGATAACATTAAACTTATGTGTTTTTGCTATCTCTCTGCAACTGTAACCTGACATGGAATATTATTTTCTGGATGACATTTTCTAGTATGAATTGCTTTAAGGATGACATTTTCAACTGGTAGAAAAATGAATTTTCCAAAATGCCGGGAGGGGTAACTCTTACTTTGGTATCCTTACTAGGTGTATAGAATTAAAGTTGTTATTTAATTTAAATATTTATATACATATATATATATATTTATGTATATAAATATATATCACACACACAGGATCACATTGTTGACTACTTAGTCTAAGGGGAACAAAATCTATCTGTAGCTAACTTCCACAGGTGAACTGTATGTCTAGAACAGCCAACCCCAATTTGGAGGAAGGAAAATGTGAATGATAAAAATAATAATCAATTTTGAATTTTTTTAAACAATGTTTTATTCCTCTCAGATACAGAAATTCCTCTGTCATCCAAGATGTTTGGGGAGGGGATGCTTTGGTAAGGCTGATATATAAGCATGTACATCTCTAGCCTTATGCCAGGCACAAGGCACATACTTAGAGTACTTATTAAATGACTGAATAAAACTGCTAATTAGCTTTCCTAAAAATTGAAAACCAATGGTTAATTTCACTTGTAGTTTAAGGGAAAAATCTCAAGGTCAAGCCTAGAGTTTACAACTCAAACATTCCCAAACAACCCTGCGATCTATTATTAATGTCAATAGTCAGTCTACATAAAGAAGGAGCCCCTATTTTCTTTATTTCTGAGTGAAAAATGAAATTCCTCATTGTTTAGCATCCATATATATATGAATTGTAACAAAATATGTATCAAAAATTTCATTATAGAGATGAACTTTTGAGTTACCGGGGAGATATAATATGTTGTGCTGGACAAAAGTGAAATTAATAGGACTCAGAAGATCTGTTTTTTAATTCCACCTCTGGTCCAAATAGTGTGACCTTGTGATTTTGAGTATGTCATTTTATTCTCCTAGACTCAGGTCCTTTTATTAATAAAATAAGTGAATTGGACTGGACAACTTCCTTGATACCTTCTGGCTCAGAAACTCAAATACTCCTCCAGTTAAAAATTCAAGACAACCAACTATTCAGTATGTCATTGAATAAGATATCAAGATGGTAAATGGCTACTATACTAGTCTTAGAAATAGCGGCGCCTGGGTGGCTCAGTCGGTTAAGCCTCTGACTTCGGTTCAGGTCATGATCTCATGGTTTGTGAGTTTGAGCCCTGCATCGGGCTCTGTGCTGACAGTTAGCTCAGAGCCTGGATCCTGTTTCAGACTCTGTATCTTCGTCTCTCTCTGACCCTCCCCTGCTCACGCTTTCTCTCTCTGTCTCTCTCTCTCTCAGAAATAAATAAATATTAAAAAAAGAAGAAGAAATAATGAGGACTTCTAAAGCTCTTTTGCATTTAAGTAAGATTGGTACTTTCCTACAAGTGGCAATGTCTTGTCTGACTGAGAGACAGAGGACATCAAGGCAGCTTCAGAGGGATACTTGGGTAGCTGCAATGGTAGGGTCAGGCAGCCCTATGGAAAGATGACCGAGAAAGATCTGAGGCTGTAGTATGGCTACTCATGAGAACAAACAAGGTGACTCCTTGGCATAGAAGAGCATCTGTCAGATGTGTACCAATGGTGCAAAACGTGTCTTTAAAACCAAATCTTTTTTAAAAAAACTTATATCTTACCCTTCTTAGAATCATATTTATTCAATTAATTTCTTTAAATAACCTCTCTTTTTATCAATCACTTTGGCAAATAGGAACTTTGGTACAAGATAAATCATCCTAAACTAAATTAACTGGGTCCATGTAATTATTGCAAGAAGCACAGATGCAGTGGATGAGCCCTGGTACAGACCTTACATGGTCTAAGTTAGGTTAGGCTTCATGTGCGCTGGACTCCTCTGAGGCCTGGCTCCATCTTGGCTTTGGGGCCCTAGGCATGATGAGCTTCTCAATTATCATTTGTCAAGTGAATGCAGAGATGTGGTGTTCTTTGTGGAATTAATTGTGTTTTTCTCAAGTCAAATCTCTTAAAGTGCAACTCTTTCTATTCCTTTTATACGTAAGGATAGGGCCAATGAAGTCATTTGTCTTAGTCAGACCTGACATGAAAACCAACTCTAATCAAATTATCTAAACAATCAGACTGAAACAGACTACAGAGACAGATCAGAGGTAGGGTGGGGAGGGTATGACAAAGAAAATGTGTAAGGTAAGTTGGGAACTGGAAAGGAGAATAAAAGGTAATGATGCAACTCTTTCTTCTCTTTTTGCTGTGTTTCCTCAGTCCCCAAACAAGTAATTCTTGAGCTACCAATAATAGTCTTGCCTGGATTTCTTTATGTATTCCTTCAGAGTATCATTGCCTTGGCAAGCAGTGTTCCCAGGAGAGAAGGGATGAGCAGGTGAGCAGGCACCATTTTTAAAAACATCAAATCAAAATAATTTGCTCAACTTTGGTTCCTGAACATTAATGGATAAATTCAGAGTGGAAATAACTCAAAGAAACATTATCACTATTTTTCATATTTAAGTATCATCATTGGGTAAAGAAGATAATTTCTAGATGCAAGAAATAAACTGGTCAAATTAGCAAACTCAATCCCAGCTTGCTATGTTTACCAGAGAGATAAATATTCAAGACAAAGAGATTCAGGAACATCTTATCTAAAAGGACTCTGTCCTCACTAAAAGGAACTATAGGTGTTGGATGGGTTCTAAGAATGTACAGAAATTAACTCTCACACTCTTCATGCCATTTAGGTTCTGCAAAACTCATTTGACTTTTCTAGTAGAACCAAATCCTAGGGTAAATACACAAATGCATTCATTTTGCTTTTCAGAAGTTCAAGAAGTGGAAAGCAGGAATAGATTTCAAAGATGAAAACAAATATATCCCTACATATTGATAAATTGAAGAACAGTCAGTAAAGGAAGAATTCTATAAGGAAATTTATAGTCAGCTTCCCAGCTTGAATTTGAAAATTTAGAACAAGGTCAGGAAAACAAAAGAGACCCTTCAATCAAAAGAGCAACAAGCTAGCATTTGAGACTAGAGATAAATGTGATTTATATATGAACGTACGATAAGGATTCCCAGCATAGGGCAATTTAAAGCACAGCAAAGTCTACAGTTATGCCAAAAACATTTTTCCTCTTGAATCGGTGGGAGAAGAAACTGTCAAATGGCCTGACCATTGGAATTCATAAGAGCGGCAACCCTTCCATAGGCTGAACCTAAGACAACACCATCAGCATGTGGAGGATAGTTGGCAGGCAGTCTCAAATTCCCAGCTGATAGTCATCTCTATCTCAGGGGAGAACGTTTGTCTCAGATGGTTAATCAAGTGTCAGAGCTCTTTCATCTCCTAGATAGGAAATGGAAAGTAAGGAAATCAAATTATCTAGACTATGCCTTAGTTTTCTACTCCTTTGTCAACATTAAGAAGGATGCAAGGAAGAAAAGGTCTAAGTTACCGCATTTTGTGTCATTAGGCTTGGTTACTCTGAAGGTGATTTATTTTTATTTTAATGACATCAAATGCTATGTTAGTGGACTTGAGAACTTACTGAAATTGAATGGAAGATATGCTTCGATGCTAATAAAGTGCTTAACCACTGTATTATAATATAATCAGTGGCAAGCATCACTCTCTTATACATGCACTCCTACCAGACAGAGAAAGCATAGGTGGTCTGTTGGCATTGATTGTTTTTTATAGTCATGCCTATAAAATGTAGCCACTCATTTCAAAATATTAATTTTGCTGGGGGATAAATCATTGAAAGATGCCCTCTCAAATCCTCAAGCTGAGTCAGTGCATAACACCCAGTATTTATATTAATATCTCTAAGAGACGATTGTTCAAAATATAGCAATGACCTTGGTACGTGGTAGAAATTCGCATTTTCATACTAAGCAAACCAGTGGCATCTCTAAATAAAGGATAAGAGAAGCATATCTAAAGAAAGCAACATTTTAAACAGCAAACATGCATATGGATAAAGGGAAGCCAGGAACTGTAATCTAATGAGTCTTTCAGAAAACTATGTTCAAGACAAAAAAAGATGTTTTCATAATGACAGAACTAAGTAATAGGTAACAAAAGGCAAGGGACAGATATTTCTAGATAAGACAGTATAAAACAGTGTCCTAGATCATTGGAAAATATTCCTCCTCCTAAATTTTTACAAATTGTTTGGAAGAATACATGGTTAAAATCTCCAGAACTATAGATAACACTAAGAGTTCCTGAGTTGTGAAATATGAGGCTAATTCGATTATCTATGGAAAACAATTGAAAGGCTGAATCACTAGGAACACGTGCTGTGTACACATTTCAGTGTAGTAAAGTCTGTGAACTATTTAAAGGAAACATGATCCAAGCAACAAGTATATGTAACAAGGACATGGTCTGAGCTGTCATTAACTATGACTCAAGGACATTAAGGCAATGTAAAAATACAGGCAAATGGTTAACTGCAGGCTGGCACTTTAGGAAGGGGACAGTCAACACAATAAACCAACCACAAGAGGGGCACCTGGGTGACTCAGTCGTTTGAGAGTCTGACTTCGGCTCAGGTCATGATCTCACTGCTTGTGAGTTAAAGCCCCGCATCAGGCTCTGTGTTAACAGCTCAGAGCCTGGAGTCTGCTTTGGATTCTGTGTCTCCCCCGCCCCCTCTCTGCCACTCTCCCACTGTGCTCTGTCTCTCTGAAAGATGAATAAACATTAAAAAAGAATTTGAAAAGAAAAAAATAAATAAACCAACCACAAGAAAACCAACAATCTGGAACTGGATTCCAGCCCCTGGATCTGGAGCCCTGTATGTGCCTCCAGAGATTGTAGCCAGTATAGGAAATGGTGGAATATTAAGAGGCCAACCAAAGGTCTGGGAGGAATTAGGAGAGTAGAGAGTCTATATCATATCAGAATATCTTAAGAAGAAATTAGGAAGACCAAAGACTCCAGCATGGAAGTAAATGTGAAGAATGTGACTGATATTTGCAAACTTCCCAAGAAATTATATATGCCTGCTACTGCCATTTTCTCTTCTCTAGTTCCTCCAACCCCTCAAGGTGATTATGCTGTCACCCTACTTTCCAATTCCATTGTCACTCCTCTATTTTAATAGCCTGTTAAGACATGTCTCTCCCTCCAGTAACTCTTTAAATTGAGCCAAGTCATATCCCTAAAAGCAGGGTCTGATCTTGTGGCTTCTGTGTAGAAAAACCTGCAAGCACCTCTCTTCAGTCAGCAATGGAGAATTCTGGAGCCATGGTTTGAAGACCTTTCATAATACAACCTCAATTCACACTTAGAGGTTTCTCACTGCATGCTGGCCTCCTCTGCTTTTCCCTATTTTAGACTCTGATCTCATATATTATAGGTGAATGAGACCACTCATTATCCCTTGGGTATGCCATTTCTTTTCTACATCAGTGCCTGTGTGAAGATCCCCAACTTGAGATATCTTCTCTCACCCCATATGCAATTCCCTACTTGACAAAATACTCCCCCTTATTCAAGACTCAGCTCTAATGCTACCTTTTCCATGAGGTCTTTATCATCCTACCAGACAACATTAATTTTTCTCCCTTCTTCTGTGTTTCTTAGCACTTTATTTGGCTTGTGTTATTCTTCTTATCCCTCATTGTCTTTATCATTCTCATTGCTTATGTCTGACTACCTCACTGGGTTACATTTAATAGGGAAGAAAGATATTTAGACACATCTAAAATTTTGAGACTGATGTCACGAAGACAACTGTTCTTCTCTACTGAATTCTAGTGCTACAATCAGAAGACTGGGCTAGAAGAATTACACGCCTGACTTAGTGTGCCTTTTTCTGTCCTCCATAGCTTGTCTCAGACAGTTAGGTATTCATAGATCGCATTCTTTTTCTACACATATGATGAGTCTAATGCACCCATGGGCTGTGAATGCAGGGAAAGTCGCCTGCTCTGCATGGAATAAGGTTATATAGACAATGCATGGACCATGTTGAGGGAGATCTCTAGACCAAAGCATCATTTATACAATAGTCACTTCCCGTCCCTTCAAAGAGCTTTATAAAGTAAAAGTCATCCATTGCAAAATATTGTATCTAGCCCCTACAACAGAAGGAAAATGCACCAATTTCCACTCTCTTTTCTTCACTCTCATAAATCATGAAGTTAAATTTACACTAGAGATTTCATTTCTCTGAACTCAATGTACAGGCATAAAACAAATTTTGTTCTCATAGGACATCCCATTTTTGTTTCATTAGTTCAAGGAAAGGGTCACTCAATTTTTAAAGCATTTGGTTTGATCTTTGCTATGATTCATGCTATCTAACATCCACAGCACACTCTATTTACTGAAATGTATCTTATATATGGAATGTGTCTCTATGGACCCCACAATGGTGGTACCTTCACATAAAGTACTCAAAAGCTACCTTATAGATACATGAGTCTAGGAAAGGTGACCAGAAAAAGAAAGTACACTTTTCATTGAATATTTAAACAGTTTTTGTTTCACTCAGGTTCTTATTCCAAGGTAATTCTGTATCTCTCTCTGAAAGGCAAACTGCTTCCCTGGAGATGGAGGAGGGAAAGCTTTAAAAAAATATTCCCCAAATATGAGGCCTAAATTTATTCTCATTCTATTTCATACATTTACATTCTACGATTAACCACCTCTCTGATTCTACAGAGAGAAAGGTGATAAAAATTTTTATTAATATAATAAAGGAAAAAAGAAATAAAGATAATTCGTCATAATTTAACTAGATAAAATGAATTCTTCTGATCTTAATGTAAGAACAGATTATGATCTCTAAAGGAATACTGAATTATGGAAACATGATTTTTACATAATAGAACCATTTATACTTACCATTTAATCATATTAAATAATAACTCTTATGACTCTATTGGTTCATACGCTTTTTGTCTCTAAATTCTTCCCGTGGAACAGTTAAGATATTTTAAAAGGTTTTCTCATTCTATTGCTATTAAGAAGCTTTCTCCCCCTCCTCTAATGGCCAAAATTTGATTTTCCATGCTGATTATCTACAGGGAACCATGATCATCAGGCTTTGCATAGAACCTCCCTTTCTTCATGAATTAAAGATCACATAGACTTATTCCTCAAAAGGCAAACGGGGAGAGGAGATTTGAATTAAACTCATTTTGCCAAATTACAGTTATTATTTTGTTTTAAAACCTAAAGATCTCAGATTGGAGATTTGACCAACCAAGCACAACACAGTTGGAGTCTGCAAAATGGCAGTTCAAACAAGGAGGCAGAAGTTCTCTCCAGGGCATTTCTCTCATTTCCTAGGGTAAAGAAGTCCAACTTAGAGACATTCGGTACTGTAAGAATAGGGAGGGAAACACAAATGCTTCAGAAGTCCATTTCATTGACACATCTAAACACAGATCAAATTGGCCCTTCTAAGAATAAACAGCCCTGCATCCCCACTGCCCACCTCCCCCCATCCTGAGGAACAGAATCCTAGAGATTCCAACCCACATATGGCAGAAGACCCTGGCCTCCAGTCAGCCAGCTAGTTATCCATGGAAGTGGCTCAAGGCTGACACTCAGATTGACTGGTTCACACTAATTTACTTCACACAGATTCCATTTATCTCCTAGAAGATCCCCTGGCAGCAGCTTATAATGGCATATCCTAGGATGCCTGCCTACATGCGTTTTTAAAGTGGCAGCGCTTGATGAATCTGAGTCCAGAAAACAGTTCACAGATTGAGGAGTAGGTGCAATCAGAAAACATTAAGAGGCACAGCTGGGACTTGGTAGCTTGCTTGACTGGTCTGAGCAGCTGAGCATTAACTGTGTCTGCTTTTCTGCTGGCTGCTCACCGCCACTGGAGCAAATCAGAGAGCCACTCCCTTTTTCCTTTACTACTCACGCTCAGAAGGAAAAGAGAAAAGAAAGTGCATGACCATCCAAGTAGCATGTGCAGCTGTAGGGAAAGCTAATTTGACCATTTAACCTTTACTCTTTAAATATTATGATATTGCTGATCTAAGTAAAACTAGAGCTGATAGTTCTAAGATGCTGGATATTTGCACTAGGAAAAATGTTGCTAGAAAAAAAAAGTAAAAGAGAACTCCCAATTATTTTATTTACTTTCATCACTGTGGAGCTAGGTGGTTACCATCTCAAAGCCTGCTCTCCTGTGTTTATGGTACAGTTTGGGGAAAAGACACAAAAGTGTTAGATGTTTATCAAAAGAATAAGTAGGTGGGTAAATGTATGAACAAACAAACAAGTCACTATTCTCTATTTGATAGTTTAGAAGTGTGGCAAACCACTGACTATTTTTAAATTAAGGCATAAAATACTGAGAATCCTAATGGTAACATGGTCAGTTTCCAAAAGCAGAGAGAACTGAGAAGATATTTTAATGGCAGTGAAGCTAACAGCATTAAACAATAACAATTCAGTGGCAAATCTAAAGCAGTGACAGAACACATTTAGTACTTAGAAGGTTTAACACTGGGCTGCAGTAGCTGGTTTATGGGAAAAAGTAGGATTAAGGCTTTTGCATGAGCCTTGACATGATCGTGTTGTCTGCCTGCTGCCTTAAGCTTTGAAAAACAGCTGGGATCATCTTCTTATAAGCTCCAACCCGAAGATGTTTAAGCAGTCCCCAATCCAATTAAACAGAGGTAAATAGAAGAAAGAATTTTGCTGAGCACCGTCATCACATTTTTTTCATAATGAAAAACACGTAATTGCGGGTTAGACAGATCCTTAATCTCACATTAAATCTAATAGATTGCTGATTTCTCAGAGCGTGGCAGTCCCCGCTTTCTATGTCGGTGTGCTTAATTTTAGGTCATTATCTTTTATTATGTGACTTGTAATCCCTAAAGCCCATGATTGTGTGTGGATATTTGGCAAGGATTGTACTTGGCAATACTGGGATTCTACTTCTAAGAGTGATGATTTAATTGAAAGATACAGTATGATTAGATGTTGAAAGAATTACATATATTGCTTTTCTTTTGTAATTGCCTAGCTTTATAAGTGTTTCCTTTAGCAAACACTGTTTAAGATCACCCTTCAGTTTGGGTACTCTGCTAAAAAAGACAGCTTTCACAACTAAAAGACAAGTAGCTTATTGTTATGGAAATTTATCCATATGCTGTTAAAATAGCCAATTCAAATAAAATCCTGGCTCATCCACAAACTGGGTAACTAGTCAAGTTGCTTAATCTTTCTATGTCTCAGTTTCCTCATCTACAAAATAGTAGTAATAATAACATGATTAACGGTAATAATTCTACCAGGTGTATAGATTTGTTGTTACCATTAAATGAGTTAAAACATGCCAAATGCTTGGACTAGTGGCTAGAAAGCAGAAACCTAAATAACTCCAATATTATTACTATTTCTAAATATGTCCTTGCTAAGAAATATGTGTAAATGGTAGTAAGATAGTCTGGCTTTCAGATCAATGTTCTTTATTATACTAGCAATACAATAATATTTAAAATTTCTCTGACCTAATAATGAAAGAAATATTTAAATACTTATATAATCTTAAACTTCACTTAAAATTGAAGAAAACAAGAAGATATTAGTGGCCCATTAAAAAAAAGTTTAAAGAGAATGTGGGTTTGTATCCATTTGATGATATCTGTAAATAAATTCCTGTCAGAGTCGTCTGTAATTCTCCTTTTTCCTATCAAGAGTGCGGAAGTAGAACTGGTTTCTGATCATGCAAGCAAAGTAAACAGTCTTTAACCATCACTTATGTATGATCGTGGATTGCCAGTCTTTTTAGTGGTTTCCATTCACTATAATATTTTAAGAATGTGCTAGGATTGAAATCGAAAGTCTAATCCAGCTCAGCCCCATCAAGACAAAAACATTACTAGAGGGTGGTCATTGGATGGAGCACAAAACAAAACCTAGAAATAGTGGCTTACTTGTTACTGATATTCTTTTTCTCACTCATTTCTAGGGTAGATAGCACCATATCAAATAAAAACAATAAAACAACTTTTTTCCTTGTACATAAGGTTAAACCATGAAAAAACAAACATGCTTACATCTATCTTAATCACAAGTTTGAAAAAATTATCTATTTCTGTTCATCATTATGTTTCATAAACATAAATCATACAGTTTTGTTTTTAGCCAGGGCTAAAAGTGTACCCAGTCTGATCCAGGTATTTTTACTGCTGTTCCTCCTATCTCTATATATAAGGTAGTTGGTCACAAAAGTGGTCAGATCCTTACATGATTGATTCCTCTGTAAAAGCAGCTGAAATAACTGGATCAGAGGCTTAGTAATTGGCAAGATCTTAGCAAGTACATTTAGATATTAAGTATTGCCTTGCTTTTGGTCTTTTATACTCCATGAAGTCCCATCAATATGAATTTATTAACCAGAGCAGTATCACAAACTTAAGCAAAGTTCAAAATATAAACAGAATAAGAGGTGGGTGAAATTACTCATAAGAGAAAGAAGATCAGATTGTTACAAGATTTTGATAACAATTCTTTACCCCAGAAAATGGAGTAACATGGTTTAAAAATTCAAGGAAGGAAAAATTTGAGCTAAGATTTTCTATCCAGCAAAACTGACCCTTAATTATAAAGGCTGTAAGCTGATATGAGCATGCAATAGTTTAAGAAATGTTATTCAAGTAAACCTTTGCTAAGGGGTCTGCTAGAGAATGAATTTTAGACAACCAGAATAACCGAACAGACATCAGAGTAAGAGCAGGAGGTAATTACCAAATATACATACGTACCTATAAAACTAAGACTGAGTGCTTGTTTTAGAAGTATGACTATATGTTCTGACAGTGCAGAGATAGATCAACTATGAAAATGGAGAGAATTGGAAGGATAAGGAGAGCACAAAAAAATGCAAGATGAACTCACTGATTACATTATGGATATTACCTGAGAGTTAAAGAATATCATTTCTTTTTTTATTAAGCTATAAATGACATATGATATTATTTTAGTTTCAGGTGTACAACATAGTGATTTGACAATTATATACATTACTAAATGCTTACCACAGTAAGTGTGGTTACCATCTGTCACCATACAAAGTTATTACAATATTATTGACTGTATTCCCTATGCTGTACTTTTCATCCCATGATTTATTTAGTTTGTAACTTGAAATTTGTACCTCTTACTCCTGTTCACCTATTTCATACATTCCCCCCAATATCCCTCCACTTCTGACAACCACCAGTTTGTTCTCTGTATTTACGAGTCTGTTGCTGTTTCTGTTTGTTTGATTCAAAAGAATATTATTTCAAATCAGATGCTGGACGAGAAGTAGTGGAAATGTTACTTGCAAAGGTATTTCAATATTGCTCATAACCGAGAACCAATCGACAATGGCAAAATAAAAAAGTATTATATAATGGTATTAGCATAAAGGTAAGCATTGGAACAAAAAATAAACTTTCCAAAATATTACCCCTGACCCCACCTCCCCACAAAAAAAGGAGAGAGAGGAGAGATTTAGAAAAAACTAAAATGAAACAGACCATATAGTGAAAGAATATGTACAATTTCATCTATTTGTGTGTATGCACAAATTTACCAGCATCATCAATAGATATTAATGGAGTTAATTAACCTATCAGAAGAAAAGATGTACAAACTGGTTAACAAAGTAAAATCTAACACTGTGTTGTATAAGAGAGACATACTAAAAACAGAGATTAGGAAAGATTAAACAAAAGGATGGACAGGATATAAACATATAAAAAAAAAAAAGCAGCAGTCATATTATTGAACACAGCGGATTGTAAACCAGAGCTCATTACATAAGGGCACAAAGCAGGGTATTTTATGATACTAAAAGCTACAATTCACAATGAAGTTATTTCAATTATTAATATATGTGTACATAATAACCCAGCCACTTTAATAAAACAGAGACTATAGGAAGTACAAAGCAAAACAAAAACTAGTAACGGATAACTTTAACACATCTCTTGATCTAAGACAGACAATGGAGACAAAATATTGACAAGTATATAGAAAACTTACACAACTAAATCAATAACGTAGGTCTAATAATCAAACTCTGAATGCTAATAATAGACAGCACACCTGTTCTTAAGTGCACATAAAACATTCATGAAAATTGGCCACATTTTAAACTGTAAAGTGACTTCCCAATATTCCAAGGAATAGAATTAGTACAGACAATATTCTCTAATGATGATACATTGAAACTGGAAGTTAATAAGCTTCAAACAAAACAAAATAAAACAAAACAAAAAATCTTCCTACCCAGAAATTTAAAAATGTATTAGCAAATGACTTTGGGCTCAAAATGGAATTCCAGTACAAGTTGAAGAACGTTTTCAATATTACAATAATTAGCATAACATAAAACTTAACAGAATCTATGAAATTAATGAATAATTAATACTGTTATGAAAGGAAATTTTATAGCATTAAAGAGCCAATTAATAAAAGTGAAAATGAATTAAATATCCAACTCAAAAAGGTACATAAAGAAAAATAAGGTAAACCAAAAGAACTAAGAGGAAAGAATTATTAAAGGTATTGAGTTAGAGAACAATAAAACAGAAAAACCGAGAAAGAAATCCAAAATCTGTTTTTTTAAAAAAAATTATAAAACATAAAATAATCATAAAATTTGCCTCTAGCGAATTTAACCAAGAAATAAAGGGAAATTCATGATCACACAATATAAATAATGAAAAAGAGGAAATAGCTATCAATAGAGAGGGAATTTTTAAAAGTCCTAAGTGATAAAAAGGTGCTCAACCCGATACAAATTATTTGAAAATCTAGATTAAGTAATTTTATGGTATAATTTTTAGTGGTCAAAAGGGTAAATATATAATTACCAGAGCAGAAAGGGGGACAGAAAACTCATTTGATAAAATTTAATACTCATTTATATGAAAAAAACTTCATAAAATATGGTTGTTGACTATTTCTTTGATATGATAAAATATATATATGCTTCAGCCTTGAAGCCAGCATTCTACTTAGTATAGAAACACCAATGACTTTCCCACCAAAGTAAGGAAAAACAACAGAATGCTCACTTTTTCCAAATACCATATAACATTATGTTAGAAATATTCATCGATGCAATTCGCCAAACAAAAACAATTGGAGACATAGTAACTGGAAATGAAGATGTATACCCATTTTTTATTAAAAGATACAATTTCATATCTGGAAGCCTCAGAGAATCTATGAAAAAACTGTTGTGAGCAAAAAAAAATTTAGAAAGTAGTATGATATATATATCAATAGTTTTCAAAAATAAAACAAAACCAGTTAGAATATATAAAGAAAAAGATCTATTTACAATCATTAAAATCATAAAGAAATATACAAAATTTATATGACACAAGCTTTGTCACTCTTAAAAGACACAAAAGTAGATTTGAACAAGTAAATTTCAGTAAGATACAATTATTCTTGTAAGAAAAAACTCGGATCCAGTAATTGAATTATTTAACTATGTGAATCTAGTCCTATGGCATAATATCATTTTAAAAAATGTTCAGAGATGTTAAGTTACAGAGATGCTGTTTTAGAGGAACATAGCTTTATATCTGAATTTATAATTTGGTGTTTAATAGACTACACTCAGTCTAAGAATTGTAATTAAAGTATGAGAAAATATACAAAAACAATTTTTTTAGAGAGAGTGTGCACACACAATTAGGGGAGGGGAAAAGGGAGAAGGAAAGAGAGAATCTCAAGCAGACTCTATGCCGGGGAGAGAGGCCGACGTGGGGCTTGATCTCATGACACTGACATAATGACCTGAGCTGAAAGCTGAAATCAAGAATCAGCTGTTTAACCAACTAAACCACCCAGGCATCCCCCAAAATAATTTTTATGTTTATTTATTTGTTTTTGAGAGAGGGGGAGGAGGGACAGAGAAAGAGGGAGAGCAGCAGGCTCTCCAAGCAGGCTCCATCCTGTCAGCACATAGCCTGACACAAGGCTTGATCCCTCGAACCATGAGATCATGACCTGAGCCAAAATCCAGAGCCAGATGCTTAACCTTCTGCGCCATCCTCGTGCTCCCCCCAAAACCAATAATATAAAATTTTTAAACATAAAATTTAAACAAATAGAGTGAATATTCTTATCAAAATTTCTGGAAATGATTTCTGTTAGAAATGAGTTGCATGAGTATTTCATGTGCTACTATTGCAGAGTACCTGAAGCACTACTATTATAACATCATTAATTCTATGGACAATAAGTGCTGACTGGGTACCAGGAACTGTGTGAAATGTTGTACCCAGTGGTAATCAATCTCTGTATTTCAGTGGTAATCTTTATACTTCAGTTGAGAGTGATTTTAAGCACTAACCATTAAACCATTTACTATACTTAATATAGGGTAAAAGGGCAGACCAAGAAAACAGCCCAGAGTAGACAGGAACAGGGAACGTCCAAAATTTCCTCCTAACAAAAACTGCATTAGTCTCTACTGGATGCCATGCATGGAATGAATGATTTTCATCTAGGTATTCTGTTCTTGCCTCACCTAGCTTAAGGTTCTGAGACTCAGAAGGTTAAATCATTGCTTGATCTACAGACAACTCCCCACCCTTTGTCCATACTGTCATAATGGTAGAAGAACTGATCTGCTAGTAGGTGCTTCAGGCATGTTTATGCCATCTGAAGTGGGAATACAAATGACTATGTTGTCTCTGCAGAAATGCACAAAGAAAATGGGGTGTTCTCGTGGCAGCAGTTAGTATCGGGTAGCACCAAACCCCACAAATGTTGCTGATTTCCAAAGGCCAATATGATAGCTGCATGACATTGCAATTGACCGCTTGGATTTGTCTGCTGTATTAAGTCCATGCTGAATGTGAGACAACCTTATCCAATGAAAACTGAAAGTATAAAATTGATCATAGGGGATCCATCCACTCTGCTCACTCCCAATAGTAGTTTAGAGTTAGGTGATGATTACCTCCTACTTAAAACTTCCTTTCTTTACGTAAAGTAGTATATGTTAGCATTGTATCATGTTCCAGACCTTCCTTCTAAATGTATCCATCATACCTGTCTTTCAGAGGTAAGACTTTGCAAAGAGAAGAGGAATGGGCATCGCCATCCTCCTCCTATAGGGTAAGCAGAGGGGGCCCAATGTGAGGGGGCAAACACTATAATGCCATATGGTTTGTCTTCATCACACACTGGGCTTGAAATTCCTGTTACATATCTGCACCTTGTACAGAACTGCAGGCCACTTCAGAGAGTGATTTTGAGGAAAGAGAGTTAGTCACCAAAAGGAGAAAGGTAGGCATTAATCTTTAATAAGCTCCATTTACTAATTTATAGAGGCAACAGAAATTGGGGTGAGGTGAAAAAAGTAAGCACTGAGGGAACTCTGTAGTGAATCCTAATGATTTTCTGACCATGCCATGAACTGTGCTTTTGGGGGGGAGGGGGGGAATGATAGCTCAATTGTACAACAGTACATATGGCTTTGTAGTTTGAAAGCGATTATAAGATTTTAAAAACCAGCTCCAGACACTTAAAAATGGAAGGGCAATTTGCCAGAAGGGGCTTGAAGGTCATAAGTAGTTAAAAAGACATTTTTAGAATACAGTCAACAGAGACTGATTAGTATGACCAGTACTGCAAATAGTGCTCATTTTTGTGGTCAGCTTCTTACTGCCAATATAGGAGAGGTTGGGAATGACAGGTAAGAAGCTTTAGAAAGATCTTTGGGAAACTTAAAGAAGAAAGAGAACTATATCCGTGCCCTGGGTATAAAGAACACAAACTTCTAAGTAAGAAGAGTTGGCCTCAGTTACATATGGACAACATTATTTATTCTTATGGATTTTAATTTAATTCGACAACCTTTTCTTTATTCAACATTTTATTAATTCAGCAACAAACATATTTTTGCGACCCTAGTAAATCAGATACTACCCAGGGTGGGAAGGGGAAGTAATAACAATAAAAGAAAAGCATAGATGATGCCCTCATAGATCTTACAGTTTGACAGGGAAGGGACATTGGACTAGGCATTACAATCACATTTGATGAATGCCATGTAAAGTGACTACAGAGTGCTTGTGGAATAGGTAGCAAGGGGACATTAGACTGTTTTGTTTCTTGAGAGAACTAGAAGGTAGCAAACTCTTTAAATTTTATTTATTTTTTGAAATTGAGAGAAAGAGAGAGATAGCATGTGAGTAGGGCAAAGGCAGAGAAAGAGAGAGAGAATCCCAGGCACTGCACTGTCAGCATAGAGTCTGACGCAGGGCTCCATCCAAGAAACCATGAGATCATGACCTGAGCCAAGGCCAAGAGTCAAATGCTTAACCAACTGAGCCACTCAGGCGCCCCAACAAACTCTTTCAAAATTAAGTCAATCTTCAGAAGGTTTTGTTATTGACACATACATACATATATTTATGTATATGTATATATATATTTACACACATCATGCCTTTTAATACTTAAAACAACCCTACCAAGTAGGTACATATTTCCCCATTTATCAATGAGGAAATTTAAATTCAAGGTAATAACAGTAAGATGTCCTACTCACACACATTTGGCTTCAAAAACAAGCCAATTTGAAGAGGTTTTTGTTGTTGATGTTAAAGGTATGAAGTCTAGACTGACAAAGAAAGATCATCGTTGGCAAGAGCAAAAATGGTTAATAAGTCCATTATAAAGATGAAGTTTTACTCTTAAATTTGCCTAGGCTTTGGTTTTATAATCTAGTAGTTTCCACCTTGCATGTGATGCCTTTCCTACCAAAGGAAATTATCTTGTCGGTATTCATGTCAGCCTATTGCTCTTAGTAATACAAGCCCCACAAGTAGGGAATGGCACAGCCCACCTGTCTTGTGGGGTGGTGAGCATATGCTCCTATTCTGACTGTGGCCCGACTGAAATCCGGAGACTTCAGAACAAGCATTTATATCAGGTGGTTAATGGGAAGGGATGACATGGGGAAGGAGGCCCATCCAAGCCTTCATTGCTTTCACAGACTTCTGCATTCATCTTCAAAATGTAATCTCTGGACCAGCCACATCAGCATTAGTGGAGGAACTTGTTAGACATGCAAATCTCAAGCCTGATCCCAGACCAACTAACTTAACAACTCCGAGTGTGGGCACAGGACTATACTTTAACAAGCCTTTTAGGTGATTCTGACGCATGCTTGAATCTGAGAACCACGAACCACTCTTCCCTCTTTCTTTGAACGATATTTAAGTGCTCATCTAGCTTTGTACCTGTAAGTGTAAAGAAATATAAAGACAGAGGTCATTTAAAAGACTGATTTGTGCTTTGTTTCTACATAGAACAACGTTTGAAGAATCAAGTTATTTGCGTTTCTCTTTTACCATGAGGGATACTGAGTTAGGAAGAGGGAGTAACTTGGACCCAAGGGAATTAAATAAGAGGTTAAGAGAGATTCTGGGATGATTGCTTTTATAATTGAATAACTGAATGACAGAGCTCTGATTACTCTATTAAGGTCATGTGAATTCTGGTCTGAGATCCTGACATACCCTTTATCTCCCTAGCTTTTCCCTTTCCTCCACAGTAAATGTTGGGATCTCCACAGAAGCAGTGGCAAGAATCATACACACCAGAGGCTGCACACCAGGCTCTATGTTAGAATCACCTAGAACAGTTTTTGAACATACAGCTCAATTCACAGCAATTAAATCAGATTCTTGAGGTGGGGGTGGGGCTGTTGGTAGGAGTCAAGCCCAGGTGATTCCAATTAGCAGTCAGCAATGGGAACTATTGCCGTAGCAATTCCATGGTGATTAAATTAGATAAACTACTAAGAGCACCTGCCTCAGTACCAGGCATATGCCATGGGTGTTTAATCAATGTCCCCTCCTTTATCTTTTTCCTTTACTCTATAAGAAGTTGTGGAAAGTAAAGGTACCAATTAACACGTTTTTCTAAGCAGTTAGAGTCCATGTGGCTCTCTACTTCCTGACTTCTCATTATACTTTGCCTTTGCTAAAGAGTTCTAAAACTCACTATATTTAATATTTTAATGTCTAAATGTTTCCTCCTTGTATGTCTTTTTTTCTCAACCCAGATGTAAATTCCTTGAACGCAGGGAGTCTCCTGTTCTAAGTTTCAGAATCTCTTTCCTTACAGGACCTGAAGTTCATGATCCTTCTGTCCTCTTATCCCTACTTCTCAACGTCTACAATAGATAACCACAGGGCTCCTGATCCAGAAGCCAGTTTGTTTCTACTGAATGAGCTTTACCCTTGAACCATGATCTGTTGCCCAGAATTCTGCCTTGTTCTTGTGCCCAAATTCATAACACATTTCCAAATTCAAGTATTTAAGCCCCAGGTTTAGGTCTAAGATTTCCCAGTTACCTGTGCCGTCTGTCATTATCTGCTTTCCTTTTCACTCACACAGGTACTTTACATTCATGAAGATACACAGTTACCTTCCTGGGTGAACCATTTGAGTCTTCCTTAGTAATACAAGTTCCACAAATCAGAAGTTCAATTAAGCTAGAAATATCTAAGTTTAATTAAATACAGTCACTGTTTATGGAATAGTCCTTGATGGAAAGTCCTGTGATAAGTATTGAGGAAACAGACATGATGAGACATAATCTGTGTTCTACAGTTGCTTCCCCTCTCATGGGTCTTGTCCAGGGATCAGCAAACTTTTCTTAAAGGGATAGATAGTAAATAGTTTAGACTTGTGAGCTATACAGTCCCTATTTGAACTATTTAACTCTGCAATTGTATCACAAAAGCAGCCAAAGAAAACACGTGAACTAAGGGGTGTGATTGTGCTCCAGGAAAACTTTATTTACAGAAACAGCAGGCTAGACTTGGCCTATAGTATGTCATTTGCAGACTCCTGGTCTTGAACATTTCTGCTTGGCTCATCAAGCCACCAGCTGAGTTTCCACTGCATAATGATGGCAGTAATGTTAACTGAGAGCTCATCAGATCCTCTAAACCTAGAACTATAACATAGAATTCCCTCCATCCTTACACTTATTAAGCATTAAAGTAAACCTAAAAATTATTTTGTCTTCCTCTTCAAAGCCCCATCCAACCACCACCAGGGTCCAGCAGAAAAAGAGATGTGTTTTGGTTTCTTCCATAGGAAATGGTTAGGGAAATGGTCAGCAACTTTCTGTAAATATATTGTCTCTCAGATAAATAGGACTCCATTCTAGGAGTGCTATAAATCAAGAAGAAGAGAGAATGAAAGCACCATTAATTCAAGGAATATTTACTGAGCACCCGCTATGTGACAGGTCCTGGAATATAGGTGTTGGGAATGGAGTGGCATATAAAACACACACAATCGCAATCGTTTATAAAGCTTAGAATCTTGCTAGGAGACCTACAATAAATATATAAACATAAAACAATGTAAATAGTCACTAATTACACATGAAAGTAAGTGGTTTGAAAAACAATCACAGGGTGCTGTGAGAATGAATAACGAAGTGATCAGGGAAAGCAGTGTGCATTGAGACCTGAAATGAGTAAAAATTACATGAAGAGTAGCTGTTGGAAAATATCACAGGCTGAATGAGTGCCTTTGAGAAGTTTGTGAAAGCCCTGAGGCAGGAAAGAGCTTGGTCCAGTCTAGGGATTGGAAGGCTGTGTGGCTGGAGCCCAGAAAATGGGGAAGCAGCTGGCAGGGACTAAAGATGGAGATGCAGAGCAATCAAACTATAAACTAACTTAATAGAACTCGTTAAGAATTGTGTACTGTATCCTAAATGCAATGGGAAGACATTGGAATAACTTATGCAGGGAGGGGCATGATTAGACTTTGACTTTTAAAAGAGCATTCTGACTGCTGTATAAAAAAAAAAAAAAATGCCTTGGAAGGGAAATTTGATCAAGCCCATTCTCCACCTTCCTCCTTCCAGCACCTTCTCTGGAGAAAGTGCCTTTACACATCTTAAGTACCCAGTGAGGGGATGGGTAAAGAGAGAAAGTCATCTCTTCCTTCCCCAGGGTATAAAATGGACATACTTATTACCGTAAGTTCACTTCCCTGTGCTAACACACAATTATAATGCTATCTGCAAATCAAATAAGAAAGTCAGAATCCCATTTATGAATCATAAAGTCACCATATAAAACAATTTTACCTTAAGAGTCAAACCTTATGGTCTGGACAAAAAGCAGTGAACTGGGTCAAACACTCCTTTGAAGAGGATTCTGATAATGAAAGGCATCAAAGAAATAGGTAGTAAAAATAGATGTAGAGGGATGACTCAGGTATATAAGACTTAGAATACAGCCCCACCCTCCCACACACGCACCTCCACATGAGCATGCACACACAATCTGCTGAGCTGGAAGCTTCTGACCCTATCTGGCAGTTGGTCTCCATTTAGCTTCAGAGTCCTCTAAGATCAGGATCAGTGAGGTAGGAAGTAGAGTGACCACTTGACCATCTGCTGCTGAGCATATGCATAGAAAGGACAGAATGTGTTTGTTTGGAATGCCCCCTAAGTGTCACCTGACATTTTTAGATTATCCCCAAATGAACTGTTCTACATCTATCTGTGTGTGTGTGTGTGTGCGCGCGCGCGCGTGCGTGTATATACTATTATGTATAAATACACAAAGACAGATTCAGTATCAGGTAATTTCATATTGGTAACAAAACCATATATCCAGGATTAGAGTTGTAACATTAGCTGTATGGTGTATTAATGCCTCACTGGACTCATGAATGCCACATATTCTCCACTATTTGTTTACTAGCTTGTCAGAGTTATTCATCATATGCAGTGTCACAAAGCACATGGTCACATCTCATATGTCTGCTTCAAGGGCAGGACCAATGTGACCTTTGACTTTTTGTTTTCCAAAAGATAAAATCATTCCTTAGGAACATTGTCTATTTGCACAGCTATGCAATCTGCTATCAAAGGAGTCTCAATCTTCTGTAGTATTGCTTGTTAAACGTTTATAGCTAATTTTCTGGTATGAAGCTAGATGTCTGAATATTTTCAAATCTATTCTCTACTGAGAATGGATCTTAAACTGCTTCTCTTTTCTTATGTTTTATGATAGGAGACATAGAAAATAATGAAGATGTTTAGAAAAGTCTTTTTATCGGATGATGAAAAACCCATTTAATAAAGAAGAATGCTGTAAAACATATTATATTATATCTTGTCATGTTATATATTGGAGGACATATTATATGTTTGTCACTTATTTCTCTTATTGAAGCAAATATTAACCAGCAAAATCTAATGCCATTTGATTCTATCCTCCTTTGCTTTAGAAACTTATGTGACTACCCAAAGTCAGAGTCAGCATAGTGAATACTAGTTTATGTGAAGTTCAGAAAACCTACAAGAAGTAGGCTGAAAGATTAAAATTACAGCCAAGAAAATGATTTCAAACATTGTCAACAGTCAGTATAATTTAAATCTCAAGAACTCTTATGAAAAAAAAATTAATGAGAAGTAAAGACTAATGCCTTTCTTTTGAGGATCTCTCCATAGCCAGAGCTTCAGAATATTACATTTTTAGATAGGGAAGGAAAAAATAATAATGTCTGTAGAAAGGAGAAGTAATTTTATTATCTGGCAAGATAGTGGCTTCATCATTAAAAAATTCAACCAACTAGAATACAACGTCCTTTGACCTAGTAGATAAGAGGTCAGAAAGCAATTTTGAATAATAAATGAGACCTGTTGACCTCATGACCCAAATCTGGCAGGGTCAGTGTTTCCCCTTTCACCAGATGCTGATGGCAGACACACACACACAGACAGCTCAGCTAATGAGCTGCCTCAACCCAGGTTGTAGGTGCTGTAGTATTTTAGCGTTATGTAGCACAAGAGAGAAATGGTTTTTAAAGCTGTTATGCTGTGTAAAGAGATATTTATAGAAATATTTCTGTTCTCTTAAGGAGGCTCCTTTCTTGTTTCTTAAATCTATTTAGTTGTTAAATTTAATGGAAACCTAAATGTTTGCCAAGATCTTTCTTCTAATGCTGATTTCTTTTATTATTTTAGCACTGGCAAAAAGTAAAAATTGCTTTTGCTATATTTATTTCATTTATTGATGATGTTTATAAGGTGATGTTTTATAAGAATTTCCCAAATATGGAAATGAGCCTACTTATTTCTAAATATGTGACTTTTGCCCTTCATTTTACTGCAAATAGTCCTTGTATTTAGATAATGGATTTAGATGTACATAGTATTAAGCTATATGGATATTTCTGATACAGTAATTAGTTAAAATGTTTACCCTTATTTGAATTACACAGTGATCTAATCTAGAATTTTAAAATTTTTCATAAAAAAACAGAAACAGAAATACAGTTAAACTAAACTAGCTATCCTTACAATTTTAATGTTTAAAATTTTTATTATTGTTTTTGGGGAAAACTGCTTTGTAAAGTCAGTTTGGTAAATATTTATTTTATCTTCATATATTTAATATGTCTCATTTTGACATCTTTGATTAAGAAGAGTACATTTAATTTGTGTTTTCTTGGTTTTCTTTTAAATAAAAATATTCAGGAGTCTGGCCAATTTCCAGTTTAGCTAATTACATTTATCTTGTTAGGTCTCCTTTGAGTTTCAACTGAAAATGATACTCATTTTCACTCTTCATATTAAACTCTTGCCAATTTGTTAATTGCCGAAGGGCCACTTAGAAAAATAACATTATTTCCCCTTACAATAATATAACACATTTGAATAGGGAATGTTTTGAACAAACTGTTTTTTGTTTACCACAAACTGAGGGGGGAAATAACTACTGGGAGGATTTGTAGCAAATGTCACCACCACACATTCATCACAGTTTTCCATATCTGCCAAAATTAGAAAGGCAAATGGCAGCCAAAGGTAGTTGTTCACCTGGTTCAAGCTTATTCAACTTGATTCAACTAAATATATATATATTGAACTTTTGGTGTGCAGGGTCTTGGTAAGCATCATTTTGTTGTGTGAAAACATTATGTCCTGTGCATATTGAACTTTTCAAATATGCACATGAGTTTTCAAAGTAAATTCACTTGACTTAGATTTACGGTGAGGTCACACTCTAATTAATAATACAGAATTCTCCTGCTATATACACATATACTAGCTTCATGAACTGTGAGACAGGAAAAGAAAGAAAGTGAATTTATAGGCTTAAGGAGAATAAAATGACACCTACTGGGTACTGTGGAGCATTTCTTAGTCCCTTTTAAGTACTTCACATTTCCTTTCATTTTAACCTCATTATGACCTCAGTTGTTTGCTGGGGATTATTTAACAATCTGCTATAAGAAAAACAAAAACAAACCTCCCAAACTCTAATTTGAACCATTTGCTGATTTTCTTGGTATGAATTCTTCCACCATACCCAACTCGAAGCTACCAAGTGACATCCCTGAACATGGAACTAGGCAGAGAGGCATACAATTGGCTCTCATGAGTTAGTGCTAGTTGGCTCCATCATACCACTGGACATATGGCAGATATTAGTATCTTCATTTTTGAGTTGGAAAACTGATATGGAGAGATTAGGAGACTGACCTGAGGTGAAGAGGTAAGGAATAGCAGGGTTGAAACTAGATACTTTTTACTACCAGGTTCTAGGTTTTCCTCTCCTTTCTATACTGTGAAGCCAGAAAGAGCATTGGATGGAATAAGATGGCCTTACAAGAAAGAACAAAGCCAGCTGCCCATACACCATTTTTCCCAAACCCCTTTGACTACATTTGCTTTTTTCCTAAAGACTGTTTTGCCCTTACCTAGGCAGGTGGTCATAAGAATGTATAGGTTGAGGATACATTGGTCTCTCTCTGCATTTAAGTACTTTTATATTCCTGGACATTCAGTTGTATGTGGTGGCCAGTAACAGATGCATCTTTAAATAAAGTCTGTTCTTTTCTGGAGTCCTTTCTCATAATGTTCATCTGGTGTTATACACCAAATGAACCACTTTGGGGAGGGAGTGTGGTATGGGACGTAAATGGTCCAGTCTAGTCTCTTGAAAACAAAGCAAAATAAAACTAGTTTAATAAGACAATAATTAAATTTGTTTTCAATTTAATAATTATTTCAGTTCTGGCAGAACTGCGAGACAAATCTGGTCCCAGGCTTCATTTAGTAGATTTTGAACTACTAAACAGCTCTGTTTAGATTTTGAAGGCTAATGAAAAATAAAAATCCATATTAAATAGAGCAGGGGTGAGGAAACTTTGGCCTTCTGATTTCATTTTATCTAGGCAATAAGGCAGATTAAAGACAATACCCTAATTTATTCTAATAAATAGTAAAAGGCAATATGTAATTGAGGGTCTTCAGCTATGATCTATTAAAATGTCACAAGGTAGAGCTATCATTCTATAACATTTTCATCTTCTCCCTTTTGGGTGTGTATTAGTTTTTCTCCTATTGGTTCATTTGCTTCTTTCCCACTTTTATCCCTTCTCTTCATTATGCTGTAAAAAATATATATTTAAAAAAATTTTTATAACATAAATTTTTTAAGTTTATTTATTTTGAGAAAGAGAGACAGCACAAGGGGCAGAGAGAGAGGGAGAGAGAGAATCCCAAGTAGGCTCCACGCTGGCAGCACAGAGCCCAACCTGGAGGCTTGAACCCATGAAGCCGTGAGACCATGACCTGAGTGAAAACAAGAGTTGGTCACTTAACTGAGCCACCCAGGGCCCCAAATCTATTTCTTATTTGTGGTCTTCTTTGCAGTTTTCTAATCCCTATTAATATAACAACAAACAATCTATGGTGTCATATTTCTCTCAACTCATCTGCCCCTCCCCTATCATCCACACTGCAAAGTAAATTAAAATGAGGTTTGGTTTATTTGTTTTATGTTAGGAGCGCTTACTTGATTATTTTGCTGGATTTATGGCTTGCAATGAGGAAAAAAAAAAAAAAAGTGTCCCAGCCCTGTATGATAGTATGACTTTGCAAAAAAGACAGGCTGTACATCCATTACCTAAAAAGTCTTATAGTACTCCTATAAGGGGAGCTATTATTTTCATTTTACAAAATAAAGGTAGACAAAAGAAATGAGGTAATGTTTTTAAACAAACAGCAAAATAAACTGAGACTTGAATCTGTGTTTCTGCATTATTATTCTATGACATTTTCTACTATCCTACAGTATTTCAACATCAAAATCTACACTAAATTTTTAAACACCTTTTTCTTGAAGATAAATGTTTGCATGAGAATATATCCCATCATTTCCCTATGGAAGAAGCAAATAATAAAAATAATAATGGTCTCCTTTACTTGCCAATATAAATAGGCATACTGAAAAGGTAAATGTATAAATGAATCTCATATAATAACATGTTATCAGCAGTTACATAATGAGATTGAGTAAATTAACATTAGTATGAAGATATAGGTTTTAATGATGAAAACCATTTAAGATTTTCAGCATAAGAAAAAAGATAAAGTATTGTGTTAAAACTAAGAATTCGGGTTCCCTTCATTTTAGTTTTCACTATATTGCAAAAAAGTCACTGTTTTTCTAATCTGTTACCTCACAGAATTCACATAGTGTTTCCAGAAGCACTGCCTCTCGTAGGGTCTGGAAATCAGCAGGGTGACATCCAGCAGTGTTCCTGTACATGGATGGATGGAACTGACTTATCAACTGTCACCTATATCACCCAATCATCCATGTGAAGAAGGCTGACTTGGCACCGAGCTGGCAATTATCTGGTGAACCCAACCCAGTGAACTGCCTAGACTGATAAAAGTTCAAAGAATAAATATAATTGCACTGGGAAATCATCAAGAATCCTCTCTGATGATTCAAAATGCAGTATCTTGACCAGATGCAATTTACAATAGCAGCCCAACCAAGCCATCAAAAATAAGACAAAAAATAGACTGCTATCACAGGTATTTAATAACTTAACTCAAAGCATACTATCAATCTGGTCTTTACAAAAATATAAACTATATTATAAAACATGCCTAGTACATGTAGAAGTTACTCATTAATGTCATACGATGGATATTACACATACAACACAGTACATCCACATACATTGCACGTACACATACAATAACTTGAATGAAGAATTTGGGTTATTAGAGCACCAATGAAAAAGTGTTTCGCTCTGAATAGGTAAAAAAGAAAAGAGGACAAAAATGTTTATTGACAGTAGGAATCTGTCTTCACCAATTAAACTATGAATACTGCCAGGGTTGCCTTGGCCAGGATAAGAAACTGTACTTTAAAAGATAATTTACTTTATTAGCTCTTAGTATATCAGGCTATCCAGAGAGCTTAGATGCCAAGAGGCAGTGTCACAGCAGTCAGGGCAAAGTGAATAGTTACAGTGTCATTATACTTAGTGATCTAAGGTTAGGACATTCTTTCCCGTTTTCTAAGTGGAAGGAGTCATTTATGTTCAGCATTTATTCAATTTTCTTGAACTGTAAGATAATCTTGGAGAAACAAGTGGACTGATGCCTTTAGTACAGTAATAAGAGTCTAAGGTAAGGAGCACTATATGTAAACTTTTGTGTGAATTTCAGGGTCCCTTAGACATTAATATGGCTAAGAGTTTCAGCTGACCTGCCACATCCAAAGCAATTATACTAACTGTTAGGAAGAATATGTCCAGAAGATCTATAATGCTTTTTGTGGACCCAAGAAGAAACAGTGCCTTGATTGAAGAGCATTGTCTGCCATAAGCTAGGAATAAAGAAGAGGAAACTCTCATGGTGCCTTTCATGATCTTGTGTAATGAGATCTGGGCTGAGGTCAAGAGAGACCCAGCCAATGAACTTGGGAAAATGGCCATCAGATGTCATGAGGCTCAGTTTCTTTACCTTTAAATAAGGGGGACTGCTACTGCATAATTTTAAAGGCTCCCATGAGCCCTAAGATAATTTACTAACATGTAATATTTGTACAGTGAAATTGCAATTAAAAAATGTTTTATATATATTAATTTCTTGTATCATTACAATTTATAGATAAAGAAACTGAAGCTCAAGTAGGCTAACCAAGGTGACACATATAATGGTGCTAGAATTAAAACACTGGCTTTCATACAACTAACACACTGCCTCACTCATAAACAAATGTACATTTTTACAAACATGCCAAGTATATTTCCTACTTTAGCACCTATCAAATTGTCAAGTGCCAATTCCCTTAATCTCCCTCCTGGGGTTCCCATCTCTTGCCCATAGTAGAGATTACTGTTCTCACTGAACCCCGACATAATATGAGACTCCTCAGCACATCACTGCCAGAGCCACTACCAGTTGATGGGTCTCTTACTCAGGAGTGACTAGGCCCCAGCACATCCTCCACAATGAAAAAGGTTTCCAGCCAGAGTCAACCGTTGAGGTTCAGAAGAGAATGAAACAACAGATACTTTCTTCCTCCAGATCTCGTTATCTGCTTTGTGGGTCATGAAAACAAATGAAATGAGCCATAATGTTGCCCGTGAAAAGCACTGGAGAAAGCGATTTATTAATTTTCATGATAATGACTTGAGCAAATTGACAACTCTGTTATATAAATCTGAAAAAAGAAAATGCTTCTAGTATCTTCACTGCTACATCTAGCTTATATGGAAAAGTGGGTAGGAAATGGCTTCTCTTGTCAATGTTGAAATAGTAGCAATGGTGGAACCATGGAAAAGTGGGGTAGAGCTCAGGACAAGAGCCCAAACTACTATCTTTCCACTGACACTGATTGATACAACTCTGCTGCTACCGTAAATGTGTTTTGGAATCCAGTGCTCATTTTGTAACAGGAATTTATAGCCTCCAATATTAATTTTAATGTCTTATCCAATCTTCATAGCAAACAATTAGCCTGTAATAGTATACCCTTAGTTGCCACATTTTAAACATTATCCATGACATATTTAATTCCAGAGTACCTCTTCCTATCACCTAGCAGTTTTTTGGGGGGATTGTTCCAGTAGATCTCCTGTTCAAGACAAACTAGATTACAAGTCAATTACAAGTCTAGAATAAGGTAGTCCTGATATTTTTAAAAAATGAGAAAAAACTGTATAAATTTTACATTTCAAATTTCATTAGATGACCAGAACTTCATTAAATATTGTTCTATAGATACTACTCTCTGTCTTTGGTCTCTAGAGAAATGACTTAGGGGTGGAGTGAAGTAAGTACAAGGATTATCTGATTACCTCGCAAAATGATGATTTAGCAACTCAACATTCCATTAAAGTATGTTTAATGCAATGTTGAATTGATTCCCTAATTTATAAATGCAAAAATTAAAATCCACCCACTAGGTTGCTATGTAAGAGTAGTCCAGAACATTATGTAGGGGACTTCTTGATTTTATGTGCAACTTCTTCCTTCCAATTGAGCCAATGAGTGAGGATGGCTTATTCTGATTCACAACAGTAAATGGCACCTGCCTTTTGGTTTCATTTGTTTAATAGGAGTTTTTATAGTGACACAAGAAAACAGCTTCAGAATAAAAGTCTCTTAATGAAGCTTTTTCTTTTTCTTTTTGGATTTTGAAACAATGGGGCACTGTACTTTTTTTTTTTTACTTACTCTATTTGTATTCTTAAAATGTGTATTTTAAAAATCAAAGCCACTTCCTTGGAGAGTTAAAATCTCAGGCATGCAGACAAGCAGTTATCTCTTCAGATATCTTCAGGTATAAAGCAAAGCCAGCATTTAGTCAAAGGAAAAAAAATGAAAAAGGAATAGCAACCTTGAATGGGTTATTTACTTGTAACTTGCTACCATGTTTTTCTGCTCGAGGGTTTTTGTTTTGTTTTGTTTTTTAAATGAAAGACATGGACTCAGCTACTGCCATAGAATTTCAACTTTCTTTTAGCCAGGGCTAGAAGAGATACCCTTCATTCTCAATATGAATGACCCTTAATGGTGATAAAGGTATGAATTTGTGTTTTTTTCCCAATACAATGAAAGTTTAAGAAAAAGCATGCAGATTTTCCTTTCATTTTAAAAAAATGTTTTTAAAGCTTAAGCGAAGATCAGCCTCCCCAATAGATTCTTATTTTCTTTTACAGTATCTGTAGGAAAAGCTCATTTGCAGACAGCTGCAATATGAGCTTCCTTTCCTTGCCCTGTCATTGACCTCCAACCTGATCTGAAAGAACCACCTTCTTTCAAAGTGAGAAGTTATTCATTTACCATAATAGCTCTATTCCGGGCCTCCTTAGCAGAAACTGGCAATTGTGCCCAAATAAGAAGGTTTTGTGATCCTGACTACTGTTCTTACACAAGAGGACAAAACCACTAGGAAATTTCTGTTCTGACAGCCACAGTTGGTGGCCATAAAGTTGGTGTTTAAAACTATGGCTGATGTGCAGCAATCACAAAAAGAGAAAGAAAAAAATCATTAGGAGTTTGCACTTGCTTGGGCTGTATACTGGGGTTTGCCAATTATGTTCTCTTAACTTGACAGCTTATTCATTGAGCAAAAGCTGCTACATTAGAAGTTAGCTGACAGTCTGCTGTATGCAACTTTAAAATAAAACCACTTCACCAAGAGAAGTGAGAAACATAAATGATAAGCCTATTGGATAATCATTACAAATAAATAAAAAGCCTTTGATACAAGCAATTAGTCACAAGCATTACAAGAGCTGAAATGCAGTCCAGTGTTAAAGAGACAGTTTAGAAGCACATGGCACATTTATCACAGCTCCACAGACAAGTTATTGAGCTGTCTGTGAAAAAACAGAGCCAAACAGGAAAGCTTTCAGCAGCGAGCAGCAGTTGAGGTCCTTGATTGATAGAGCTAGATGATGCAAAGCTGTCCGATGGCTTTCTGCAAAATAAAGTGAAGGAACTCAAGGTCTTTCATGATGCTCTCTGACCACAGATGAACAGCTACTTTATTACGACCCAGATTGAGGTTGTGCCTTGCTCCATATTCTGCCACTTTCTGATGCACACGGTTGACTTGACCAACCAGCCATTGTGTTTAACATAGGGCCTGACATCTTCACATTGTTTTTTAAAGGTTTACTATAAAGGACCGAAGATTACACTGGTTACAAGCTCAGATTCTTTACTTGTCCTTACCGGCAACTGTTTTAACCACCACAAATTGTGTTATGGCGGGCTTCCCATGCTGATCCACTTCCTTCTTCCTGTGCATGTTGTAACTCCAAAGACTCTAAGCAAGGATGCTAAGTACCATGACCCTAATATGTAAGGTGGTTTTCCCCCAAGAATCAAGGTGCTGCATTGATTCATATTTTAAGTTTGTGCTTTAAAATAGTGAATGAGTTTTATATAGAGCAAGGACACTCTTCTAAGTATTATTTAAGAAAAGGCCATCAACTTTTCAGTTGCTTTTAGTAGATTTCAAAAACTGGGGGTACCTGGATGGCTCAGTCGGTTAAGCCTCTGACTTCGGCTCAGGTCATGATCTCATGGTTAGTGGGTTTGAGCCCTGCATTGGGCTCTGTGCTGTCAGCTAGCTCAGAGCCTGGAGCCTGCTTCTGATTCTGTGTCTCCCTCTCTCTGGCCCTCCCCTGCTCATGCGGTCTCTCTCTCTCTCTCAGAAATAAATAAAACATTTAAAAAAAATTTTTTTTAAAGTAACATTTCAAAAACTGAAATTTGTCTTGTTAAGGAGTTTAACCGGAAATAATAAAATGCACTGATCATTTCTAGAATTAATAAATTCTAACTAAATTTATTAATCTCAAAATAACCATGTTCCATTCTTCTTAAGTTATTCTTACCTATGTGCCCTCTAAAGAGAGAGAAAAAATAAATGAGAAAGAAGAGAACGACTTGCTTTAGAATCATTTTTAAAGGTTACAGTCTTCCACATTATCTTTTTATACATCATTTCCAAACAGAACTCATGCTCCAAAGATATTCTTACCATAATCCTTTGTGGTTATGATTAGAAGATTAGAAATCTTCAAGTTCTACTCCTTTATTGACATTTTAGGGCCAAACATTTTATTGACCTTTAGACTATTTTGAGTATCATAAATTGCATTGTTCAGAACACTTGGATTTCTATCTTTCATAAGTGAGTAAACTGATATAGCACACTAAACAAAAAGGATTTCATCTGAAATTAGTTCTGATAAGGATATATTTATTTCTAAAATGTACGTTTGTAACCAAAACCTAATATTAGACCTCCTCTCCCCTCTACCAAAAAAATAGGAATTTTATTTTATTTTTCAATTTCTTGAGAAGGAAACAAAGCTATCGAAAGCTATTAATGTGCTCAGAACCCAAATTCATCTCCCGAATATAAAAATATAAAGTAAAGTAGTTATAAAAAACATAGTCAAAGTATAACAGTTTTACTTTGTTCAAGGCCGTCAGCAATGAGAATATTCCTCTACATTAAACAAGTACATGTCTTGCTGCATTTGGGCTCTATTTCTTTTCACAGCTAAAAAGGAAGAAATGTTTGCTTCTCTCTAGGAACTCACATATTTCCCAATACCTCAATTTCTTGCTAATAGAAGTAACTGGCACTTACTGGATTCTTAGAGTTTCTAAGAACTCACAGAAGAACTCTGCATTTTAACAGGATCCCTGGTGATTCATATAAGTAGTCAGGTTTGAAAACCCCTGCTTTAATGAGGTAGTGCTCAGTCCAGCTTGCATTTAGATTCACCTGAGAACCTCTTTAAAAATGGAGAAGCCCATGTTCCATGACAGAACAATTAAGTCAGAATTTCTGACAGTTAGGTCTGAGTACTGTTTTCTTTTTCCTGTTTGTTTGTTTGTCATTAAAGCTCCCACGTGATTCATATGTGCAACTGGAGGTAGGGGCTGCCAATCCAATCAAAGCTATGGATCTTGTTGTGTTTGTCTTTTTCCAACAGCCACTAGGAAGCTCAAGTAGTCATATGAATCTTTTAGGTAGCTTATAATGTATATATTTTTAAATTCCAGCTTTATTTAGGTATAGTTGACAAGTAATAATAGAAAGATATTTGAAGTGTACGTAGTACTGGTTTGATATATATATGCATTATGAAAGGATTCCATCTAGTTAATTGACACATCCGTTACCTATTTGTCTTTCCTTTTTTTTTCTTTATTGAGAACATTTCAGTTCTACTTTCTTAGCAAATGTCAATTATACAATACATTGTTATTAACTGTACTCACTGTGTTTTACATTAGGTCCTCAGACCTTATTCATCGTATAGCCGAAAATCTGTAGGTACCCTTTTATCACCCTCTACCCATTTTCCCCCTCCCACCACCAGCCCCTGGCACACAGTCTACTACTCAGTTTTTATGAGTTTAATTTTTTTAAGACTTCTCATATAAGCAATACCATGCAGTATTTGTCTTTCTCTCTCTGGCTTATTTCATTTAGCACATGCCCTCAAGTTCCACTTATGTTATTCACCAATGGAGTAAATTATAATATTAATTACCACTTTATATTAAGAGCAACAAACAGTAAGTTAAAAAGTAATATACATATATCTCATACTGGTCACTGCACTAAATTTTTTATATTTTCTGTTTTGTTTTGTTTTGTTTTGTTTTGTTTTGTTTTGTTTTGTTTTGTTTTAGACAGAGAGAAAGAGCACACAAGAGGAGGGGCAGAGGGAGGGAGAGAAAGAATCCCAAGCAAACTCCATGCTCAGTGTGGAGACCCAACACGGGGCTCCATCTCATGGCCAAGAGATCATGACCTGAGCCAAATTCAAGAGTCAGACACATAACCAATTGAGCCACGCAGGCACCCTTAAACTTTTTCTTATATGTATTTTTCATTTAACTCAGAGGAATATTAGCTTTTCCATTTTACATATAAGCAAACTGAGACTACGAGGGGTTGATAAATTGATCAAAGTCAGATAGCTTATTAGTAACAGAACACCCAGGAATCAAAAGCACTTGTGTCTGAGTATAAACTTACACTTTTAAATCTCTGTGTATTCACTTCTTACAGCTTATTTCCACCTGTGAAATAATTTTCTCTTAATTTCTACCTCTCTTCCTGACACACACATACACACGCACACACACACACACACACACACACACACACACACACTACTTAGTTTTTAGTTCCTAGATTTGGTGTAGACTCCAGAGTAATAGGTAGACCTCAACTTTAGCCTGAATTAGAATCATCTGGGTGTGTTTTTATTTGTTTGTTTGTTTGTTTATTTATTTGTTTAAACACAGGTCACTGATTCAGTAGGTCTTAGGCAGGCCCCAAGAATTTTTATTTCTAAAGAGATCCCAGGTGATGATCAAGCTGCTCATTAAGAGCATTAAGAATCACTGGGTGAATTAACTATAATGGATGTTTTTTATATTACCAGTGTCTATTATGAGTTTCCTTATATCACTTATGTAAATAAGGAACATATAAATGCAAATAGGAAAGAAGGATGATGATATATAAACTATGTTAATTAGAACTGATAATAAAATAAAGCTTCAAATAAGAAGTGATTTCCTAACCACTGCTGCAACCCCTTCTGGAGAAATCATTGGACTTCAGCATTCTTTTTTCTACAAAGCTAAAATTAGACCTGGTGTGGGTGGCAGGCAATGCCAGTACTTGAAAAGTCAAAGCAACTTACATTATGACATTGTTTAGAAAATAAATTAGCAATTATGAACAATTTTAAGGTCTTCTATGCTTTGTGTTCTCTAAGTTACTTGAATCATATCAAGATACATCTAATTATTCCATGAAATATTTTGCTTGAAGTTATAAATTATAGTACCTGAAACAATAAAAGCAAGGAAATATTGTTGAATTTATCTCAGTGATTTATGCTCTTAGTGCAAAATTGACAATTTAAGATATTCACTCAGTTTTTCATCACTTTCAAAAAGAAACTTCCCACAAAACAGAATAGTAACTAGGAGGATGCCCCTAATTATTTGTGTTGGATATTGGTCAGAGGAGATTCAGAAAATAGTATTTGCATCCATCTCAACAAAGGCAAATCTTTGCAACTTTATGATTAGAAGTTAATAAGACTGATTTATTATATTGGAAATTAGGCATAGAAAATATGAAACTATTTTAACAGCCTCTTTCTCTTACTGGCCTGAGTCAAATTTAAAATAAACCAATATGCATCTTTTACTGATAACTTCAGTGCACATGTACTTTGAACTGTTAAGAAAAAGAAAAGCAAGATCTATGTGTTTTAACAAGGGAGTTTTGAAAATATTCATTAACACCCACATTTGAGGGGAAGCTGTTTGATCTAGTAATAGGAATGTCAGCTGGAACACAATTCTTAAGGGTTTTTTTCCCCCCAGTGTGAAATAGTGTTCCTGCTGAAAGTTGGTTAAAGAGCATGGGCTTGCCTATCACCCTGATTACTTGATGTAATAGTAAGCAAGCTTAAGTGAACTGTGTGTCTTCCATCTTTCCAATCACTTAGGGATGGGCATCAGAGCTTGCCATCCATCATCCCTGGCCTGAAACATACGGTGCATCAGCAATCTTGGGCTGACCTAAATGATAGTAAACGCCACTATGCTGTTCACAATAAGAAATTGTTGTCCACTGAATTACAGGTTTGTGATTAGATTGCTAACATGGCCAACTTGATGTATAAGTGAAGTGTCCAGGGAAGATATTCTTTAGGATCTTCTGAAGATTAATTTATATCCTTGAAATGTAGACCAATCACAGAGTCAAAAAATATGTCAAGGTATTTTTCTTGTAACCAAGAAAGCCCAGCTGTTATAACAGTCATTAATTTATTTCTGGCACCTTTATCTGCAACAGAATTTAATAAACAAGGTGTCTAATGGCTATCACCTTGGCATGGCCAGAATTACCCAATATGATAATTAATTTCTTCAAAGTCAAATTCACATAGGAGGAATGGTTATATACTTTTAGGCATATCGTGAAATGTTGCTTCTAATTTAAATTTAATTTAAAAATGTTTAAATATGTCCAAATTCCTATCTGAAATTTCTGGTTGTGTGCTATGCTCTCATACCTCAAACTTTGTCTAAAGATACCATGTAAATTATCTGGTAGACATGTTATGTATTATTTCCTCTCCTACCTCTCCTAAGATTAAAATAAGTGGAATTTAAAACTGAACAGTAAAGAAATTACCTCCAGGTCAACCACACAGCCTTAAATGAAGGCTGGTTCAGGAAATAGAAGGCCTGGCTTTGACTCTGGGTTTTTTGTCTGAATTTGCTGTACGGCCTTAGATAAGCCACTTGGCTGCTCTCACCATCTGCATCCACATTCAGTACTAGAAGAATGATTTTTGCTAGTCTGGCCAAAGTCTTATTCGGGAGGCTGGCATTCATTCCTTCAACATTTACTGAACGCCGCTATTTTTTAGTCACATTGCTAAGTGCATGAAATGAGGCAAGCGCAAGTCCAGCTGACAGCCTAGTGGAAAGGGACAGACTAAAAAACAGGCAAGTACGGTGGAAAGCTTAATGTGCAGAAAAACCAGCCAGGCACTTACGAAAAATGAAAATCCTGAGGGTCCACAAGCCCAGATTCTGAGTCAACAAATCTAGTTTGGCTCAGATGTATCACTTTTTAATGTGCATTTCAGGTGATTCTAATACAGATAATCAGTGGCCTATAAGATAATTTCCTAAGTGCAAAGAGTAAGTGTGGGTGCTTTTGAGGATATAGGAAAAACAACTGATCAATCTTAAAAGCCCAGAAAAGACTCTGGAACAAGGTAGTAGAGAAATGGTATCGGCGCAGGCCTCATCTAGGCACAGTGCAGTGCAGAGAGGGGACAGCGTTCCCAGCAAGGGAACTGGATGAGGAGAGCTCTTGGGGTCTCCAGATAGCTGAGTTAGAAAACAAGAAGCCAAGGGGCACCTGGGTGGCTTAGTCGGTTGAGCGTCCGACTTTCGCTTAGGTCATGATCTCGCCGTTGGTGGGTTCGAGCCCCGCGTCGGGCTCTGTGCTGACTGCCAGCTCAGAGCCTGGAGCCTGTTTCAGTCTGTGACTCCCTTTCTCTCTGACCCTCCCCTGCTCACGCTGTCTCTCTCTCTCTCTCTCTCCTAGAAATAAATTAAAAAAAAAAAAAACATTAAAAAATTAAAAAAAAAAAAAAAAAGAAAAGAAAACAAGAGGCCAAGACAGGATATCCATCTGAAGAAATTGGAAGGAGCCTATCATGAAGGACATCTGTTTCTCTTTTTAATAATTTATTTTTTGAATATATGTGCATTGAAAAGATGTGTAAAAACCATATACAATTAAAAGCTCTTCTCCCATCCTTTCTCCACTTACCCATTTCTTTTTCTGGAAGGAAAACACCATTAACAATTTTATAGATATTAAATGCACATACAATAATGTATTAACACATATTCCTAACACCCTGTCCCAAGAAATTAAAGAATAAGCCATATTATGCATAGTTCTGTACCTTGCATTTTTGGCATGATAATATTTTGGAGATTGAGTCACATCTTATTCTCTGTAAATAGTGCATATAGTAGATGGTATATACATATACCATGGTTTATTTTGCCATTCATCTGCTGATAGAAAATTAGTTTCTTTCCATCTTTGGCTCTTACAGTACTGTAAAGAATAAACTTGTACCTAAGTCATTTCAAATGTTTGCATTTACCTAAACTCCAAGAAACAGAATTTTGGAGTCAAGGAGTATTAGCATTTAACATGTTGGTATATTTTGCCAAATTGTTCTCCATGAGACTGTACCAATCTGCAATCCCATTGGCAAGGTATGAGAGGATTGTTTCCTTACTCTCCATTAAGAAGTTTGAGGTTTATCTTGAGAACACAGGGGAGTAAAGAGTTTTAAAAGGAGGAATGACCAGATTAGACTTATATTTTAGAAAGATATCCCTCACTGTAATGTGGAGAATGGAAGCACTGTAGAAGGCAAGATAGGAATAAAGGAGGGTGGTTAGAAGCTCAGCTGTTACCAAGAAGAAATAACCTGTGATGGATTAGTTGAACAGACAGGGACTTTTATTAAGCATATATTATACACCAGACTCTGTGCTAAGCATGCAGACTACTATCACATTTATTACTTACAAGAACACTAACGGGTAGCTATAGTTTCTATAGTTTCTAGTTTCAGACCAAAAAAACCCATTAAAAAGTAAACAAACAAACAAATAAAACAAAGCTGCGGCTCTTAAGTTAATTAGGGGGTCTATGTTCATGTAGGTAGTTCATGGAATTGAAATCCACTGAAGTATAGGCTCAGAGCAAGTGCTTTGAATCACTATAATATCTCGTTTATGATAGAAAAAAGTTTATTCATTTGGAATTTACCAAAGAAGTAGAATTGACAGAATTTGGCAACTGATTGTACACAGAACATAAAGAAAAGGAATGGATCAGTATTATCTGCCCAAACTGGGAACACAAAAGATTTACACCTGGGAAGCTAGAGAGGGATGTAGGGAGAGACTGATTTTTAGTTTGAGGTGCCAGTGGGAGGTGAAGTCGAGGATGTCCCTACCGTCTGAGAACCAGGAGAGCACTCTGGTCTACAGATGTAGTTGGGGGCATATGGCCACTGTGCTGGAGAGTCACCAGCACGGATGAGCTGACCCTGGGAGCAACATTAAAGGAACAGCCTGAAGATGAGGAAAACATGAAAGAAACTAAGTATAAACAAGAAATAAGAAGGAAGGAAAGAAAAACAGAAGAAAATGTTATCCCCAAGCCAAATAAAAACAAACTAAAACAAAAACACTTCAAATTACTTTACAAAGAAATTCTCAATACTCTTTTTTTCATGTCTAAGATCTCTCATGTATTATGAAAATAATGTTCATAAAATGTTCCCTGAACACAAGGGAAAAATAGGTTACTAACACACCTCCAACAGTACTGTCTTGCAGAGGTGATAGTCCAGGGGAAAATCGCTTTCCCTAAGCTAGCTGAGAGTCCTGATACATTTCTTTAAAGCTCTAATAACCATGCAGAAAAGTGTCAAATTGAGGATTTAAAGGCAACGGCTGTAGTCCCGGGAGAATGTCTGGGAGTGATTCCTATGTACCTGACATAACTCAGAAGCAGGAGAGTCGCACTCAATGGCTAGGAGAATTCTCCTGCACCACCTCATATAAATCTACAGAGGGCTACCTGGAGGTTTATGTGAGCTGTGTGTCCAACATGTGTTAGAAAATCAGTCTCATTATATTTTCCCGGTAAATCCTTCCAGGAGTCTTCGAGGTTTAAGGGGGACCTTCACATTTGGAATCGAGAAATGAGTATAGATTTTCTGAGACTGCCTGGATTGTGTAATATGCAGTTCATACGATATATTTGGGGGGAAGAATATGTAGGTGCTGTCAGTCAGTTGATGGATTCAGTCTCAAGAAGTTCCAACCTGCCCGGTCTCCCCAATTCCCTTCTAAGGAAAAAAAAAAAAAAAAAAAGAAGAGACCCCTTTTCAAAGGGAATACATTGTCTGAAAGTGGCTGAACAATCTCTGTAACATACGTGGTGTGTGGCATGACCTGGAGAGATGAGAATGATTTCCTTGTTTAAAAGTTTATAGTAGATTACAAATAATATTCTTCTATGTTAGCAAATCACCTTCCACTTCTGAATAAACCGAAGTTGAAAATTTATGATTAGACCAAAATGCAGAGGACACTTTTTTTATGTGCTTAAACTGATTGTTATAGGAACAGAAGCCCTGATAATTATATAAATAAAATTGGAATATTACTAAAAGATTCTGAAAAAACAAATATCTACTATATACTCTTAATATTTAAGTCAAAGTAATAGCTAAATTTTTAATAAACAATTTTAAATTATTAGGCCAGATTTTCTATTTTATAAGTAGAAAAAAACCTGAAATAATTTTTCTAAGCTTTATTAGAAACACCTTAAATTTAATATTCCTCCATTCTATCAAATTTTTATTCAAAGTCAACTGCTCATTGTCCCAAACATAACAAACATAGTTGCCTTACATAGAAAAAAAAAATATTGTTTATTTAGAGTGTTCCAAATCAAGTTTTGATTTTAGACACTTTTTCTCCAAGTTTGTTTTAAGCCAACTCTACTTATAATTCTAAATATTAGGCAATAAGTAGCTGATTTTTAAACATAAGTGAACTTATTTATATCAAATGTAAAAGAATTCTTTACTATTTAATATCTGAATCACATATTTGTGTATACATTTGGAAGCAGCAACTTTATCATTTATTTATTCATTTATATTTTATTTGTTTGTTTATTTATTTATTTATTTTTGGTGCTGATACCCTGAAACAAACAGCATTACAGGGCATTTCCTCTTAAGCACATAAACCTTTGTTTTTGCAGATTCTTATGATGTTCAAAAAAGTGAAATCAGTTTCTTTGCAGTAGAAAATAGGGATTTTCTTTTTCTTTTTTAAAAAAAGTTTTTAACTTTTATTTATTTTTGAGAGAGATATAGAGACAGCATGAGCAGGGGAGGGTCAGAGAGAGAGGGAGACACAGAATCTGAAGCAGGCTTCAGGCTGTGAGCTAGCTTTCAGCACAGAGCCCGACGCGGGTCTCAAACCCACGAACCGTGAGATCATGACCTGAGCTGAAGTCGGACACTTAACCGACTGAGCCACCCAGGTGCCCCCAAAATAGGGATTTTCTAACCAATCTCATACTCAAAGCAGTAACTCCGACTTCTTGATTGCCACTGTTTAAACAATAGTAACAGGGAGATCATTACACCAGGAAGCAGACCCATTCATCATTCAACAGATATATGTTGGAATATTTTTCCCTAAATACTGTACAAAAACCTCTCTATATGTCTAGCAGTAGTCCTTGCTCTGGCTTCTGGAACAATCCCAACAGACCTTCCCCCTTTCACTGGGGTGCTCACTAGTCATCTCCCTCATACTAAGATTTTGTCTTTTGAGGCAACACATTTCTATTTGCCTAGTCACTACTCCACTTCATAGTTTAGAAAGTCCTCCTCAGTCCTGCTCCAAAAGTGCTAACAAGCAGGACTATAGACCCTCTTACTCAAATATCACACAATATGTAGGGTTATTATTTCCCAAGAGTTGGGCACTTAGCTTCTATCAAGGCAACCTATATTATAAGCGTATGTAACTTGAACAAACTGTTGACACATACAAATTTCTGTCGTCTTTGGGTTCTACTGCAAAGAATAGAGGACATTTTTAATTATGATATATTTAAATTACAAAATAATATTCAATTTACCAATTTGTCTTAGAGTAATTAGAAAAATTGGAAGAACTCAGAGTATTTAAGCACAGTGAGGAGTTCATTGAAACATAAACACAAGTCCAAGGTTTTCTTTCCTCCTTACAGGACTTAACAGTCAGCTCCTTTCTGCACATGTGATCACTCCTCTTTCTCTATGCAGATGAGTCTTCTATGCTTTGAATTCCTAAAGCCATCCCATCCCAGCCTCTCTATGGTCATTCTGATTTATATCAAATAGAAGCTGTACCAGGCTTCTACATTCCCAGCTTCCAATTTTGGGGACAGAGAAATCTCATTTTGTCCCAGATCTCTACCCACTACTGGTCCAATGAGAGATGAGTGGGGTCATAAGGTTACGTGGCCAGTAAGTAGCTCATGCATCTACACAGTAGGTATAGATTCTCTGAAAAGTCATGGGCAGGCTCTAAAGAAGAGGAATTATCCAAAGGCATCCTGAGAATTGTCTACTATAATGCTATTGAAGCATGTGTCTTTTGGCTAAAACTCAGTATTAAATAGAAAGCCAAGATTGATATCATCATAGAATTTATTTTTTAAGAATTTTTTATTTTTATTTTTATACCTTTTTAAAAATGTTTTATTTTTGAGAGAGAGATAGAGACAGCATGAGCAGGGGAGGGGCAGAGAAAGAGGGAGACACAGAATTTGAAGCACGCTCCAGGCTCTGAGCTAGCTGTTAGCACAGAGCCGGACACGGGGCTCGAACCCACGAACCATGAGATCATGACCTGAGCTGAAGTCGGACCCTTAACCAACTGAGTCACTCAGGTGCCCCTTTAAACAATTTAAAAAATTTTTTTAAATGTTTTTTATTTATCTTTGAGAGAGAGATAGAGACAGCATGAGCAGGGGAGGGTCAGAGAGAGAGGGAGACACAGAATCTGAAACAGGCTCCAGGCTCTGAGCTAGCTGTTAGCACAGAGCCCAACACGGGGCTCGAACCCACCAGTCGTGAGATCATGACTCGAGCTGAAGTCGGATGCTTAACTGACTGAGCCACCCAGGTGCTCCTAAAGAATTTTTTAAAGTTTTTATTTATTAATTTGTTAAGAGAGAGAGTGTGTGTGCACAATGCAGGCACACATTGGGGAGAAGCAGAGAGAGAGGGAAAGAGAGAATCCCAAGCAGGCTCTGCACTGTCAGCTCCAGAATCCAACACAGAGCTTGAACTCATGAACTGTATGTAAGATCATGACCTGAGCCGAAATCAAGAGACACTTAACTGAGCCACCCTGATTCCCCAAATAATCACACTCTTAATCACCTGTATGAGTCATGAGAATTTCATATGTTAGGAATTCCATTAAATATTAAATACTGGCTTATGAGGTATTTGTTTGCATTCACAAGACCAATGTAGAATGTGAGTTCAAGGAATAAACCACCTGGACATCCTAAAGAAATATAGGTGCTGTAGCATTAATTAAGCCCCTCCTCACAGAGTACTCAGGTCTGTTCTCACAAGAGTAATGATCTCATTTATCATGTGCCCCCTGCCCCAGGATGTCATTATGTGAGTGAGCGAATATAATTTGTGCTGTTTCAGATGTCTTTGCTTTTTTTGTTTTGGATTACTTGTTTATCTTGAGTAAAGATGAATTACCAAAAATGAACCAAAAAAGAAAAAAACCCAAAAAGCATTTAAAGTAGGTGGACTTTCTGGTCTTCAATGAAAGATGTGCAAAGGTGACTCATACTCAACAGTACAGTAGAAATGAGTTGGTCTTCCACCATAGACAGACAATGCTGTTATAGGAACATACTGTGTCACTTTTTCTCTTTCTTCTTATGATTTCTTTCTTTTACACTGAAGGATCATATGTTGTAAAAACTTATTAGTGAAAAAAAGAAAACAAGACAATTTTCAGGGTCTAGGGCTAGAGACAGCTTTTGTTAGACTTGACTCCAAAAGTACAACCCATCATAGAAAATAATGATAAAATGGACTTCATTAAGATTAAAAAAAAATCTCTGCAGGAGAGAGTGGGGCCACTGCTGCCAGATATTTGACCTTAGCCAGATGAGCCAACTTGACTACAGATTCCCAGAAAGTTGAATATCCCATTGGAGTGGCCTGTGGCCAATGACTGCTACTAGGATAAAGAAAAGCCCCTGGGTCTTTTATCACTACCCATGCTGCGCTCCATGTATTGCTCTTCTGGAAGTGCTCCTGACCCCTATCAGCATCCAATAGCAAGCAGGACTGTTCCTGCTGGAGAACCACATCTTTATCATTTCACCACAAATACTAATTTTCCACAGTGACTGGAGTTTTCTAATTATTAGTACTAATTGCAAGTCCAATGAAAGGAAAGCAGTATTATGTTGCTGTATGGAATACCAGGGCTTGCAGACTTGGGGCAGGGAGGAGATAAAGGTGGCAGTTTTGATCAGAGACTCTCTGCAGTTGTCATGGGTTCCAAACAGTGCAAACCAACTCTGAGAACAAGTGTTGTGTTAGAAAACTGTTTGTTTTTTCTTTCTGTAACATTCAAACATTAACAGAGGTAACTTTGTTGTTCTTTTGCTAAATACCTCATTTTGTCCAAATGATACCCCCCACAAATGTGTTATGTATGTGTATTTCCTTTATTCTAAGATACCATCAATTCCAAATGTATCATGAATTGTATAACCCTTGTTAGGCTGAAAGAAATTCTACATTTACTGTCCACATTTTGTGTCTCACAATGGCATGCTATTCATATAATACAATTCCCTTTCTTTTCCAATATCCTAATAATGTTAGAGTCTAATACTGTATGTGTTCAGAGGCTAGGATTTTTCTGATTCACTCTTGGCTGTTTCCTTTCTGAACAGTGTCGTTTGATGAACTGCTTTTCACAATTCTTGCTTGCAATTTTAACTGCTTTATCAATTTGGACATCAAATATTTCACTTGCATTTCCTGTGTGTTAATGTCATAGTTTTATATTTCTAAAATATTTTTAATTAAGTGACATTTCCCAGGTATTAAGCAGATCCTCTTGAATGGAAACTTCTTAGTCTTTTATAATTCATGAGTCGGTTGTAAGGATAGCTCCAGATTGAAAAGTTGATGATCTCTTATAAAATATTTACCTATTTTTACTGTCTTCAGTCATATCTCTTGGTGAGACAGGCATTCTTCTGAATACAAGGCCATAGTGTTTCAGTTTTACATCAAAGCTTCTGAAGATATTTTAAGTGACAATTAAAAATCCAAACTTAATTTAAAACTTATCCGTAAGCAATGCTGCTAATGCAAATAATGCAACCAAAGTGAAAACTACATGAGGAGATGCCTTCTACCTATGGCTAATTTCATGCATAGGCAATGACCTTCATTCTGTAGGTGACTGGTAACTGTCTTTAACTCAGATTCACATATTCATTCAACAAATATTTATGTACAGCCTAATACCGACAAGCATTGATTTAGGTACTAGGGAAATAGAGTTAAATAACATAGATAAAATCTTTACTTTCTTTGAGCTTATGTTCAATTCAAAGAGGCAGCAGATTTCAGAAATGAGAAGATGTGTAAAATCTGTCTCTCAAAATAGAGAAAAAAATGATATTGCTTTAGTGACCTTAAAATTACATTTCCTATTCAACTATTTTAGTGCCTTTAATTTTATTAAAACTTCTCCAAAAGAGACTGCTTTAATAGTCACATATTTTTCTTGGGAAAAAAAAAAAAAAGCTTCTTTCATTATATAACGTCTAAAGCAAAATATTGCAGTTTTACATAGTTAATAAGATAAAACCCAAAATTTTCTCTCCTCCCTCTTTTTATTTCTATAAAACAAATTAACAGAATAATTCCATAGGATATATTCCAGTTATTCTTTCTGTACTCAGATATGGAGAAGTATATATGGAGAGGGAGAAGGAGAACATAGGTTTTCATGATGGCAGTGCTGCATAGGATTAAAATAACTCATACATCAAGCCCTCACTTCAGTGCAAGGAAACCTCCCAATGGACTGTCCTAGAATGTGTTTAACCAGTCTGCTAAAATTAAACATAAAAAATTAAATATAATATTATACATATGTATTTAAATTTATATGTACAGATGTGTATAATTTACATATGTGTTATGCTCTGATACATACATATTTCAGAGAGCAATATAAAGAAATAAGTGGTAGTTTCTTCTTTTTATGTGAGTAGTAACACATGTTCCAAACTCAACAGGGGTATCACTACTAACTGTATCCAAGTACAGTATCCAACATGTACTTCATGTGTAAATGTGGTTTTTTGCTATGCTTTTCTGTTTGTTTTTTGACAAAGAGAGAGAGAGAGAGAGCATGGAATACAGAGAGAGAGAGAGAGAGAGAGAGAGAGAGAGAGAGAGAAACTTAAGCAGGCTCCATGCCCCCTCACAGAGCCTTATGCATGACTCGATGTCACCACCTTAAGATTAAAACCTGAGCTGAAATCAACTTAACCGACTGAGCCACCCAGGTACCTCCATGTGTAAATGTTAACTCAATCTTGTCTGTTCCTTGGAAGTGATTCGTGGCCAGTTTCTACAACATGCCAAGGAGATGCCTTATATCTGGGTACTGACACTTTATGTATTAGGCTAAAATCAATAGTATTTGTTACATGCTCTTTCACTGAAATAAAACTGCTTCTTCTACAAATAAAGTTCTAATTACTAACACAAACATCCTCATTTTGAAATCTAGTAGCCCTGTATATTCCCTGACATGGCTTCATTACCAGGTGTGAAAATTAACTCAGGGTTTAAAAGTCTTAAATGTTGATATTTAAAAGGTATAGCCCAAGCCTGTGTGTGTGTGTGTGTTTTTTTTTTTTAATGCAAAAAATCTCTCAGAAGGGAGACTGAACTCAGTTTTCTCATCTATAAATGGAGAGGATAGTTCTAGCTCACAAAGTGGTTATCAGAATCAAATTAGATAATGTGTGCAAAGCACAAAGAATTTTTGGGCTGCTACTAAAGTTGGGAAATGGTAAAAATTTGCTTTTGAACATTGAGGCCCATAATTAGATTAATGTTAGCCCTCTGCATTTCAACAGCTGCTGTCAACACTCAGGAGACACAAATGTTTAATTACTAATGTTAAGCCTACGGAATCATTTAGCCCATTCAACTATCTCAGAGGATAGAACTGACAGCCAACAACTTCAGCACGTTGGAAAAAGGCATCTCCAGAGCCCACTGGAACTAGTCTCCCTGCTTTACCCCTTCGATCTTTGATCCATCTACCATACTGAGAAATATCTAAATCATAAACCTGACAAATTCCTACAGTATGACTTATGAAACCATTCACAGACTGGCTCCACCCCAACATAAGCCTGTTCCATTCACCCTTGAGATAACATTCTAATTACACCCCTCAGATGACTTTTATGACATTGTGTAATTGTTAATTTGTCAGGTTGTGCACCAAGGGCTGTTACTCAAAGTCCTGTAGTTTGGCTAGGGTCAAATCAATCAGTGCATGCCTCTCCACATCTCCTAAGATAATCACACTTGAAAGAAATCCCCATTGTTAGCATTTTTCACAGATTTCTTGAGATATCAGTAAGATAAACATTTTGAAATGAAAATTTAAGGTTATTCAGAAAAGGGAAGTAAGGTATAGTGTCTCCAGATCCCCTGAAACTCTTCATAAGCAGGTGGGGTCAAGGGAGCCATTCCCAGTGCCTTAAGTAAAGAACACACTTAATGTACGTTATGTCTCATTGCTTTTTGTATGTATAATAACTTGTGCAGTGCCTATTACTTATTAGGTGAAACGTAGATGCCCATTAAATGATGATTCCTTTCTTCTTCCCTCCCTCCTCAAACCCTACAAATGAACAAACAGAATTTTTCAAGCTAACGCTACATCTTCATAGTATTTAGCAAGTCAAAAGCTCAGTTCCTGTAGGAACCCAGTGAAAACTGAATACAGCAGGTTTGATGGGGACTGAGATGACTTGGAGAGCATACACTCATTTAGAAAAGATTGTTTCTCAGAGTGTCTGGGTGACTCAGTGTCTGATGTTGGCTCAGGTCACGATCCTACGGTTCATGGGTTCAAGCCCTGCATTGGGCTCTGTGCTGAAAGCTCAGAGTCTGGACCCTGCTTCAGATTCTGTGTCTCCCTCTCTCTCTGCCCCTCCCTTGCTCATGCTCTCTCTCTCTCTCTCACTCTCTATCAAAATTAAATAAGCATTAAAAAATTTTTTAAAGGGAAAGTTTATTTCTTCTAGCCCTCTGCTACTCATCTCCAGCCTAACATCATCACACTAAAATGACCACTTGATGTGGCCTTTCTTGCTATTTTTCATGAGAAGCCCAGAAATCCAAAGTATTTTGTGAAATCTCCCAGTTTTTAAGTGTAGGCAATTAAATTATTTTTCTTCTCCCCCCAATGAGGTACTGTGTAAATTAAACAGAACACACATACAGGGAAGCAGTTTGGACTTGTACACTATGATCTCGAAGACTTGGCAGTCTAGAGTTACTACTACACATCTGAGCATGAAAGATCTGCTGTTCTTTCCAAAAGACTAGGATGCTACTTGTAAGTACCCGGGCTGTTCATGGCTGGGTTCCAATGTGCTGTCTTCTCTTATGTAAGGACTTTGGTCAGTACCTGACTCACAAAATTATGGCTCTCATTTTAATCAGCAAGGAAGAATTTCTGCACTGTAAAATCTTATTAAGGGAATTTGATTGCAAATTGAATGTAGTCCAGCACCTCTCCAAAGCTCATTTAAGATATTTGATATTTGAAAGAAAAAGCCTAAATGGGCATGTTAACTATCCATTTACCTATACTATTCCAAATTCTATTCCTGCACTCTCAAGACCATCAGAACATAATGTCTTAGACTACATTATCTCAGTCAATCAAAGATACGGTTTCTGAGCTATGACTCAATATCATGTTCTTTGATTTTATAGATAGCTGATATAATAAATTACCATATTTGAGAGTATTTTTTCATAACTTTGGGAAAACTGATTAGAGGTATATACTACCGTGTGATGTAATACCACCTTATATTGGAATTCATGTGATAAATTCCAGAAAAAATAGTTCCAGGAAAGGATGTTTATCCTCACAGTTGCCACCTGCATATGATTTCTTAATGGGAAATAATTTCTTTTCTTTAATTGCCAAGCCAAACTTCAAAAACTACGTGACAATAAGAATCCTAGGTTTGTTTCTTTATTTTTGAAGCCCTTATTGACCCCTTTATTTTCCACTAATGTTAACGTTGGCTTTAGATTTTAGAATAAGCCAGTTATAATAGTTTGCTTTATTCGAGTGATTTGATTCTCAGTGGCCAACATTTAATAAATTATTTACAAAATATTCTATAATATCATTGCTTTTCTTTTTAACTCATAAGTACAATTTATTGAAATAAAGATATTCCATATATATCACAGATTTTGATATCTGCTTCCAAAATGTCTTATTCATTACTTATAACAGGGCCTGAATTTTTTACTTTAGAAGTACAGTATTTGTGGTTTTAAATGTGTATTTCTAAATTCCTAGAATTTTCACATCTGCTTATCAAATATTTATTAAGAATCTGAAAAAAAAAAGAATCTGTTAAATGGCTTGCACTGACCTAAGCATTGAAAATATAATGATGAGCACATTATACATATTCTTTTCCAATCATGGAGCTCACAGTCTCATGGGGAGTAGATCAGACACCAGGCAATGACAACTACAGGGCAGTCATTGTGGTGACAAAAGTGTAGGGTAGGCCACCCAACCTATTTGGGGGGAAGATAGAGTGCATCTCAGAGAATGTAATATTTCATTTGGAACATGAAGTTCTCAGGCAATGGTGGGAGAGGGGAAAAGCTTTCAGACAGGAGCTGTAGAGTCCACAAGTCTGTCCTTCTCACTGTTGTATCCTCAGAGGGTTGCTCACTGCTTGGCTCATGAGAGGCACTCAAAAAACTTTTAAGTAAATAAATGAGTGATGGAATAGCATCTGTGAAGCCTGAGAGCCAAGTGGAGACAGGTCCTTTAGAGGAACCAAAAGGGTTTGGTTTGGTTAAATTGTAAAGATTGAAGTGGGTGGGAGTGCACAAGATGGGACTAGAGAGGTGTCCAGCAGCCAGGTAAAAATTATCCTTGTGAATCATTTAAATAACATAAACTTTATCCCAAAAGAAAAAGGAAGCTATGGGCACTTAAAGAATATTTTTAGGAGTGCCTAAGTGGCTCAGTAGGTTAAGTGGCCAGGTCACAATCTCATGGTTTGTGGCTTCAAGCCTCTTGTCGAGCCCTGTGCTGTCAACTCAGAGCCTGGAGCCTACTTCAGATTTTGTGTCTCCTGCTCTCTCTGCCCCTCCCCCATTCATGTGCACACACGCGTGTGCTCTCTCTCTGTCTCTCTCTCAAAAATAAGTAAACATTTTTTAAAAATACTTTTTTAAACACCCCCAAAAAGTTCAAAAATAAAAAATAAATATATATTTTTTTCCTTTTCTGCGTAAGAATTTGACCTTTGGTTAGCTCTAGCTGGAGTCCCTTGGCCCCTTGATAAAAGTAGAATGTTAATTACATCTCAAGGTGACATTACTGATTATAAAACTGGCCCCTCATTGGTAAATTGAGGGACTATGAGGAACTATACATGAACCATAAAAATGTTCATTATGATCACTTGAGGCTTCCCTTTGAGTGGACCTGGCAAGCCATGTCTAAGGAATTATTGCCAGAGTTTAAGTTGTTCTGTAAGGTGACTCCCACAGCCGAGCTACTGGACAACTGCAAAGGACCCCCAGATAAGGAAGGCCCAATGATGCCCTGCAGACAGCTGTGGTTCCTGGTCTTTGTTCCTCTCAGTGTACAGGGTGAGGTGTGGTACATGGGCCTCTTGTAAGTCTGAATGTTTGGTTGAGCCTAGAGAAGGAGGGCCCTACACAACTGTAAGGTTTTAAGTAGGAGAGTTAATATGACCAGATTTGTTTTTATAGGATCACTTTAGCTTTGGAAGCAATTGCCTCTAGGACATGTTACTCTAAGAATACCTTGGCCAAAATTATAGTCTTGCTGAAATAAGATGGAAGCTTACAAGAAGAGAGAAAAGAGAAAAGTTCCATCCTCTAAGTTTCATCGAGACTTTGAGGCTCTAAAGCTCACCAATTGGGATTTTACAGGAATGCAAACTAGTTTCTGTATCTTTTCTGTGTGTGGCTCCTCTGCCACTTATTGGGGGAATATGAAACTTGACTGGCAAATGAAAACATCCAGAGGGAAAGGGAAAATGCTAAATGGCACCATTATAAAAAAATCAGCAAATAATTGGAAAGACTTAGGTTTGAATACTGTCTCACTTCTTAACTAGCTGTGTGACCTTAAGTAAGTCACTGGGCCTCTTTGATTTTCAAGTTTCTGGACAGAAAAACAAAGGGCTTAAATTCAATGACCTACAAAGGATCTTGACTAAAAGGTCCTGTGAGTCTTATTATCTGGGCACCACTCATATGCCTCATACTGTACTAATCTCTAACCCCCCTCCTTCTACCAATAAAGACATTCAAAATCAAGTAAACACCAGATCCCTGTAACAGAAAGATCAAGGAGTAGGGGCCAACAGCTGGAGTCTGTTCTTAGTCCAAGATGGAGCTGAGGACTCTTGTTACTTTTCTACACCTGAATTTTACCCTGTGTAGCATGATGATCGCATCTATGGCGGAAGACCATTATTATGTGCTTTAGACTAAGACTGTGCTTTTCAACTATCTTGAAGAAAGACATAAAAACCCAGTATAATTTAAGCCTGACATCTAAAACAAAGTGATATGGAATGAAAATAATATTAAAAAGTGCATCTCTTATGAGATCTAAGCACTTCCGTTATCTTAAGGGGACACTAAAATGTACTGACATATGGTTATGTGACATTAAAAATGCAAGGGAAACCTCCATTTTTACCAAAAGTTTCAAATTAGGAATTTTAGTGAAAAGCATTGTGTTGTACTTCTAGGAAATCTCATCATGATCTCAGTGTAATAACCATTTGTAAAAGAACCGTTAACGGAGTCCATGCCAGGGAGCATTATTGGAAAATGGCCCACTCCAACGACTTCCTGGAATTCTTCTCTGTGCAAGTCAGCAGCTTGCTTGGCACCAACTGGGCACTAAACTGAGGCAGGGGAAGTGTGAGTGTGCACTCCTAGGCGGCACGGTTTGTGATTTATACCTGAAGTCTTGAAACAAGGCAGCTAGACAACAGCTCAGGCTGTTCAACTCATGAGATCAGCCTTCTTTATTTTACTAAAACAAAACCAAAAGCGGCCATTAAAAAAAAAAAAAAAAAAGAACGGGGGTCAGTAGGCAAGTATTTGTTGCATTGCCACAACGCAATGTAAAAGGGGCAGAGCGTACAGAAAATGACGTAGCCTCTCCTCATGACAGTGTCCAGCAGTTTCCAACCTTCGTTTCATGGAATCTCTACATGATCAGATAGAGGGAACTCCATAATCATCTGATTCAAACTGTCTTTTAAAATAAGTACCCTAGCTATTGTTAAAGCATTTTGATTTTAAAAGGTAAATTTTTATACTAATTTTTCTTTAATATTTTTTTTTAATTCATTTCTAGGAGAGAGAGAGAGACAGCGTGAGCAGGGGAGGGTCAGAGAGAGAGGGAGACACAGACTCTGAAATAGGCTCCAGGCTCTGAGCTGGCAGTCAGCACAGAGCCTGACGTGGGGCTCAAGCCCACGAACCGCGAGATCATGACCTAAGCAAAAGTCGGATTCTTAACCGACTAAGCCACCCAGGCGCCCCTATACTAATTTTTAATACACTTGGAAACTATAAACACATTGACTTATGCTGCCAAATAATAGTTTCTGTGCAGATCCAAGACTTATCTATGTACTTATATTTAAATTTATAAATGTAGCACTGATTAAAGAGGTTGCCTGTGTGTTTCAATGTTTGTAGTAGGCAGTTTTTTACACATGTAAAAATACACAAACAAGTGCTGTCGAAGTACTATTCTGCTTACCAGGATGAATCATCATTTTTCAATATAGCGTATCCTAAGCAGTATACCAAATGAATTGGATGGGGAGACCAAAATTTTATATGACTGTTATCTCTCCATCGTAATTTCAAATCTCATAATTCATTGAAATATCCTTGAACTAAGTGTTTAACTTTGTAGATTATTATAAATGAATAAGATACCATTTGCCTATTTGATTGATTCATTTTTACAAAAGACTCAAATGCTTTTAAAGGTTTTTAAACACCAATTTAGATCTTTTCTCAAATAACAAAAAGAAACTAGTTATTGATAAAATTCTTTACATATGTTCATGCTTTACATATGAGATAGAAGTTAATTGGTGAAACTTGGCTTTATTTTTCTAATATTTTGCCAAGTTTTAATTATAGATAATTGCATATAAAGATCAAAAGAATCTAATTTTCTTTATAGTGTAGAAATTATTTTGTAGTGACTTTCTGATATTTAAGCAACTATGTATATGGGAAGAGCATATTATTTCTTTCTCTAGGAATCAAAAATGGAAACTTTTGGAACCTGTGTTTTAAAAATCACTTCATACTAGAAAAAGCCTATGAAGTTTTACTTGAGTTTTTCACTTCTGACTTGATAAAAGGAATGAATAATTTGGATTTCTGCTGTACATTAAAAGAATATATTAAAAATACTAAAATTTATAATTATGGCTTATAAATTTGGGAAAATGAAGATTGGGCAAGAGAGGACAGGGAAAATGAGACTACAGACAATACAATGAGGAAGGGAAACCTGCCAGTTGTAATAAATAAGATGACTTATGATGCCTTCACCCTCTTCATATAGTTATAACTGGAGCATCTAAGTGCTTTAAACCATTAGTCACTACTATATCAGTTTCATTTTTACATTTTTTCAGTGCCTTTTATACATATGATTTATTGATTTATGCCTACAGAATAACTACAGATACCATACATCCCTTACATACAGATTCCAGAAGAAGACAGAACTCAGCTAAGTAAACTTTTAAATCCAGTTCTGTAATGGTGTTATAAGACACTTGGTTTTCCAGGAAAACACACTCCTGTAGCTTCCCCTTTTCACGTATGGACTTCTTCCAGGGCGCTACTGCTTTCTTAAGCTATATCATGGTGGAATCTTATCCTTTATAATGTTTTGGAGAAAGCTGAGGGTGGCGCCTGCACAATTTGATTTGGTGTAAAAATACACACCAAATCTGATTTCTGTTACATTAAGGCGTTCTCTGACAAAATACACAGAACAAGAAATGAAGTGAATTGTGTTTTAGAAATATCTTGCAAGCTTGTTTCCCCGAATACCTGACCACTAATTCTAAAAAATGGATCAAAACCCATTTTAATTGAATATTTAATAGATGATTTAATGGTCAAGTTAAGATACATCTTAAATGCTAAATATAAAAATGATTTGTGTTTACTTACTGGAAATATTTGTAATACAAGTGAACATATATAATAAACTAATATTTAAAGCAAATTTACTACGGAAGAAATGAAATGACTGTCTTTAGTTTATAAATATACTACATTCATCAAACTATATTTTTGACTAATAGTTGGCTTTTATAATATGAATATCATAACAGTGGATTAGCATTCACAGTAGAAATAATTTAGCTCATTTTTAAATATGTGTAATATATTTTCTTCTAAAATGAGCCATTGGAAATATAAAAATGGTAATGCTCTCCTAGGGAAAGGCCTGAATTAATAAGCTGGAGGGAAACATATCAATTTTCATAAATAAATGAGCTTACTCTTTTATAAATTCCATCTTCCACATGATGACCCATGATGTAGTATGATTTATAGAGAAGAATCTGAGATGTGCAAATAGGAGCATGTGATCTGGTCTAAGGCTGTTTTCTAACGAGTCATAATAACATAGCAAAGGTACTTAAGTCTATCATGCCCCGGTTTTTCTCTCAGTGAAATGGGCAAAGGCTTATCTCATTTAATATCTGCAAAGAGAAATAAAAATACATGCCAAAACCTTTTGAAAAAAGTAAAATGTTATTTAAGTCCTAGAAAAGTCATGCTAATTGTTTGAAAATAATCCACCTAATTTTTTTTGTTTCTAAAAATATTGTTCAAATAGATATCTGGGGGGTCCTGAAATGGCCATTTATTCACAGTGCAATGTAAATAGACTTTAGCTACCTTGGAGAGCTTGAAATGGGTGATCCCTGAGAAAATTCTAAAAACTCCTTTGAATCTCTCAATATTAAACACAGACACAGTACATATTTGAGTAGTACTTATGTAGAGATTCTCCTGACATCTTTACTACAGAAAAAAGGACAATTAAAACTTTCTATTCCCTTTCAGTATTATGAGAAGAGACAAACGTTAACGGGTGTGTTACTGATTCACACAGGTGAGTAGGCAGTGCCGTACTGCATTACAGGTATTTTGCCATTACCTTCTGAAACAGTTTCATAGCGCAGGGTATGTCATATAAAAAATAAATGATTCTTCCCAATCTCAGCAGTTGAAAGAAACATAAATCAATGGTGTAAGGGAAGCAGGTGATGTAATGACTCTAGACTTAAGTAGATGGCTTGAAGAGATGGATCATGAAGCTTAACCTTTGAAATTATTCATTGGATATTAATATAAACACATGGAAAAGCACATTTCAAAGTTACCTTGCTTTGCTAAAATTCTTTTCATTAAATCAAGACTTTTTAAATGGTAAAGAGAAATAATACATCCTATTCCTGGAAACTGTCTAACAGCAAACGCTTATTAAGCCTGGTCTTACTTAATGTTTTAGTTAAGTATGTTTGTAGAAAAGGTCAATAATGTCCACATAAATCCTCATATACAAAAAAGAGAAAAAAATGGATGGTGAAACTCAAACTTGTCAATAAACGATAATGATACAAATACATCTAAAGGAGATGAGAAATCAGACCAAATATTAGTGCATACAAGTTGGGAAAAAATTGAGAACTGACTTAAGGAGGGTAGAGATTGAGATAATGGTCATATATAAAGGAATATTATATTCAAATTAGCAACAACCATAGCAACTCTGGAAGTGTTACTAATGTGATCTGGACTCTGGTGATCCTGATTGACATTCGGTGTTTTGTCTAAAAGCAGGGAGGCAGAATTTTCGTATGTAATGTGAACACACCCTTTCTCCATGTGAGACATGACACTCATGTTCCACCTCAATAACGTACCTTCATGAGGAGGCAATAAAAAGTTAAGAAAATTAAATTCTGCTTTACAAATAAAATACTAAACAGAAACACAGGGTTTCTTTCTATCTCCTGCTTTACTCACGCTCTACTTTGCAGTAAAACATCTCACTTCTCTTAAAATAATTTTTAATGGTTCCCTTTATGTTTCAGGAAAAAGCTCCATACAGGACCTTTACATTCTAGGTGTCTCACCTTCTGAATCCAGAGTAGCACATCCTCATTTCCTGCTATCTTGCCAACACCAAATTTATCCCCAATTCCTCTGTGCCTGTCTTCATTTTAATCCTTTTGCCTGAGATATCCTCCACCAAGCTCCTTCTCAATGGTGTTATTTGGGTCACTCCAGAAGCAGATGTTAAGATGAGTTGGAAATGCAGAAGGTTTATTGGAGATTAAGACGTGTGAGAGGAAAAAAAAGGGCAAAAGCACAATTGGGTAAGGAGCTCTGTATTCATTATGCAGATCTGACAAAAGTCTCTTTCAGCCCAGTGGAAACTCCAAAGCAAACACTGGCTGTTAGAGGGGGTCTATGTGGACTAAAAATAGCTAGGTTCTTATAACACCACCTTGCTCAGTGATTATTCCAAAAAGAGTACCATCTCTGTTGCAAAATGGGGATGGATCCTGGAGATGCCAATAGCTGGAAGCTGTCAGCTAGCCATACTCTTCACAGCTGGGCAAGCAGACCTTTCTTGTAGAGTGATCTAAGCAGTTCATCTCTTCATGTCTGCAATATTGCTATTCTCCAACCACATGTGAATGTCTACTCCTGTGCAAAACCTAAAAAAAAATTATCCCCAGGCAATTGGTGGTTCTCCATGCTTCCACAATAATGGAAACTTTAGTATCTCACACCAGTCATGGTCTCACTATGTTTATAGGACTTTGCCTTTTGGAAAGTAGGAACTGCACCACAGTCTGCTTAGAGACACGTGAGATAGCTTGAGCAACACAACTAGCATATAACATATTCAAAAGAGACTGATCGAATTTATGAATAATTGGATGGACCAATCCAATTGGTTATTCCCTACTCTGGTGCAGACACCAAAGGATATATCTCATATATGTCAAGAGATATGAACATTTCAAAATATAATTTTAATATACTTAAGTACTGATGGTATGGATAAGACACATTAAATTTTAGTATATTCTAAGCCAAGGTTTTGGAATATGTTCCTTAACCTTTAAATGAACCTATGTATCTTTTTTCAACCATTATTCTCATTTCTAGTTTTCTCAATTTACAAATTGGGAAATAGTTCATTCAGGTTTTTGTTTTTTTTTTAAGTAATCTCTCTGCCCAACATGGGACTTGAACTCATGACCCCAAGATCAAGAGTCACATGCTCCACTGACTGAGCCAGCCAGATGCCCCTAATTTACATAATTATTAAATTCTAAAAGAAACCAGTTTTATTCTGTATTGTAAAATAATTTCAATTGAAAATTTTGGATTTTTCTTCGATGACTTCCTTGGAGTATGCTTAGTAGCTTAGTAACATACATTCTTCATTTAATCAACTAACAAACCAACTCTATGCCAGGCTTGGAACCAAGCTTGTAGGACACATAGATGAAAGTGAAAAAATAGGACAAGAAGTTCTTTTTCTAGTGGAAGAGACAGTTGCAATCAGATGATTTACTACATAGCCTGGGAAGTCCTATGACAGAAGTATAAACAACATGGGTGAAACACAAAGGAAGTAACAAACATGAGAGATCCAAGAAAGAAACTTCTTGAAACAGTTGGGGGTTACTAATTTGGTTTTATCTCCCTGTGCACTTTTAAAAGAGGGGAGGGACAGAAACAAAGAAAGCCTCAGAATGTAGAATCCATCCCTTTCCAGAAGTCAGTAGTTCTCGGCAGGGTTGGTACTGCCCCCTGGGGGAAGGCTTTGGAAACTGTTGGGCTAAGGGACACCTGGTTTCCCCAATGATTATGGAGACACTGGCATTTAGTGGGCAGGGACCAGAAATGCCAGATGTCTTGCAATGTTCAGGACAGTCCTTCACAGCGAAAACTTGTCCCAATTTCACATGGTTTCAACATATTCCACTGGACATTCATGAAGGTAAAAGCTCTGTTTATAATTTTCTGAGCCCAGAATCTAACTATTTTACAGACACTTTCAAAGTTTTTAATGTACCCCAAATTTTCTAGGAAGGCCATTAACCCAGTACATCAAGCAGTGGCCAAATTTTGCTGCTGCTGCTGTCCCTATCTTTGCCAAGAAAATCCATTTGAACACTCACATCACTGACAAGTGTGGGAGTCTGCATTAACGGCAACGGGATGTGTCCCAGTCAGCATTTTTATTATATCTTTTAGTGTGGTCATGCCCAAACTTTTACCTACTGAGACACATATTAATTCATTATAAATTACTTACTCTTTTATTTTTTCCTTTAAACTGTAGAGAGCTCATATTACTTATGGACTTCACTTAGGTTTATAAGGGGGACATCACATACGATTGGCTATGGAGTCTGTGCTAGGATTGAGGGAGGTGAAAACCATAGTACTTAAACTTTTTCTAAGATTCCAAATCCAACCTCATTTAGATGAAAAGAAATGTAGGAGGCTGGAAAAATGCTCACCATTACCATGATCTTACATATATTCTGCTAGGGAGAGCTTTCACAATGCCCCCAGATTAGCAGGGATTCCTGGCTGGAGGACAGGTGTTCTGGAATAGATGTAAAAAGCCCATGTTCACCTGTAACAGGTAAAATATTTTTTAAGGTAACAACTCTTCTTTGAACTGTCTTCATTTCTTGTAGCTTATTCTTGAAAATGGAGTACTCTGCCTTGTTTTGTTTTGTTTTTGTTTTTTTGTTTTTGTCTTCTAATAGCTGTCAGCTTTAATTTTTTTCTGGTGGCTCTTAAACAGATAAATTACTCTTAACACTATATACATAAATTTGAAGGAATGCCTCTGAATTAATACTTTAGAAAAAAAATCATCCCTATAATCTTTTCCATTCTCTTCCTACCTAGAGACCATTAACATGTTATTTAGCAATTCTTCCATTCTGCCTTATAGACTAGTTCTTTAATACTTGTCTGTCACTGTCATTTATCATTCATCTGCTCACTCAGGCAACAAACATTTAATGAGCACCCATCATGCCCCACGTGGTGCATTAGCAGCACAAGATTAATAAGTTCCAACTTTTGCCCTCAAGGAGTTCAGAGAGGTGGAAAAGAAAGGCAAATAACAAACAATTATAGTGCTGGATGATATATACTATTTTAGAAGAATATACAAGTGTAAAAAATGATGTAATTGAAAATTGAAAATTTCTATTGAACCTTAGACATAATAAGTGCTAAATGAGAGATTAAAAAAAAATTATTCAAATTGTTCCAAGACTAAAACTTGGGCAGATACACTGATGAGTTAAAATGGAAAATATAGCTACTGCCAGAATGTCAGAATGCTCTTCTGATAGAATGGGATATTCCAATGGCATGAGGATATGAATGGATAATTCTTTTTTTTCTTTAGCCACCATTCTTCAGCCAGATTGCCTCCATATGTGCCAGACACTGTGCTATCTGCTGAGAATACAAAGCTGAGGAAATCCCTGTTGTTGTTGTTTTTAATCTCAAGGAGTTTAGTTGTACCAAAACTTCCAGAACTAGGGATGCACATCCATATTACCTAAAGGGATTGGATTTGATGGAGGAACTAATATCACACCAAGTCCCAGACTCGGGGATCATATCAATGGGGAGGAGGTTGACCCAGCTGAGCAGGTTGTAAAAAGAGCTCCCAGTTAGCAGCATAAGGGCTACTGGCTACAAGAGATCACAGGAATGAGCCACAAGTCCAAAGACAGGCATACAAGTGAGAACCCAGACTGTGAATCCAAATACTGAGGAAATAGTGTTTGATGCAGCAGCTCCTTAAATACCCCCATGGAGAAGCTGTAGCAGAGTGAGGAATAAAAAGGCAACTTTAAGGCAAGGCTTGGGGCTCTCTGAAAATATCAGATGGTTGAAATTTGATCATGACAAAATTAGTGAAGAGCCAAACAACCAGCCATCAGGAAAGAGAAGATTTCTGGATGGTTACAAACCAGATCCATTCATGTCTATTTTTAAATTTTTGCAACCTTCTGTGTGTACCATATGGCCCAGAATGATACTACTTAGAAAACACAATTTCAGTGAATATACGAGACTATGTATATCTGGCTGCTAAAGAAATGCAATCAGCTGATTTTCCTTGTTTCCTCTTTCTCTTATTAATTAGGAGTTGGCTGAGCTTTCCCATGGCCCATCCATTTATCCATCCACTCAATAAATACTTATTACCAGCTACTAGGTAAAGGACCATCCAAGGGGATGGGAGGAAAAAAGATAAATAGACCCGACCTCTGTCCTTGAGAGGTCAGAGTTGGGAGACCAGTCTGAGCTCCAGAGAACAATAGTACAAAACACATCGATTTCAGCAACAGAATCTAGATCACTTTTTCTTTGTCAATAAATTTAAATGGGTATGCAGACAATAATCAATAAAGTGGTGCCTGCACAACTGTTACCAAGGAAATATTTAAGTCAGTTCCTTGATGCTACTGTCTTTGTGCCGTCGGGCCAGGTTGGCATTCTGATTGCTCATGAGGAAAAAAGACGATGAAATACTCTAGTTCATATGCCAAGATGAAAATCATCAATCTCAATCGCTGTGAAAGATGAAACTACTTTTGGAAAAAGAACAGTGAACTCTATCAGTCTTTCTAAGGCAATGCAATCTTTAAGATGATACAGAGAGGGCAGACGCAGTGGAGAAGTTTACAAGAATTTATATGGGGAAAAAGGGAAATGATGAAATTTCTCCATCAATTCTACAGGAAGCTAAAAATAATACAGGACATATATTAAACCCAAATGACAACCATGTTTTTTGAAAAGTATGTAATGTATTCTAGGTGCTAAATAATTTAATTGCTTATCCATAAATAAATTCATCTTCATCTAACATATGAATACCTTGATATTTATGTAAGATTGTCTATTATATAATTCAAATTAATCTATAAAAGCAAAATTTTATGTTTCTTCTTCTCCTCCTCCCCTTACTGCCAACCCATATCCCTCTCAAGTAATATGTATATGCCAAATCTTTTTCTTAAGATTTTACTTTTAAGTAATCCCCACACCCAATGTAGGACTTGAACTACAACCCCAAGATCAACAGTTGAATGTTCTACTCCCTGAGCCAGCCAGGGATCCCTGTATATGCTATTTTTTTTCCTAGCATTTACCAGTTGGCATTTCTAGTTCCCAGGTATAAAACCTTCTGTTTTTTAACCGCTAAAACTTATGTAAATTTATATTCCAAATAAAAGTCTTTAGCATTAAGTACGTCTTTAGTGGAATAGCTTAGAGTGCCATACCCTACGGTTAGTAGAAATTAGATGTTTTCTATTTGCTGATTTCTTCATGAGAATCTTCCCACTGTTGTTTTGCCAGATATCTGAGTTTTTGTTACCTTGTGACCCCCAACTCAGATAACACCTATCTCTATACGTATCATACAGGAAGCACTTGGTAAATATCTGCTAAATTTAGAGACAGTGAAGGAGAATTGTGGTTAATTGGGAGGCAATACTAAATAGAGACAAAGAGCCTACATTTTGAAACCAGACTGATTGGTTTTGACTCCTGGTTCTGTCATTTGTTGATAATGAGACGTTGGGCAAGATATTTAACTTCTTTGTATATATTTTCTCATCAGTAAAATGGGATAATGACACTACCTATCCCCACAGATCTGTTGCTTGGATCAGATAATTTAAGGTATGTGAAGCTAAACTTAGAACATACTAAGCCATATCAATGCTAGTTATTCATCACGTCATTATCATTGTCCTTATTCTAGAAGACTAAGGCTTAGGAAAGGAAGGCATTTGTGTAGTGAGATTCAAAGAGGACACAGATGTTTTCCACAGAAGAAATTAAAGGCATTATGGGTTTCTCTCTGATGTCCAGCCTCCTCATTCACACATGTATTAATCAGATGATTTTGGGGATGAAAAAAAAGGCTGATGTGGCTCTAGTACTCTTAGCAAACAGCTACCACCTCCCACTCCAACTTTTGGCTTGGCTAAATCATAGTTCATCTTTCAGGTCTTGGATTAGGCATCTTTTTTTTTTTCTTTTTCTTCTAAGAAGCCATTAAAACCTCAAAGACTGGGTTAGATGCCTTTCTGATGTGCTTCTGCAGCTCCTGTGGCCTCAGACACACGTCATGGCTACCCCGATGTTAGTCTGTGTCTTCAATTGGAGATTTTCAGTTGATTTACTGTTATACCCCCAACTCTTGGAACAGTACATAGAAGCATAGAGGAGTGATACAAAAGAGAGGTGCATGAAGATTCAGTCAGAGTCTTGGAGACAGCACAGTGTGCCATGTGGAATATCAAGTTACCCACCCTGAATAACCAAAAGCTTCTCGCATCTGCCTTCTTAACTTAATCCACTCAAGGGCTATGGCTGGGGTAGTTTCATGCAGAAAATAACAAGGAGGATCTCTGAAGCATTTATTTAATGTATATAATATATGCCTAAATGTGCATTTTAATGTATATATTTGTTTATAAATAATATACATGCTATTAGTATATCAACATTATGTCTATTATAAGGTATACACAAATATAAGTTTCAAAAAGAAGTCTTTAACACACACACACACATACACACACACCCCTCGTGACGTAGTTTAAGATAAACTTGGCAATCCCACTTGCATCTTATTTGCTTAAACTTGCATTACCAATAATATCTTTAGTCCACGGTTTCTTGGCAAGAACTTCTTGTTCATTTTCTGAGGGTTAGTTTAGCAAATACTAGAAAATAAAATCTGTGGGTCATTTAGGCAGGGACACTTGAAACTGAACACAGTAGGGACCGTCTTCTGTAAAGTACGTCTTTCACTCTTCCTTCAGCATACCTGGAATACCATTTGTGAGTGAACCACATTATCTGACTTAGGAATCAAGTCAGGATACCCAGGTCAACCCATATATCAAATATTTTTTGTTTGAAAAAATGTTAAGTATAGACTTTCATGATCTTATTCATCCATATATAATCCATCAGCAAATACTGTAAGTTATACTTAAATATACATTCAGAATCTGATCACTTCTTCATCCAAGCCACCATATTTGTTCTAAACTGCCATCATGTAGGTTAGCATAATAGCCTCCCAACTGGTATCCTTGACTCTCTCCCTGGTCCTGGAAATGGAAGCGACATTAAAATACGGGCACTTTGTTTGCTCAAATTGTTTCCTATCTCTCTCAGAGAAAGCCTAAGACCTTAGTATCACACTCAAGGCTTTCAATGATATATCTCCCATTATTTTCTGCTTCTTGCTTATACACATCACACAGACCTTTACTAAATGGCTTCCGTAGCCTTAAAGAGGAATGCACTGGCCCTCTCACTTAGCCTGGGTTGCTCACAGAGGGTGCGAGATGCATTTGCTATGAATAAAGATAGTCAAGAAAGTTTCTCTGTGAGGCAGTCAACTCTGTATCAAAGCCTTTCCACCACTAGACAGATTTCCTTCTGAGAAATTCAATAGGCAGAAACCTGTCCTGATCCAGTCCTTCTGCCAATGGCCACCAGTACTAGAAAACTTTTCTGTTGAATTTATTTACCTTTATATTCCACAAATGCATGGTTTTATTTAAACAAAGAGCACATTTTCATTATTTAATTTTGGAGATAAGTCTTTGAAAACAATGCATGTAATAAAGATTATTTGCAGTACCCATATTTGATGCATCATTTTCACAACCACACAGTTTAACATGAATTTAAATTCAGCCAATAATTTTCCAAGTGGCAGTTTTATATACAAAGCCTCCATTTCTATTTCAACCAGTTTATTTGATGGAACAATTTAGAGCACTTGTTTCAACGGATCCAAATAACATTAAAAAAAAATAAAAGGAAATAACTTTCTAATGCATTTTAATAATAGAAACCATTGCTGTTTCTAAAGCAATGAATCTTAACTTCAAACCTGAATGTTAATTCTATGATTTCTTATTAAGCAGATTAAGGAAGAGAGCAATGTAACTATTATAAAAATGTTAACCCAGATAAAATCCAGCACTCTCTCATAAAATACTGATACACAAATATTAAGATCTTAAATAAAATACATGCTGTGAAATGTTAACAAGTGAAAACACTGAAAATAAATAAGGTACAAAATTATAAACTTCAAACGCGCATTATACTTCACTTCTCACTTCACTTGATTTCCATTGCTTTGTAGATGCATCTCATGTTCAAATAGTTCAACAAACCTGGTGATTTTCTTTATTATGAGGGCTGAGATGGCAATGATTGAACACTCTGCATTTTCTTTGGTAATAGAAAGTATGATTTATGAGAGGAGAATAAAAATCTAAGAAAACCACTCAATAAATTATTCAATTTTCAGATCATGCTGATTTAGAGCAAATTTCCTTCATGCTGCCAGTATGGAAAATGCAGTTTACTGGATTAGAACACAGGGTTTAAGAGAATATCTGGGTTTGCCAGATATTTTTTATTTTGTGATTCTAGATAAGGCACATAGACTCTTGTAAGCCCTACTTCATTCATTTTTGAACAATGGGATCATAATAGGAACAATGTCTCAAAGTACAAGATATAAACCACTAGTGGCATTCAAGAAAGCGGGCATAGTGATAGAATATTTTTACAAATACTATTTATTGGGGGCGCCTGGGTGGCTTAGTCGGTTAAGCGTCCGACTTTCGCTTAGGTCATGATCTCGCGGTTCGTGGGTTCGAGCCCCGCGTCGGGCTCTGTGCTGACTGCCAGCTCAGAGCCTGGAGCCTGTTTCAGTCTGTGACTCCCTCTCTCTCTGACCCTCCCCTGCTCGCGCTGTCTCTCTCTCTGTCTCTCTCCTAGAAATAAATAAAACATTAAAAAAAAAAAAACCAAATACTATTTATTGTAATGAGTCTGAGAAAGATACGTAATTAATATGTCAAAAAATGTACACAGGTAATTTCTCAGGATAAGCCTAGATAGCACCATGGGAATTTTTGTAGCGAGTAGTTTATTTTCAGTGCTACTCAGAAACTTCATTTCTGTGAACATGGACACTTAAAAAAATATAAAATTGTTTACATAAATGACTCAAATTTTGGAAAGAGAGGCAAGATTCGTGTGAATAATGTGAGAATTAAAGGAAAAAGTGAGTTAGCATTCATAAAGTACTTAGCATAGTGTTGGAGTGTATTAAGAGAACAATAATTGTTATTGTTGTTATTTTTCCTTATAATCTATTATTGCCATATTGCTATAATGCTAATAAACCTAATATACCACACTTTGGCATATATTCATAAGTTTATGAATATCTGTTCATAATAAAGCCATCATCTGTTACTTTCCAAATAATATACAAATAAAATGCATTAAGAAACCAAGAAAGAATAAAAGAAATTAGGGTGGAAAAGGTGGATGAGAGGTCACAGAGGACAAATGAGCAAGGACCTGAAGCTAAAACAAAATAAACCACTTATCATAAGAATATTTGGTGATAGGGGCACCTGTGTGATTCAGTCAGTTAAGCATCTGACTTCGGCTCAGGTCACAATCTCATAGTTCATGGATTTGAGCCCGGCATCAGGCTCTGTGCTGATGGCTCAGAGCCTGGAGCCTGTTTTGGATTCTGTGTCTCCTTTTCTCGCTGTCCCTCTTCCACTCATGCTCTGACTCTCTTACTCTCGCTCTCTCTCAAAAATAATAAACAAAAAAAAATTTTTTTTAAGAATATTTGGTGATAGATGTGGTGACACTGGGTTGAAGTAAATTCTGTCTATAAAATTTTAGGAATAATCACGTCTACACCATCTCCTTATCCTCTGAATCAGGATATCTGAAATAAATAAAATAGCTTTTCACTTACTATTTTTAAATTTTTTTTTAAATTTTAATTTCAACAAGTAATATATTATATACCACTTAATAAAGGTCCAAAACTTTTCTCATAATTTTACAAAGTTCCTCTGAATATTTTAAAAATATATTTTTCCAAAAAAGAGAGAAAGAAATGGAATGTTAATATCCAATGGTAATAATATTGCTTGTAAATTTTCCTCTTCAGTGCATGGTATATGTTTCCATTAATTGCAATTGTGGTTAGTATTTTAGTATGTTCAGTATTTCCCAAAAAAATATGTGCTCAGCATTTTGGGAATAAGACTTCTAAATTAAATAAGACTTCTAAATTTCATCTACCGACTATCACAAACTCACCCTAATTTTCTTTTAACATTGGCAAACAATCATTCAATAATGATCAATAATATCTTAAATATTAAGATAGTTAATATCTAACTTAAATTCCAGATGTCTTTAGTCATAATAAGACTAAATCCCATAGTATTTTCTAATACTCAAGAATTATTTGGGGATAGAACAGGGCCCAATCTGGTGAAATTTCAAATAACAGGTAAGCTATATGACAGCAAAACTTATCAAAAGTTTCACCTTGATAACCTGCCATGAATTTCTCACCAAGAAAAGAGGGCTATGGGCCAAAGGATAAGTTAGACACTCAAGCTTAGGGATAAAGCATATAAATGCCACATAATGACAGCTAACACATGATGAATGATACTAGCTGTCTTTGGGGAGTTGGAAGAAATGTATTAATGACACTGTGGGTGCTTGCCCAATGAATCAAGAACCCACATGCACTCACTGAAAATTAATTTAAAAAGGAATTTTTCTCCTCTTGCTTGAAAGGTGTAATACAACTACAATTATGTGATATGATCAAAAAGGAGCTCGTTCAACTGGGTGAATTTACCAGATAATTAAAGCTAATTTCTGGACAACAGACAAACAAATAACTTGAAATTGCCATTGAGCTTTATCAAATTGCTTATTAAATTGACCATCCTCAGTGTCTGTCTTGGCATTAGGAAATATTCTACCTATTTTGATCATTGGCCTTCCAGAAGAAGCCTCTCTCTGCTACATTTTCCCTCTCACTACATGCTATCCAATCAGTAATCTTATAAAACTAATAAGAACTAAACGTAATAGATTTTTAAGAATGATACCTGGGAGCACCTGGGTGGCTCAGTCAGTTGAGAGTCTTGACTTCAGCTCAAGTCATGATCTCATGGTTCGTGGGTTCAAGCCCTCCATCGGGCTCTGTGCTAACAGTTAGCTCAGAGCCTGGAGCCTGCTTTGGATTCTATGTCTCCCTCTCTCTCTGACCTTCCCCTGCTCATGCTGCCTCTCTCTCTCAGAAATAAATAAAACATTAAAAAATATTTAAAAATTTAAAAAAATTTTAAAAAGAATGACACCTGTCCTAGGATTTAATATTTTAAATATGGCACCATTTCCCTGAGTCCCAAATAAAAAGAAAATCTCTTTTTGACAGCTAAAAATAATACGTAATAATTTTTAACAACCTGGAACACATAAATTTGTAACACGTTTCCCTGAAAAAAATACATATTTGACCATAAACTTACTTGTTAATCAAAAGCTTACTAAGTGAGGTTGAAAATCATATTTGTACTTTTTAAAATTGTGTTTCATTTATTTTTTTAAGTCCCAGCAAATAGACTGAAAAATCAGGTAACATTTTACAGCAGAAATTGAGATTCAATTGCTATCCATGAACAATACACATTATCATCATGAAGTTACAATGATAAAATTTGTTATATCATCAAATGGTCCCCCTGTCAATCAGTTTAAATTCAGTTTGTACTACATTTCTTATTTTTAGAAACAGAAAAGAAACGTGGCACATAGCTATTATCAAGGTAACAAATGAAAACAAATTTAGGACCCACTATTATCAAGGTATTCTTAAAATATATATCCCTTTAAGCTATTACTGTTAATCCTATTTTCTTTTTTAATCACTTCACTTAAAAACATTTTAATAAACAACATAAATTTTTGTTCTGGTAAGTATTTACTGATTATAATAGAATTTAGAAGTTTTTAAGAAACCTGAGAATTATAAGAAGAAATTGATAGCAGAATAGGTCAGAAATAGGGCACTTGGCTCGGTCCCTGCAGAAATGATATACTGTGAACTCATTCTCAATGCGCTCTAAGTAGTAGGAAAGTTCTGATGAAAGTGCATGCCCATAAATTTTGCACTTACTTTGCAGAGGCAAGGTGTCTGTAGTACAGTGTAACTCTAACTCCTCCCGGGTCCATTCCGTCTTCTGCAGAATCTGCCTCATCGCACAGTGAACGTCCTCTGTCATGGACCCTGGTTGAGTGTTGTCTGCTTTCTTACTCAGGGTCTTCATATGCTGTTGAACTTCTGCCAAGAGAACAGCTTGTATTGCTTCAGTTACCTATAAAGATTTTTTAAATACATTTTAAAATATTATTACAAATGCTTGGGGTCTTACATAAAACTGAGAGCCTGGAATTTTGACTTAAATAGGTTTCACATAAACTGTAATGCTCCATTCCACTAGACTTAGCATCTGAAACCACTGAAATGCAGATATTGAGCACTAGAACCCAAACCATCAGCCTTTCTTCAGGAAACATAAGAGATTCTGAAAGGAAAGTTGGAAGCAATTCTTTGTTCTTTCTCCTGAGGTATTTTCATTTTCACCAGAAGGCAAAGAAAATTAATGCAAATATATTATATTGCTCTTAAAGACAAGTTTAGCTCCTCAAATAATGTCTAGCTCTAAAGTACTATTTAGCTAAAAGCATTTTTACTAGGTTTAATACAGAAAGCTAAAGGCAAGATTTTAAGAATAAATCTCACTAAACCGTGTGTATGTGTACATGGTTTTACACAGTTTAAACATACTGCAAAGCTTGCCTTCCAGTTATTGTACATAGCCAGTGAAGGATCTGTGACTGGGTTAACTGGGAGGGGAATGGTTGTCACAGGGCATCTAATCCAGTGTGTTCATTTTTTTCAATGACAAACTTGGGACATGACATCCCAAGTTCCACATATATATGACGGACAGGTCTTCTGACACCTGATTCTACATCCTTTGTAGTATATGTCCTCCCAAGTTTCTATACTCTTACCCCTCAGTAAAAAGGCAGTGACAATGTACCTTAGCCTCTTCCTGGCAAGATAGGAGGCAAGGTGCAGCAGTTAGGTAGAAATCAAGGAAAGCCAAGAGCTGAATCAGTGAGAGAATAGGAAGGACACCACTAACCTAGGTGACCTTGGGACACTTTCCTATTATCCTTCTCTGGATGACAGTTAAACCTTTCCTATAGCCACACCCCAATGCCTGCTCCTCTTCCCATCAAAAGCTTACCCTCTGTCAAGATGACTCATGTTTCACCACTGCCACTGTCCCCTCTCTATTATCCCGAGTCTACCCACAGGATGCCTAGCGCTAGGGCTTTGATCACCCTATTTTTTAACTATTGAATTTTGGGGCTTTTTGACATATCTTTCACTTTCAATGCATACTGCAAGAATAAATAGCATGAGTGTCATTGAAAAATAAGAGGAAGCAGAAATAACTGAATAAAACGTATTAAACCATAATCAGTAAGATACTCAGAACCATAAAACTTCAAAGCGAATAGTGAATGGTGTACACCCAATTAGAAACAAATTCAAACACATACTTTGTGCTCAGTTTGAAATCAATACTCAGCATGCCTCCAATCCACAGACAGATGGTACATGTTATCAGCATGTAATAATGTCATCACAGTATCTGGTATACAGTGGGTACTAAATAAATGCTAATGGAATTGAAATAGATTCTGTACTCAAAAATAGAAAGTGTGGAAAGTAGAATTTACTGATAATTTCCAACTATCAATACTTAAATCTCTCTAGTATATAAATGCATGTAGTATATAAATGTATACTCATTTATATGTATACTCATCTCTAGTATATAAATGTTTACTCATTTAAATGTACACTCATCTCTAGTATATAAATACATTTTATAGATTGTAAAGCTAGAACTTACCCCAACAAAATATAAACCTTTTAGACATTTCATATAACTTTTTGATTTAAATGATGAGCTGGAATTTAAAGCACTGTGACTATAAGGCTGTCTTCTAAATGCATATAAATAACTTTCTCTGAAAAGACAGATATGCAAAGTATTACACCTTAATGTGCAGAGATTTAAGTGAGGATTTACAAATCCACTGGCTGGAAAGAGACAGTCACAAATCTGGTCCACATACTTATTTCTAGCAGTACTACTATGCCATAGGCAAGCTAAAGGTTTTAATGGTTTTCTGCTAAAACCTTGACCCAGCAAAGTTCTGTAAAATAGCAGAGCATCACGAAGACTTGTAAGAGCCCCTGCTTGTGTCCAGATTTTCGAGTAGAAAAGCATTTTCTCAACACTCAGATTGACACTGATTTTTTCATGTGTTTGTAAAGCAATACTTCCTGGAGGCCTGAATGTCATGAGTTCAGCCACTGGTGTTAAATTATAAAATCCAGAGAACTTGAGAGAAGCATCAGAAACACGCAAATTAGCAGCTCCAAAACCTAACTGTTGCTTTTCCAGCATTTCTTTCATTTAAATTTGTTTTTTTAATTTAATTTTTTTATTCGAGATGGAGAGAGAGCATGAATCGATGAAAGGGACAGGGGTTGAGAGAGAGAGAGAATGAATCTCAAGCAGGCTCCACACCCAGCACAGAACCCTATGCAGGGCTCGATCCCATGACTCGGATCATGACCCGAGCTGAAATCAAGAGTTGGACCCTCAACCAACTGAGCCACCCAAGCACTTCCCAGCATTTATTTCTGCGTTGAGTGTATTTTATTCATAAGAAGCAAAAGAGACAATCTCCAGACAAACTCATCAATCTGCAAAATTTACTCATTTTTACTCTTCCCTTAACGTGCCTGCCCCCCCTTCAATTTCTGAAGTAGGATTTTGCTATTTTACAGAAGCATTCCATTTCCACCTTAAATACATTAAAAGGTAGATTCAAGGATTTGCTTAACTGCTTAAATGAACAGCTTTATAAAGAATTTGAGGATTAGTTAATGAAGCATTTATATGAATACCTGTAAGAGACTCTGAAGTCTCTTGATTCTGAAGGACCCAGGAATTATCATGTCCATTTTACACATGAGGAAAATAAATAATCAACACTTAAACCTATCTTCCAGGGTTATTCATCAGGTTAGTGGCAGAGTCAAAAGGAGAGCTTTGAAGCTTAGACTTCCTATAGAGTGAGTAATAAATGCTCTGGTAACGTTTGTAACATTGCCAGACTTTTACACAAGGTCATAGAATCATAGAACCTTAAAGGTCCATTAGTCCAAACTTGACCAAACCACATTAAAATTTATTTGGAGGTCAAATGAGTTATTACAAAAGATCTTTAGTTAGAGCAATTCAGGATAAATTTTTTGTTGAAATCTTTTCCTTAAGGTTTTTTCCCTCCTCACTGAGGAATTCTTAGGCTAGGGAATGGGGTAGGTGGCTTGGAGTGGAAATCTTATCTTTAATAGAGACTTTTATGGTGGTTGCTAACATACTGGTAAAGTCAACATGTACTAATGTTCATTTGATTGTCACAGAGGCTTTTTTCAGAGTTATTCTTTCATTTGTTAAATATTATTGACAGGCTGCTATGACTACTGCTTTTCTGGCTATTGGTAAAAGAGAGGTGAGTGAGACATACCAAGTCCCTGCTCTCAGCAAGCTTCTAGAACAGCAAGAAGACAGAAGGTAAGCAAGCAAAAAAGCAAATGGTATGATTTCCATTAAAAGCAATTGCAACAAAGAAAATAAAACTGGGTAAAGTGATGGTGACTGGTGGGAAGTACAGAGTGGGGGAGGTTGTGGTGGCATTAGGCACATAATCAGGGAAGACTTCTCTGAGGAGTTGGCTTTTGAGCAAAGACCCAAATGATGAATGGAAAAATGAGTTCCTGCTCCAGAGAACAGTAGAGTCCTGAGGTGGAAATGAGCTCATTTATTTTGAAAATAAAATGGTCATTGTGGCTACTCAGAGCAGTGGGGGAATGAAGAGTGAAGAAATTAGGCTAGTGGCAAATCATGTAGAAACCTGTAGGCCACGGTAAGAAGGTTCAATAACCATTCTCAACTGTGTTTATTTGGTTTTGTGGCATTGAGCCCACATGTGTTCTGAGTAACTTCTTTGTTTTCCTATAACTAAGAATAAACATTTGTAACTGGAATTATTGCTATGCTTGTCTTGCAAATTTGACATTTCTTAAGCTCATGAAGAAGAATAAAGTTCCAATAAATATTCATCTAATCAATGCACAGATATTTATTGTATGTCGTACAAGCCACCTGGTAAGCTTTTAGGATCCCCAAAAGCCTTAAAAGAGATAGAAAGACTTAAATTGGGCCTTCAGGAAACCAGCTTTAAAAAACAGCTTACAGATGAGGTACTCGTAAGATAGAAAAATGATTCCTAAGTAGGCACACCAAATTCCCAAGCTGAGGGACTTATTTTTCATGGCACATGTTGAAATCAAACAATAGACAATTCTGCCACAATACAACACTTCAATAGGCAGTAAGTTACCTGTAACAACAGGAACATCCCCTCCTCAGTCCCCTCTATTCATACCACCTAACCTGGTACATCCTGCATATGTCATTTCCCACTTTCCCCCCTCATTATTAGTCTCTGTGTTAGTCCTGTTAAATAAAATGCCTGGGAGGAAATATTTTGTGAGGACAGCAGTACCTCTTACTTGTACTCTCAGGTTAAGTAGAGTATGAATGAACTAATCACTGGATAGAAAGGGACAGCAAGGAGCTCTCCTGATAACCTCAGGAACATTGCACTATATCATACCTGCACAGACTGGTCTCTCCAACAGGAAATTAGCTTCAAAAGTGAAATGTCAGCTTCAGGTATATGGGATTCACTTTTACCTAGAAATATATAGAACACATTTTATATCTTGAGAGTATTTAAAAATGGATGCAACCCAATGATCTTCACCCCCGGCTGCATATTAGAATCACTTGGGGAGCATTTTTTCCACAAACACCAATGTCCAGTTTCCATCTTTCAGAGATTCTGATTTAATAGGCACTGGGAGGAGGGGAGGGCAAGCATTAGTACTTTGTAATAGTACCTCAGATGATTTTCATGTCTAACAAGAATCAAGAACCATTTATTAATTTATACACATTTCTAATGATTATACTAATACATATTCATATCAAATCATATTCATCTTTATACCTTAAACCCATCTTTGTACATTTGCCAACAGAATGCAATGACTAATACTCCCGCCCAAAACAGACTGCCAAATTTTTACAATTCCTTTCTCATGCAAATAGGTCCTGAAATACTACCTTGCTATGAATCAGTATCTATCACACAGAAATCATATAAAAGCCTTCCTTTGATTTGTCCTTACCCAGCTATACTACTCTGATCAATAGATATAGCACTTATGTTTTAATTTGACTCATTTTGTTATGTATTGTTTCTTTTAAATTTGCCCTTTTGAATGTCCTTTCTATCTATATGCCTTAATGTTCAATGTGAAATTTTAAGAGTGAGCTAGGGCTTGGTTTATTTAAATTGATCTGTAGAATGTCCAGCCCCCCTACACAAAAAAGCACTTAATAAGTGCCTTTTCATTAATTGAAAATGTACATATTATCATCCAAATGAAAAATTGATCAATTAAGGCTTTCTGATGGCTAGAGTATATTATCTAGGTGCCAGATTCTGCAAGTGAGATAAGGAAAAATGATGACGGCTTGCACTGGAGGGAAAATTACTGTAATTGTCTATTTAAATTAATGTATTAATATGTGTTTGAAATTCTGGCATCAACTTTTTAAGTTAGTATTAGTCCAGTATGGTTTTCATAGAATCACCATTTTTATATTAATAGATATGTATGTGTGTATATATATATTTTATAAATATCTTATGTATATTTTATATATCATACCAGTGGTCAAAGGAAATGTGATAGAAAATATTGAGCATAATGTCAACTGAGAATATTAAAGAAATATATAAGAAACTTCCGACTCATTATTATCATTATTTTTCCCTGAAGGAACATATGATGTGAATTTTAAATGACCAAGATCGGTGCATAAAACATGTAAGTATGATAGAACACTATGATTTTGAAGTCATATTTTCTATTTCTTCAGGAGCACAGCAGGTAAGAAAAAAATTTTCTTTTGATCTCTCTCCTTTCCCCACTCTCATTCTGTTGACCCTGTGACTCTACCATCAAAGCTAAGTATTGGTCTCAACTGTAACTACTTACTGGCATCATGGGGTACTTCACAGTGCACTTTAATGTGATGTTAAAATTTTAATATGAGGTAGAAATGAGAGCCAACTTTTCTTGGCAATGTCAGTAAGCTAAAGAATTAATTGCAACATCAGGGGGAAAGATAAAAAGAAAACACCCCAGGCTTACCAATATTACCGAGTCACCATTTTTGCTGACAGAAGTGGGTATTGGTTCCTGTCAACTGTTTAGAACGAGCACCTCAGAGTATTATTTTATTCTCCAGGCTTTGACTTTATTGAGTGAATAGCATAAAGTGAATCCCTCCTTTCCCTTTACTTCCCATATTCCAATTATTAAAACACAAAACCATGTTTCCTTAGGACCTAGGTGAATCTTAAATACTATAAATACAACATCTAAACATGAGGGAAATTATTCAATAATGACACTGGTTACTCTTGGCTTGTGATTGGGGCACCTGGAGCCTCCATGGCTCTGGTTAACAATTCTCTTGGTCGCTGCAGAAACCACTCCTATTATGCCTTAAATTCTAATCCCTTTCTTAATGTCATAAAAAATGAAAATGAGGATAAATGGCCTATTAAGAGCTACAGTTTAAGGAGAAGGGAGACAACCCAGACTGGGACCATTTAGAGGGGACAATGGTTGTAATCATAACTGAGAAGTGTGCTGACATAACGGAAAGAGCAAGTGGTTGGGACCAGATTCCTGGCCTCTCTGCTTCACAGATGTTTGCCTCTGTGTGAGTCATCTAACTTCCCTGAGCCCCAGTTTTCCTAAGGGTAAAATAGAGATAGTCCCTCCTACTGTGTGAGGTTGTTTATATATTGAGATAATATGTAAAATCATTAGCATAATTCTTTGAACATACTAGGCACTCAAAAATTGGAAGTTTTTAACTCTCACTTTATAATATTCCAGATATTCTCTTCAACAGCCTTGAGAAGGGCCCTATATACCATTCTTCAAGGTATCTCAATGTATTGATCATATACTGCACAACTTCGGAGGCACGGTGCATGTCAAGTCTAGAATCTTATTCCCATTTTACAGATGTAGTTAATATACTTTCAAAGGAGTAAAAGACATGCCCCAAGTTGCATAAGTAGTAAGTGGCAGAACTAGATCTTAAACGTCAGCCATCTATTTCCAAAACCATTATTCTATTTAGTATTCAACCATTAATCCAAAGGTATTTGCTTAATTCCTTGAAGTCATTGCTCTGGGAACTGGAGGCACAGCAGTGAAAAAAAAAACTGTCACAAATAAATAATAACCCCCATGAAAATTTGATCTTAGTAGCAGGACATAGATGGAAAATGAAAAAAAAAATTATATTAGAGAATGAAAAGAAATTTAGAATCCAGTAAAACAGGGAATGGGGTAGAGTGTTGCTGGGGGAAAAGGAGAACACCTTCATCGACGAGATGGCATTTGAGCAAGAATGAAGGATGTACGGTAGAGGTGGGGGATGGCAGGTTGACCTCTGGAATCTGAGGAAAGAACATTCTAGGCAGTGGAAATAGCCAGAGCAAAGGCCCTATGTTTGGGTAAGAGTAAAAAGTCCAGTGTAGCTGGAGCAGGCTCAGCAAGGGGAACTCCAAAAAGATTAAGTCAGATGGGGGCATGTGCACATTGACAGAGGCAGACAGCCAAGTTATACTGGGTCTTGTATGCAGTCCTACAGACTATGGCTTTTATTCACAGGGAAACAGAAGCCACTGAAAGGTGTTAAACAGAAGCATAAGGTTCTGACTTAGTTTCCAATAGGTCGTTTTTGCTGCCTTATCATGAACAGAGCCTGTGAAGCAGGAATAGGAGCACAGGGGTGGTTAGGAGTCTTCTGTTGTAGTCCAGGGAGGAGGGGATGAAGGCTGCGGGGGGGGGGGGGGGGGGGGGGGGGGGGGGGGTGCGGGGCATGCAGGTAGAGGGAAACAGTCAGAGTCTGGAATATATTCTGAAGGTAGAACCAACGTGTTTACTGAAAGATTAGAATATGGGGTGTGAGAAAAAGGGGAAAGTCAAAATGACACCAAAGTTCTTGGTGCTAACAACTGGAAGGGCAGATTTGCCATTAACTGATATGTCAAAAATTTATGTAGGGCACCTGGGTGGCTCAGTAGGTTGAAGGTCCAACTTCGGTTTAGGTCATGATCTCACAGTCTGTGGGTTGGGCTCAATGCTGACAGCTCAGAGCCTGGATTCTACTTCGGATTCTGGGCCTCCCTCTCTCTCTGCTTCTCTCTGTCTCTATCTCTGTCTCTCTGTCTCTCTCTCTCAAAAATAAACATTAAAAAACATTAAATTTTTTTTTTAACTTAGAACAGCAGATTTTGAGGATAAATTAGCTATTTGGCATCAAAAGAAAATCTAAGCACTAAGACTATTCTCAGAAGAATGCGAAGATCGTTATTGCCTTCTAAACAAGCTATAAAATTCTGTAATATAATAATTACTTATTTGCTAATAAAGTTACTGATATAATAATCTTTCCCATAAATCACATGTGACCTTAATTTAATAACCAAATATTCCTTTTGCTGAAAAGTTTCAGATGTTCAGGCATTTCAAAGATCATTTGATGAAATTCATCACATTACATGTCCTATAATGTTATTTATTTTAATAAAAAATCATGTATATTCAAACTCCAGGCAGAATACAAAAGTATGGATGTGTGAAATGAAGACTAAATCAAACAATAAATACACATAATGTTCCTTCTAAATTGTTGAGTGCTATCCAGTTATGGATAGGCAAGTTATTTTATTTCATAGAAGAAAAAACACTGAGGCTATATCTGTAACTTCCTTACCATTTCGTAAGTAACCATAGAAGCTTGAAATATTTGAAATCTCATTCCCAAGACTTTTCGCCTTGTTGTGCACAGATTCCATTTTGAAAGATCTGTGGGGGAAAACAAAGGATATTATTAAAGATGTATGAAAAGTATTTTTAGAAATCAATGAAGAGTGCACAGCCACTTCAAAAAATTCAGGAACTGAACACAGATTATTTTTAGCAATGTTGTCCACATTAATGTCTTTGGTAAATATTATTTCCCCACTTTGTTCCTACCTAAAACCTTAACCTCAGTTGAATTGTGAATCTTAGTTTATACCGGAAATACCTGTGACTCACTTTTCTAGAAGGAGCTCCACTATGTTAGGTCATGTAATTTGTGACTAATGTAATAATTTTTTTAGTCTGAAAATGTTGATATCTGCCAAAGAGTTCTCCCCAGGTACAGTAAGGACCCAATGAAGGCAGGCTTTACACCAGTCCCAGTGATTCAATCATAGGAACTTTGAGTAACTGTTCAGGAATACTCTCATAGGCAGATGGCTCTTTCCTTAAAATGCATTGACATCATGAACCCAGTTGTTAAGCACACCAGGATTTTCTCAACCTTCACAACCACAGTGAAATGTTAGTAAAACGGCCAAATCTGTTGGAAGGATTTGGTGTGACAAATCCAATACACATTATTTTTATTTCCTAAAAAACTGATACACAGTCCCTGACAGCAGATCAAATTGAAGTGACTGATTTAGGGAGGCAGTCTCTAATCCTGACACCTCCATTCAACGATTTTTTTAATGAAGAATTTTGCAAAGAATGAACTAATGTATGACAACTTTAAGGCCATTTAGTGCAAGGCATGCTGCAAGCCCCTGATATCCCCTTAAGCTACCGGACACAACCTCTACATCCTGTACTCCTTTTCAGGAGCAAACTCAGAATGAAAACCTCCAGCAAACAATAACTCCTTGGCTTAGTGGGATCATGATTAGGCAAATATAATTTGTTAGCAGCCTAATTTTTTAATAATTTGAAGAAATCTTAGTAGCCACTTACCCCATACCTCATATCCTAAAGGAAAGCCAGGCCCAGAGGGGCTAATATTCCAAAGCATTCCAAATATGTCCAAAGCTACATGGCTAGTTAAACAACAAAACCAGGATTTATTCCCAGGTTTTCTGGCTTCAAGCCTACGGGATTTTTGTTAACCATACTTTGTAATTTTCTTAGCAATAGAAGAGAAATGTAAAAGAAGCCTATTTGAAATTTAAATGTGTGCATGTGTACATATAACATATATTTATATTTTATGTTTATAAACAGAAGAAGAAAATAGAGGAAAACTAAGTATATAAGTCACAGAAATTTACCAATCTGTTTCGTCCCTCTTAAGGCCACAGAACAGAAAATGGGAAATAATGTAGTATAGAAGCAGTATAACGGAAGGAAACATAATACTGAATCCAACATAATCCACCTAGACTTCCTACCAAAATTGCTAGGTCTACTGAAGGCAGAAAATGTGCCTATTACATGGTGCCTGGCACAGATCTGTGTTGAATTGAGCTCCTGTCACAGAACAGAAATGTCAGGGACTGTTTACCACCTTGTAGTGGGCACTCCAAACAATGTCTCTTCTGTAAAGGCTTTCTGTTGGTTTCATCTCACACTAAGTATTCTCTTTACTCTGACCACCAAAATACTTATCTATACTACAAATATGTTTCCTCATTCCTTCACCCTACTTCAGTGTTTCTATTTGTTTCATCTGTATCATTTTAATCAGTTCCTACCCAAATGAGAAATGTATTTATTTTTCCTCTGTAGGCTAGTGTAATGCTAAGGACATATTCAACAAGCACCTGAATTCAGTCCTCTACATCAGATAATGAAAAACTATACCTGATTTTAGCAGTGGAAAAAGGTAAACACATAGTTAAATTTAGTAATTAACCTGGCTATGGAATTAGAATGGTGCTCAGCTTTGAATCCGCCTCTAAGGAACTGAATTTATCTTGAAGTTAAGTTCTCAATAAAAACTCAATCTTCTCATCTTTACAAAGAGCAAATTAATAATATCTATATGCCAGCTTTGCATATTAAATGAAATCATATAGGTATTTACATGGTGACTAATAGATATTAAACAATAGCTAATTTTACTAAACTGTACTTTTTGTAAATGAATTACTGATAGCTTCCTCTAGTTTAATACACCAAAGTATAAATTAAATGGTGGGATTTGAGGTATAAAATTTTAAAACTTTTCCTAATGACATATGAAATACATTATCATTGACATTTACTTAAATGTCCTTTGTTCATAATTAATTCACAGCAAGTGAAATGGATTTCGAGGTGTGTATGAATCAGTCTATCTATCATCCATCTGTCTATCTCTCTATCTATTGTTTCATTCAGCATCCAGCACTATGATTTTCCTGGCACTTATTATGAGAGGAATAGATATTTGTTGAATGAATAAATTTAAAATATATATATATATTGCCCAGATTATCCTCTAATCTCAGTGAATTAATAGAAAATTTTTTTCTTAAATGTATTTTAAGCTAAAGGAGTTGCTGACTATTTACTCTTCACCTGAAAGAAGGAAGAAAAGAGGAAGGAAAGGAGGGTGGGAGGTTAGAGAGCTGAATAAATACAGCAAATAATGATAATTTTTTAATGTCCCAAATAACAATAGTCAAAATCTTTATGCATGTCTTACCTGTCAATTCCACATGCCAACTCTAAAGGTGTGTTAACTAAGTTATTAACTGCAAATAGTCTGCTCAATAAATAAACTATTGTGTTTAGGGTGTTTGACTCTTGCAATGAATCACAATTATTTTCCAGTCCTCTTGGCATCACAACCTGATTTGGAAGAGTGGACATGTATTTATTTGACAAGTCCAAAACTTTTTTGGAAAATAAATTTACTTTTGAATAGTCTTTTTTCATTTCCACATTGCATAAATCCCAACCCGGCAGCATCAGTGATAAGTGATCTTCATTTGAGGCAAGTCCTAAAGAAACAGAACCCTGAAGCTTTAAAATATCGAGATGCTTAATGCATAGGTTATCGAATTCTTTATCTACTCCCCACGGCAAAAAGCAAGAGAGGAACAATTTAGCTGTGTCTATTGTGATGTTGGCATCCACTTTTCTTGATGGCTTAGGGTGCATCTTTTTGGAGTTCTTTATTTTCTTGTGCCTTTTAATGCCATCATTTTCTTCTAAGGATTTGACAGTATTATCTCCCTGGGCTGGGTTCTCACTAACAGGTTTCACCTGTGCCTCTGCTGAGAGAGAACCACAGGCAGTTTTATTTCTTTTCAGCGTCAGGGTTTTCTTCTCAACTGTGCTTTTAGCTCTTCTCAGGATCTCACTACCGTAGAATGAATTGGAAGGGTCAACGTCACAGATTGGAGTTGGCAGCAAAAGTTCAACAAGGTTTTCCAGATCAAATAGAAGGATATGAAAGCCAATGTTACTCCATTTTGTCTTCACAGGCAAGACATTAAAAGGTCCTGAGAAAGGCTTGACATCAGCAACCTAAAGGAGATTTAAAAAAATATGTGTCGAAGTTCTTATTTTTTAAGTGATTTTATTCAAGTTTCCACGATATTAAAATGGCATAATAAGAATTAAGTAGCAGTACAACTAAAGGCAAGTCATTTCAATTTTTTTTGTCATAGTTCTAAACATTCCCCTCTAAATTAAACATTCTATATTCTGTTATTTCTTAAAAACTTTTTTTCTTCCTAAAACTTTTATTTTTCCTCTTAAAAATATGAATTAGGCCTATGGAGTAAGATGACTTCAAATTTATGCTCTCTAATGTATGATTTCATATTTTCCTATTAGCATAGCCATGAACATACAACAGGGAAAAAGTGGGTTAGAAAATTACAGGAAGAATAGAACATCTGCAAGAATTTAGGAAGTCTTGACAAGAATTCTCTCTCCAAATTTGTTTAATATTGTACGTATTTGGAAGTAACCTAAATGTTAACCAATATCATATAGGTGTTCTTTTGTAAGCTTTGCCTTAGCTACTTGCCTTTATTCTTTCTCGGCCTACAATGATTTTCCCCAAAATATTGGCATGGTGGTGTTATGTTTCTGCTCAGTAAGAGGCCTTCCTTGAGTACCCTCTCCCCTCACACCAACCCATTACTCTGCATCCTCTTCCTTGCTGTTTTCTTCCTAGTACCTATGGTTACCTTGTATTACATGAAATATTTGTTTACTGTGTATTTTCCCCAGTAGCATTCAAACTCCACCTTTGCAGGAATTCTTTGCATTGTTTTGCCCCCAAGGCCTATAAAATGATGCTGCTATACACTTACTAAGGGACTCAATCAGTATTTGTTGAATGAATGATTAATGTATGTACACAATGGAATACCATTAAAATATTTTTAATGTTTAAAAAAATTTTTATTTTAGAGAGAGGGAGAGAACAAATGGGAAGAGGGGGAGGGGGAGACAGAGAGAGAGAGGAAGAGTCAGAGAGAAAATCAAGTAGCCTCTGCACTAAGCAGGGAGCCCAAAGTGGGGCTCCATCTCACTACTGTGAGATCATGACCTGAACAGAAATCAAGAGTTGGATGCTTACCAACTGAGCTAACCAGGCACCTCACCCTTAAAATATTTTAAAATGATGATGTAAAACCTTTTATTTTATTTTATTTTTTAAAATAGTTTATTGTCAATTTGGTTTCCATATAACACCCAGTGCTCATCCCCACAAGTGCCCTCCTCCATGACCGTCAACCCCCTTCCCCTCCCCGCCCCCATCAGCCCTCAGTTTGTTCTCAGCATTCAAGATCTCTCATGGTTTGCCTCCCTCCCTCCCCCCCACTATTTTCCCCCTTCTTCTCCCTCATTGTCCTCCGTTAAGTTCCTCCTAATCCTCCTATACTTGCAAACATATGGTATCTGTCCTTCTCTGCCTGACTTATTTCGCTCAGCATACCACCCTCAAGTTGCATCCATGTTGCTACACATGGCCAGATTTCATTCTTTCTCATTGCCATGTGGTATTCCATTGTATAGATAAACCTCATCTTCTTGATCTATTCGTCCATTGATGGACACTTAGGCTCTTTCCATGTTTTGGCTATTGTTGAGAGTGCTGCTATGAACATTGGGGTACATGTGCCCCTATGCATGATGATGTAAAACTTTATTTACTGGGGAAAAATGTGCTATGTGCTCTGTTAAACAGAAAAAATATCTTTTTGTAAAGGTACATGTGTGAATATATAGATAATTTTACATACTGATATAAATATGTATACACATATACTTAATATATAAATATGTATATATTATATATAGTTAATATATATAGTCAACATAAATACATAATATAGTTACACACTATATATAATATATATATATTATATATCATAATAGGCATGCACAAAAATTAACAACAGTTAATAGGAAAGAGGATTAAAAGGGTTTACTTTAGAGTTTTTTGTTCGTTTGGTTTGTTTTTTTGGAATTTTTTGCAGTGATATCTTTAATTTATGACCATAAAAAAGAAAGTTAAAAAACCAACCATTAAAATAATTTAAAGGTAAAAAACAAACTGGGGCAAATTAAAAAGATGTATTTCCATTAATAAGTACAAAGATTAGTATAATTATTAATAAATGATTTTTGCAAATCCAAAATATCGTACCATACAGTTTGAAAAATGAGCAAGTAACATCAAGAGCAATTTACAATAACATTCAAATTAAAAAATGAAAAGAAAAAATAGAAACATTTACCACCAATAGTAACCAAAAAGTGAAACTAAGGTAATAATACCATTCATTACCTATTAATATGGCAAAGAAGGCTTCTTACATTATTTATCATTATGTAATGTTTAATACATGCAAAATAACATGTAAGTCATAAATTTAGTTATTTTAGGACCTATCATCAATATTGTATACAAAGAAACATGGACGTAACATGGACAAAGAAAACATGGACATAACTATAGCATCATTGTTCATAATTGCCCCAGACTAGAAGCAACCTTAAACCGTGCTTAATTTCTTTTGCTAGTGTAATGATTGTTCAGAGGAGTATTTTTAATTTTTGCTTATCAATTTTTTTAACTTTCTGTAGCTATGAGTCTGTTTTCGTTTTTGATATTAGTTTTGTTGCTTTTGTGGTGGTTGTTTTTTTCTTGCCAGAAGTTTGTCAGTTTTGATATTTTTTTCAAAGAATCAGATTTTGACTTTGGAGATCGTCTCAATGGAATAATGTTTTTCTTAGAAGGTCGTTTCACTGAATGTACTATTTTAATTTGACTTTTTTTCTCACAGCATTTTTGAAGGCATTATTCTGTAGTCTTCGAGTTTCCTTTGATGCGGTTGAGATGTCAGCTGGTAGACTGTCACTCCATCTGTCTTTTCTCTCTGCTGATTTTTAGATCTTTTTGTCTTTAATATTCTGCATAGAATCATGGAATCACTAGAATTCTTTTTAGGTGTGGATGCTTAACCCCAATCCTACATTGTATCTGATTATTCCTATTTTTAATTTTCTTAAGTTCTCAGACTTAGCTTTTTGTGTATTTTTTCTCCCCATCCCATTAACTCTGTACAAGACTTTGATGAGCTAGCTGTTTGTCAGACACTCTGTCCTTTTTCATGTTTTTTTTTTTTAATCTTTGTCTTTCTGTGTCAAATGCTGAACATCACTTCAGAATTCTCTTTTAGCTGGCCCATTTTCTCCTTACCTGTCTCTGCTATCATTTAATGTCCTCAATGAGTTTTTAATTTTGATTTTTGCTTTTTTAATCTCTGTAAATCCTATTTGGTCCCTTTAAAAAACACATTTTTACAGTTATTTCTTACACATAATTTTAAGCCTTTTATTTATTTTTTAAATGTTTATTTCTTTATTTATTTTGAGAGAGTGAGAGCAAGCAAGGGAGGAGCAGAGAGAGAGGAAGAGAATCCTATGCAGGCTCCACACTATAGTGTGGAGCCTGATGTGGGGCTCAAACCCAATGAGCCAAAACCAAGAGTTGGACACTTAACTGACTGAGCCATCAGAACCCCCTCTTTTATTTTTTAAAGGTACTTATTTTTGTATGGTGTATCTGTAATTCAGATTTTTAAAATCTTTGTGAGTATGACTGTCCTTTTTGATTTTGCTAATGCTTTTCTGTTTCCTTAAGTTTTGTAATTGTGTGTGTGCATGCGTGAAACATTATCAGTGAGAATCCTTTGAGTCATGGGTTGAAGAAGATTCATTCTTCAAAAGAGAATTTGTGTTTGTCACTGTCAGATACCCAGGCAGTACGAATGTTTATTAGCCCACTGATAGATAAAAATTGGTTTTGTAAATACTGTCAAAAATTAAAATTCAGTAGCTTCCCCATATCCATAGGGTATATGTTCCAAAGACTCCTAGGAGATGCCTGAAACCACAGATTGCACTGAACCCTATATTTACTATGTGCTTCTCTATGCATATATACCTATGATAAAATTTAATTTGTAAGTTAGGCACAGGAAGAGATTAATGATAATAACTAATAATAAAATACAGCATTAGAAGAATATACTGTAATGAAAATTATGTGACTGTGGTCTCGCTCTGAAAATCTCTTATTGTAAAGTTCTCACCCTAGTTGTGATAATGTGAGATGATAAAATGCCTAGAGAGGAGGTAAAATGAGGCAAATGATGTAGGCACTGTGGCATAGTTTAAGGTTACCACTGACCTTCTGATAATATGTCAGGAGGAAGATCATCTGCTTTTCCCACGGACAAGGGAGGAACTACTGTATTTAGTTTGAATAAGCAAGAGAGAAAATGGGCACCTTCTTACATTTTACGATGGGTGTAATTTGGTCTTTCCTTTATGAAAGGCAATTGGCATAATGTATCAACAACCTTAAAATATATACAGATTGCAGCATCTGGGTGGCTCACCTGGATAAGCATCTGACTCTTAATTTTGGCTCATGATCTTATGGTTCTTGAGATCTAGCCCTGTGTCTAGCTCTGTGCTGAAGCCATGGAGCTTTCTTGGGATTCTCTCTCTCCCTCTCTGCCCCTCCCCTGCTCTTGTGTGTGCATGCATGCATGATCTCTCTCTCTCTCAAAATAAACTTTTAAAAAATATATACCATTGGATATAGAAATTCTTTTAAAAATGATTAGACCTAAGGCTAAAATTACAAAACTGTACAAAATTATATGAGAAAGAATATTCATTATAGAATTCTCTACATAAATAAACTAAAAATAAATGTCCCATAGTATAGATTTGGCTAAATATATTATGATATATGCAAACATTAAAGTACTAAGCAGCTATTAAAAAGAGTTTTTTGTAAAATATATAATACCATGGCAAGAAATTCACATATATTTTCTATGGAAAATACCTAGATTTAAAAAGCACAATTCCATTTTTTATAAAATTGCAGAGATTTCTTTATATACATACACATACACACATATATATATATATATTTTAATGTTTTATTCATTTTTGAGAGAGAGAGAGACAATGTGAGCAGGGGAGGGGCAGAGAGAGAGGGAGACACAGAATCTGAAAGAGGCTTTAGGCTCTGAGCTAGCTATCAGCACAGAGCCCGATGCGGGACTTGAATCCACGAACCGGGAGATCTTTACCTGAGCTGAAGTCGGACGCTTAATCGACTGAGCCACCCAGGCACCCCGTAAATTGCAGAGATTTCTTAACATCTCCTTTTAATTGTATCTACTTTTTTAAGGTTTTCTTTTTAAGTAATATCTATACCCAACATGAGACTTGAACTCACAACCTTGAGATTAAGAGTTATATGCTCTACCATCTGAGCTAGCCAGGTGCCCCTTGATTATATCATGTTTTAAAATTTCTACAAAAACCTGCATTTTTACCATACTGAGCAAAATTATATTTAAAAAGTAACAAGTCTATCTAGATGTTTTTAACATTGTGTTTTTTTAAATCTGGGTATTGAAAAGCATAAGAAGATTTATTAGGTAAATAATCAAAGGTTAATATTTTGGGTATATAAACAACTCACAAAAATTAATAGAAAAATACTAATACCTCGAGAAATAAAAGGAGCAAAAGAGACAAAAATATCACAGTGGGGGATAGTATTTAAGCAATTTGTCTCAATAAAAAGGAAACAAGTATAAAATTTTACATATTATACTGGTTTTGAGCCCTTAGATTTGCTAAAATTTTCTCAAACTTATAACAAACCCAGGGTAGAGTATCCCTTGCTGTTCAGTGTTCATTTTAACAGGACTCTGATGACATCTAGATGGCCTTATCCTTTTTCAAAAACATGAGGACATGTAGCAAGAGTCATAAAAACATTCGGTATCATTTTCTCTAAATGAGATACACATGTTCTTGAAGGCTACTGTTCCCAGATCCATGCTTTGGGTTTATTTGTTTCCATTCATTTCAGCAGACATTCAAGAGGTTCTTTCTGGATGCCTACTGAGTAGAACCTGGTATGAGTAGCTGTCCACAAAATACAGAACAAGACTCAGCATCTGCAGAGATGCAGCTCCCACTTTTTACACTCAGAGGGGACAGGGGTAGGTCCCAAGCAAGGACAATATAGCTAGTATAAGGGAAGAGTAAGGACAAATGTAGGAAGCTATGAAGGTCTGGAGCAGGTACCTCAAATCCCGCTCGATGACACAAGGAGTCTAAGCAGAAGTGACAACAGACTCCAGTATGAAAGATTCAGGAGAAATAAACTAAGGAAAAATGCAAGACCAGGTACTCCAGGCAAAGAGGAAAGCATGAGAAGATCCCTGGAGTGATGGCTGGAGGAGGGGTGAGGATGTATGTAGAGAGCATGTACTGTGACAATTTCAGTTTGGCTGGAGAGTAGAATATGGGAGTAGAGACTGAGACACAAAGGACAGGAGCCAAATTACATTAAAGCCTTGCAAACTCTGTTGAGTCTCAGATTTATTCTGATTGTGCTTATGACACTCGAAGTGGTGTTTAAGTGAGGAAGTCACCTATTAACAAACTGTAGCTATGATAACTTCTGAATTACGGGTTAATCAAGCAGGCAGAAGACAGAGTGCCACACTCCTATGCGCCTCCACTTCCCCAAAGCTATCATCTCTGGCCACAGTGTCTAGACTTCTAATTACTGGGACAATCAAAATCATAGCCATGATTCTAGCAATATGACATATTTCTTGGTCTGGGTATTTTGTGATCCATATAGCCAAAATAGACCGATTGTCCTGCTGTAAAGAAAGATTCTACATTTCTGTCCCTAAATATGATCACCTTAAGCCTCAGAAGTCACTGGACACTTAAGAGTTGTTTCAAATCAAACATACTTCAAGTTTTTTTTTTTTTTTAACATACAACAAAGTTGGTTTTCATTTGGAAACAAGTCAATTTAGATTAGAAGTATAAATCATTGTTATATTTCAATGTCCTAAAATGACTGAATATTATAATTTTAGATTTTCATCACTGTTTAAAAATTTTTAAATCTTGGGGCACCTGGGTGGCTCTGTCGGTTAAGTGTCCAACTCCTGATTTCTGCTCAGGTCATGATCTCATGGTTCATGAGTTTGAACCCCACATCTGGCTCTGTACTGTCAGTGCTTGGGATTCTCTCTCTCTCCTCTCTGCCCCTACCCTGCTCATGCTCTCTGTCACTATCTCAAAATAAATAAATACAACTTTAAAAATAAGCTAAAAAATAAAACTCTTAAGAAATAGTGCATTTTTAAAGTCATGTCACCAAAGGACTTTATAAACTATATTACCATCATTTTGAACCTAAATAATATGGAATGACGACAAATGCCAATAATAGTAATGCTTGTTTTCACATTAATAGATCGTACATGCAAAATTTTTAGTAACGCTTAGCAAAGGCTATGATAAATGTTAACCTTATTTATATTCATATTTATATGGTAGTATACACTATATACTCCACAAATGAAAATTCCATTCAAAGTAGCATGCTAAATCATGAATGCATATTGTGCAAAAATATAATTATGTTACTTTTAGAATAATGAAGTCTAGGGGCGCCTGGGTGGCTTAGTCGGTTAAGCGTTCGACTTCCGCTTAGGTCATGATCTCGCGGTTCGTGATTTGGAGCCCGGCGTCGGGCTCTGTGCTGACTGCCTGCTCAGAGCCTGGAGCCTGTTTCAGTCTGTGACTCCCTCTCTCTCTGACCCTCCCCTGCTCACGCTGTCTCTCTCTCTCTCCTAGAAATAAATTTAAAAAATAAAAACTAGAATAATGAAGTCTATGTAAACCGTCGTTTTAACAGAACTGTTTTTAGCAACAATCATCAGTCTGATTACAATTAAGAAGTCTAGAGCAAGTAACTACATACGAAAAGTATTTCATTCAATCTATGGCACTGCAAATAATGTAAGGACTAAATCCAAATTTTAAGTTATTAGTTCACGTGTTGTTTATAGAATGCTCTGTGATTGCCTGACAAATAATTTCCCAAAATGTGCTGTCCAGGCTTTGCACACATAGAGAAGGTACTAGTATTTTCTCAAATGGCTTTTAGTTCCACTGTCTGAAGTTTCAGGTTGAAGCAGGACAGGACCTGTTGTTAGCAGTCAGGAAGGCCAGAGGATAGCCCTAAGGGACAATGGCCCATGCCAACCTCTGAACTTTGTGAGCCTGGGGAGTAAACTGGTATTGATATATCTACATGTGAATGCTCTAACAGCAGGTGGGGAGTAGGAAGAGGCACACAGAGTGCAGCTCTTTGTCTGAGTACACAGACTTTGGGAAGAGCTACTGAGTCAGAAAGTCTGCAAGTAGGATCCCAGATGGCCAGCGGAACACAAATAAATGACAAGTAAAACTAAGGTCAATAACACAAAATTCAAACTCTTTAACAACCCGATATACACATAAAAAGGAGAAGCAAAAAGACCCAAAAGTTTAGGGAAAAAAATGTAATAAGTGTGAAGGTATAAATCTAACATCTTTATGTTTAAAAGTCTACTCATTTATTTTTTCCTGTGTCCTGCTGTGTTCAGCTTGTGCCTCTTCTCTTTTCTATCTGATTCAGAAAGACAAAATGGTTAAACAAGACTGATTTTACCCCCTGCCTTTCAAGGTGGAAATGCACTGTCTGACAACATGTTCTGATAAAACTTCTCTCTGAAAACATATTGGATCCCCTACTGAGTTTGTTGTGAAAGAATCTGACCTGCCCAACCTACCACAACCACAAAATAAGTTTGGTAAACCTGATGCTTAAAACTACCTTCATCTTCTCACTTTTGTGACTTTGTGCAATAATCATTAATACAAATCTTTAAATATTATGTGAAAAAACGTATAGATGATAGCTGCAAAAATTTCTTGGAATTTGGTTCTATTAGAGCAGGAAGAATTTAGAAATTATCTGATCTTAAATAAAGGGAATATGAGGAATAGAGAAGTGAGTTGCTCAGTTAGCCATATGGTAAATAGCCAAGTCAGGGTTTCCACGTACATTTTTTTCCTGACTATTCTTCAGATGACATTGTGTGACTGAAACTTCCCCCAGAATAGAGTAATGTTTCTTATTATTATTTCTAAAACGTACAAAGGAGCCTCATTAGTTAAGTGTTCATTTTATGAAACACCATTATTCATTGAGAAGTATAAAAATTTAAAAGCCATCAATGTATAAAAACATTCCCTAATGAACTGACCCAAACATGGCTCCTTTTCTAACAAAAAGTCCCACCTCCACCCATTAGTCAGGATCTCACTGATTATCAAATGATGCAATCCAATCACAGAGTAGATAGCAAATGCTGTTAAAAATAAACAGGGGCACCTACGTGGCTCAGTCGGTAAAGCGTCCGACTTCAGCTCTGGTCATGATCTCGCGGTTCATGGGTTGGAGCCCTGGGTCGGGTTCTGTGCTGACAGCTCAGAGCCTGGAGCCTGTTTCAGATTCTGTATCTCCCTCTCTCTCTCTCTGTCCCTCCCCCACTAATGTTCTGTCTCTCTCTGTCTCTCAAAAAATAAATAAACGTTAATTTTTTAAAAAAAATAATAAAATAGAAATAATTTTAAAAAATAAAAATAAATGATGGGGGCGCCTGGGTGGCTCAGTCAATTAAGTTTCTGACCAGCTCAGGTCGTGATCTCACCATTCCTGGGTTGGAGCCCTGCTCTGGGCTCTGTGCTAACGGCTCAGAGCCTGAAGCCTGCTTCTGATTCTGTGTCTCCCTTTCTCTGCCCCTCCCCCACCCACGCTCTGTCTCTCCCTCTCTCCCTCAAAGATAATTAACATTTAAGAAATTAAAAAATAAATAAATACATAAAAATGAATGACAGCACTGCATGCAGACAGGGAGGCCAGGACTATCTGCGTCTCACCCAATGCTACTGACAAACAAAGATCCAGCAGAGGAGACCATTTAACAACCGAAAAGAGAAAATTAATTCAGATGCTTCAAATGACAAATCTTTTAATATACAGGATATAAGGAAGGCCTGTGGGAAACTTATCTTTTCAATAATTTTTATAAAATAACTGTATTGTGAAACTCAAAAATGAAGTAAAAGGTGACATATTGTGTGCCATACAATTAAATTAGAAAAAAATTACACAAGACAAAACACAGAATTTGTTCTACAGTCATTTAAAGAACTGATGTCTGGGGCACCTCAGTGGCTCAGTCAGTTAAGCGTTCAACTCTTAGTTTCAGCTCAGGTCAAGATCTCACAGGTTTGTGAGATCTAGCCCCTCTTTGGGCTCTGAACTGGACAGTAAGGAACCTGCCTGGGATTCTCTCTCTCTCGCTCTCTCTACCCCCACCGCACTCCCCCAGCATTCTCTCTCAAAAAAAAAAAAAAAAAAAAAAAGACAAGTTAAAAAAAAAGAATTAGTGTATAATTGTAATCATAATCTAAACTTAGTTAAGTATAAAATAAATTACATTACTTTAACAAGTTAATTTCATTTTTAAGTTAAAAGTAAAATTCATTTTTAAAATTTTTAATAGCTAACTCATCAGATGAACCTGTCCTCTTCAATTCCTCTGACTGCTGATAGAGCACTTTCTACTTTCTGCGTGTTAATCATAGGAACTAGGATATTTACTTTTCAGTAATTTCCCCTCTCCTTGTTCTCAACTTTCTTTTCCCAGATGTGCTTGTAATTTTAATTGCATATTTTAATTAGTTATGTAAACATTGAGGCACTCTGCATGTAAAATATAGTACCTAAAAAAATAAAATGTGGTCATCTGAAAGATCCTATGGTGAAGGGGTTACTCTAAAAACTACTGGCTATACTGGCTAGTTACATATGGATAAAGCCACTTAAACAGATTAAACATAATCATTAAAAAAAATGCAAAGATTCTGCACTCTACTTACTCTGAAAATTTCTAAATTACTTCTATTCATCAAATAAACAAAGCTTGGAAGTCACAGTTGATGTATTACAGGTATAGTTTATGCAAGAAAAAAAATATTAGGAATTCTACAAAATGTACCTATCCTCAAGGGAGAGTATCCACATCAAAAAATTTATAACAAGAAAAGTTTTTCAAGCAGTTTTACGGAAAAGGTAATGTAATTTCCTGAAGTAGAAAATCTTCTGAGAAATAAGTCTACAGTTTAGATGAATATATAATCTAATGTATAAGAAGTTATCTTCAAAATTTATGCCACAAAAAGCAGAGGACATGGTACCTCTATACAAAAAGAAATTATGGTACCTGCTTAGATCTTTGCTACTAACAATTTCAGTTGGTGTTTTCATGAAAAAAATGTAGAGGTTTTAAAAACATAAGTTGACTTTTTAAAAATAATTTATTGTCAAGTTGGCTAACATACAGTGTATAGTGTAGTCTTGGCTTCGGGAGTAGATTCCCATGATTCATCACTTATATACAACACCCAGTGCTCATCCCAACAAGTGCCCTCCTCAGTGCCCATCACCCATTTTCCCCACCCTTCCCACCCCCTTCAACCCTCGGTTTGTTCTCTGTATTTAAGAGTCTCTTATGGTTTGCCTCATCTCCAGAACTTATTTTTCCTACCTCCCCCACCCCCCATGGTCTTCTGTTAAGTTTCTCAAATTACACATATGAGTGAAAACATCAGATATCTGTCTTTTTCTGACTGACTTATTTCACTTAACATAATGCCCTCCAGTTTCATCCATGTTGTTGCAAATGGCAAGATTTCATTCTTTTTCATTGCCGAGTAATACTCCATTGTGTATATATACCACATCTTCTTATCCTATTCCCAGTTTATAGCAGAGCTATCAACAATAGCCAAATTATGATAAGAGCCCAAACGTCCATAAACTGATGAATGGATATAAGTTGACTTTGAAGATGGAACAGTTTAGAATTTGATGAAACAAACTATTTCTTCCAAAGGTATACCAATAATAGATGAAATGTTATTTTAAACAAAACACAGAAAGGGTTAGCCAAGTTCAGAAACAAAATAAACATCTCTGAGGACAAAACATGGAACACAAAATTCTAGATGGAACTGAAATCAGAGGTCTGCTAAGATCAGGTCTACAAGCAGGTGGCTGGGCTTTAGAATTTGACTCCTGAGGATAATGTCACATCTGGGGGCGGGAGTGGATGACCTAGAAAAATTGTGATATCACTTGTAACTGAATCAACCCAAAAGCTAGTTCAGTGATTAGAGAGACATACACCCAATATCATTACAGTTCAGACTTCCTTCTGAACTCAGGACCTTGAGGAAGTAGACAAAAGCAGCAATAAAACCAGCAGAGAATATCAGCTGGGCACAGAGGGAGAGAGAGAGAAAAATAAAATACATCAAAACACAGGAGAAAAAAAAAATCTCCTTTAGATATTAGCTTGCAAACCAAAATATCAAAATGTAGGAAATCTAATACTCAGAAAGACAGCTAAAAAATAAAAGCTGAGATATATATCTACTCCAGTGAAATCAGTGCTGTAGAACAAATAGAAAAAAGTGAAAAAAAGAAATTAAAGAATGAATACAAAAATGAATAAGAAGATATGAAAGAAAAAAAGCAGAATTAAAAAGAATAAATGAAAAAGAATTTATTAGAAATACTAAGAAAATATAATAACTATATTAAAATTGTTGCTGTAGAGGCAGATTAGGAAAGAGCTATAAATAATAATATGCCAACAGTTTGTGAAATACAACTATACCTATAAGACTATTTTTCAACTCAGATCTTAGCTTATGGAGCAAACCAAGGTAGATACCTTCACTTATGAAAATGATAAATTAATGGTACCTTGGGGCAAGTTTTATCTAACCTTCTATAGCCACAGAGACAGGAAGGCATTCCTGTCTTGTTCTCCTTGGGTGGGAGCTTAGAATATATTTTCTTCCAAAGTCACCATAAAAAGTGATTGGTTAAGTTTAAAATGCTGTTGTTTATATATATATATATATAAACAACAGCATTTTATATATATATAATAATATATATATAATATATAATATTATATATAATATAAAATATATATAATATAATAATATAATATATATAATATATAATAAAATATATATATATATAAAATGAATGCCATGGGTTAAAGTAAGTTTAATGAGCTAGCCTGGAAATTAAACACACTTGATGCCATTGTAGCTTTTTTTTTTTTTTTTTTTTTTTTTTTTTTTTTTTTTTTTTTTTTTTGGTAGAAAACTATGCAGTCAAAGTTCCAAGCAACCCATTTACAGACTTTGGGAATATAATTCATCCTAATGTTCAGGCCTCTTGCTTATTTCTTTTTTATTGCTTCAGTGCATCCATTGATGTGGCCTAGCTTTATGCTCTATTATTACTTAATCTGTATAAAAATTAAAGCCTCAAATGCAGCAGCATGCCATTTTAACTCCAAACCATGTTTTAACAACCCCTTTTACTTTCTAAACACCTTATTGAAGTGCTATGTGCATACCATAAAATTCTTCATTGTTAAGTGTTCAATTCAGTGATCTTTAATGAATTTATAGAGCTGTGCCACCATTACCACAACCCAGTTTTAAAACATTTCCATCATCCCAAAAAGATCCCTTGTGACTATTTGGTGCCACACCCCATTCCTACGCCTTCTCCCAGACAGCCATTAATACACGTTCTGCCTCCACAACTTTTCCTTTTCTGGACATATTATATGAATGAAATCATTCAATATGTGGACTTCTGCATCTGGCTTCTTTCACATCAGCATAACGCTGTGCGATTCATTTGTATTGTAGTACTTACCAATACTGCACTCTGTTTTATACTGGACAAATTATCTTATAATTGAGGAGAAATAAAAATGTTTTAACATGTCCACCTGAGATCTTCTTTATACTAGTGAAAATGTGTTCTCTGCACAACATTTCTTAATTTCACATTTTTACCATATAAGTCTACGGACCTTCGTCATTTTACATGGCCTTTCCTCAGAGCACCTTTACTTGTAGCCTGCCTCAAACCCAGCCTGCGTAGCACTGCCACAGTAATAAGGGTAAACTCATATAAGTAAGAAAAAATAAAGAAAACAAAACTGCTTAGAGCATATTACTTTTAGAGTCTCAAAAGTTCCCAAATGCCTGTAGAGTTAAGTCCAAACTCATTGGGTTGGTACACCCAGATTTCCTTTTCTCCTTTTTTGTGAACCTTTACTATCGCTTCTTCTTCATTTGGTCCCATTTCTCTGACTAATCCTCCTGCACGTTTGACTTATTTCTATGTGGGTGCCTTCGCCTCTACTTTTTTTTTTAAGTTTATTTATTTATTTAGAGAGAGAGAGCGAGCAGGGGAAGGGCAGAGACAGACAGACAGACAGAATCCCAAGCAGGTTCCAACTTGCCAAAGCAGAGCCCAACATGGGGCTCAAACTCAAGAACTCTGACTGGAGCCAAAAACAAGAGTTGGATGCTTAACCCCCTGCTTGTTCTTCAGGAGCCTTCTTTGTCCTCTTCTTGGGTTCTACCCCAAATCCTACCTCCCTCACTGTTGTGTCCTTGCTCACTGCAGCCCCATATTCTCTCTCACCTCCCTCAACTCATGAGCCATCACTCTCTGTACCAGACTATTATCCTCAGGCAGTAGTCATGGAAAGTGTTCATGTATGGAAGCTTAATTCCCCCGCCCCAAAGTCAATCTCCTTTACTCCAGAAACTGTTTTCTATATGAGCTACTTGAGAGCAGGATTCATGTCAGATTCTTCTTTTCCTTCTCCTTCTCTCCTCTTTCTTCTTTTCCTACTTGGCAAATCAATATTTTGCAAATGGTAGTCAAGACTATTCAAGATATGAAAAAAAAATCATGTCTCCTACACAACCAGGAAAATGAATGCATGAAATAGTACTGACTGACCAATGACAACAGTTGGTTCCTCTTAAGATAAGAAGTAAAAAAAAACGTTCAACTTTACTATCAGGATTTCACCAACAAAGAGCCAGGAAAAGAGCCTAGGATAGGTGTGTGCAGTCTCTCACTGTAACATGAAACAGTCTTTTTTCAGGGATGAGGGGAAAAACCAAGTTGCCACCTTGGTGGGTGCCCTTCCAAAGGCAGGGCTGTCACTGCCAAGTATTCTTGGTGCCTTAGCAAAGTCAGAGATGTTCAGGTTTGCTTTCAATCTAGCAGAGCTTTGATTTTTTTTTTTTCCAAACATACAAAAGAGAATACAAAAATCACCAGAAAGAATAATGACAGATTTCTACTCCACAGCAACACGGTAAAGGCTTATTTCAACATGGTGCCAGAAGTTTATAAAGAGAGAGAGAGAGAGAGAGAGAGAGAGATTTGGTCAGTGGTATTTTTTTTTTTTTTAAGTTTTTTAATTTACTTTTGATAGAGGGCAGGGGGTGGGAGGGAAGGGGCAGAGAGAGAATCCCAAGCAGGCTCCACACTGTCACTGTGAAGCCTGACTTAGGGCTTGAACTCACAAACTGAGATCATGACCTGAGCTGAAGTTGGGTGCTTTAACCACCTGAACCACCCAGGTGCCCCTAGTCAGAGGTATTTTAACAAATGAAATATCCTTCTAGATTTGTAATCAAGGTTGTATACTTCCTCCTAAACACGATATTTGGCATACACATTTCACCACATTTCAGGGAATCATATTGAAAAGTCAGAAATTGTTTCTAACTTTAAAATATCATAAAGGTATTATTTGTGATCTAAAACATGTATTAAACCATAGTTCCTGCAGCGCCAGCCTCCTGAATAAAGAAATTTGGCTTCATCTCCTGAACACCCTGGTGGCAACATTCTTTTGCTGAACCAGGCACATATAGGAACACCATCTTTTCCTTCTCTTCTCTTAAGTCCTCTCTTTCTTCAGGGCCTCTCACACCTGTCCCCTATCTCCCCTCATTCATTCATTCATCTACCCATCAACTCTTCACTAAGCATCTATTGTATGCTGAGTGCTGGGCCATGTGACGACTTAATGGTGAGCAGGACAGACATGGTCCCTGAAGCATGCACCTTGAAGTCTAATAGACCTCACTCAGATCCCTTCCCAGCAATGGGCAAGTGGCACTGTTGCCTGATTCTTCTGCTATTAATTGTTTGTCTTGGCCTTTCAGCCTTCTCCATGTTCTCTGCCTCTGTGTGTCCTTATGCTGAAAATGCCCCAGTAGTCATCTACAGAAAATCTACTCCCAAAGAAAACTCACCCCCTCAAGAGACTTCCCCTTTTCTACTCTCCTTTTCCAATTGTAATCTTGCTTCCCTTGGGTGTTTCATGACATTGTTATTTCTTTTCCAACATTTGCCTTTTATAATTATCGTCATCACACACACACACACCACTATTTTCATCCATTCCAATCTCTAAAAAATCTGACCATGCCTCAACCTCCATGCATTCCACCAGCAGGAATTTGTTATGTTAAGCATCATAAAACCTGAGGTATTTTACAGAAGACTTTACTGTGCCTGAAAGAGTCAGACAAGCTGAGTCGTATAACCATGGAAGGTAAATGTACTGACTCCATGGCATTCTCCTAGTAACTATTCGATACTGAAAATAATAGTTGAAAGTGTTATTACAGGTATTTTTGAAAAATAACAAAATCCAGCACATAAAAAAATACATAAAGTATGCTTTTGTTTATGGTAATTTGGGATTTAGCCCTTGGGTGTTAGTGATGCACGTGTCCATAAACCCATCTCTAACCTTTGTGTGACCAGAGAAATTCACTTAAGAAACTGTCGCCTAAGTGAAAAATAAGTGCCTCACAACACTAGTCCATTTAAGCACCTAATTACAGGGTCAGTCAAGAGTCAACCTGCCCCATAACAGATTGCCTTCGTCAGTGGGTTCCCCTCTACCCAGAGCTTCAGTTAACATGCCTCCACTCCTGTCTCCTAGAATGCTTGGATGTCATTGCCCTGACTTTGGATTATGTCTCTTAAAAAATTTTAAGATGCAGAATTTGGGGTAATTTGGAAAAGGACAAATGTGTTTTTAAGTAAGCCATTTCTCTACAGATTACAAATTAAAACCACTGTTTTCTATCACTTCTCTGAACATGTTTGTGCTTAAAGTCATTAAACGCTTTTCTAGGTCCTTTAAAAAAGTCTTTGAAATGAAATTTCAGATGGAAAACTATTTAAAATATTGATTAAATTGTTGGAATGTGCTCCAGCAAGATTGTTTCAAAACATACTTTAACCAAAAGTGAATGTATGTAAGTTATTTTGTCATACCATTAAGGAGTTTAGCACTTCTTTTAATGTTTATCAGTATGATAGGAAATTTGTATTGATGTTTTTTAGTGAGAAAAACTTAATGACTATTGGTATTTCTCTGCAGTTTAAGTATTAATATTTGCCCTTTTCCTAATTTACATTTATCTTTCCTTTATCGATTTTTAAGAGCCCTTTTGCATGTAAAGATACTAATCCTCAAATATATTGTAAATATTTTCAAGTCTCATTTGACTTTAAATTTATAGACTTTGAGAATTTCCACAATTAAAAAAATGTAAATAGTAAACACTGTAATTTTTGTTTCATGTATCTTTTGGGAATTTTGCCACTCTTAGGACTTTCACAATGCAATTAGTAAAAATATCATTACCTATTTTCTCCTGGTAATCTATCTTTCTATATTAAAACATCTTTCATCTTAAGTTTATTTTTGTGAAAGGTAGAGAGTAGGGATATCATTCTATATTTTGTCCAAAAATCACACACAGTTGTACAAAAGCCACTTTTTAAATTTACAATTTTAAGTGGCACTTTTCCCAAAGATCAGCTTATGATTTATGTACATGCTTATTCCTAGACTTTTTTTCTTTTCCATTTATCTTTTGCCTGTTCTTGACTTACTTCTGAACTCTACTGCAGATGGTAGATAGGTAGGTAGGTAGGTAGGTAGGTAGGTAGATTAGATAGACAGACAGATAGATAGATAGATAGATAGATAGATAGATAGATAGATAGACTGACTTAACATCTGAGCAATAAACCCCATGCCCATCATTCCTCTTTTACTAATTTTTCTTATCTCATTTCATACATTTATTTTTCCAGAATCTATAACCAAATCTATAACCAAATCATCAAGTTCCCAAAAATTCACCAAGGAGATTTTTGAAAGTTATTGCTATTAAATGTACAGATTTGTGAGTATGGAAATCTTTTAAATACTGAGATTTCCTCTGATATTCCACAATGTTATTGAATCAAGACATTTTTCATGTCATTGAGTGATTTTTAAAACATGTGTTCATAAGGTTCTTACAGATCTCTTATGAAATTTAACCCTATTATTTTTGTTTATTGCTATTTCAATGGAAATGTTTTATTCATTGTTATTTTCTAACTTGTGTTTCTAGTATTAGCACATAAATTTTGTTCTCAGCACTATCATGCTTAATTTTTGTTTTATTGGATTTTCTGTTTTATTCATTTTTTATATATTTTTTAAGTTTATTTATTTATTTTTTAGAGAGAGAGAGAGAGAGAGAGTAGTGAAGAGGCAGACAAAGACTCTAACCCAAGCAGGCTCCATGCTGCTAGCACAGAGCCTGAGGCGGGGCTCGAACTCATGAACTGTGAGATCATGACAAAATCAAGTTAGATGCTTAAGTGACTGAGCCTCCCAGGTATTCCTATTTTATTCATTTTTTGTATAGATTATCCATTATTATATTTGAATAAAGAGAATTTGTTTCATTCTCTTCATTCCTATTTTTTAATTTCTTTTTCTTAACATTTCGTATTTGCTAATACTGCCAGGAAAAAATAAAACATGTTAATAATAGTAGGGATGGCCTATATTATGAATTAAACTGGTATTATTATTACTTTTTTTTTTGAGAGAGAGAGTAAGTGTATATGCATGAATGGGGGAGGGGCAGAGGGAGAGTGAGAGAGAGAATCTTAAGCTTGATCCACCCAGCCCAGAGCCTGATGAAGGGCTTGATCTCACAACTATGAGATCATGACCTAGCTGAAATTAAGAGTTGGATGCTTAGCCGAACCACCCAGGCACCCCTGAGTAACCCCTTGCTTTAATCCCTGTCATTTGAATTTGATTTATGCAGTAATAACAGGTAATTGAAAGAACACTGGGTCTACTCTAAACTCTTTTTTTTACTTTTATTCATTTTTAAGTCAGAAAGAGACATAGCATGAGTGGGGAAGGAGCAGAGAGAGAGGGAGACACAGAATCCAAAGCAGGCTCAAGGTTCTGATCTGACAGCACAGAACCCAATGTGGGGCTCAACCTCACAGACTGCAAGATCATGACCTCAGCCAAAGTCGGACGCTCAACCGATGGAGCCACTCAGATCCCCTCTGAATCTATCTTAAAAACATAAACTAGTAAAGAGTGTATATTAATTTATAATCCTCAATAGCTTTCCTCATCAAATAGTTTCTGAAAGAAAAAAACTAAGATAGGATTTATTGTAGGGTTAGTAAAAATCTAACCAGGATTCTGTGTACATACTAATATAGGAGAATGTCTACCAAATATTTTTGACATAATAAAGCAACTTGTGGAATAGTCTCTAATATAATCTCATTTCAATGTGAAAGTGCAACTTATACACATGGACACAGACATACACATGTTTTTATTTTATGATCTAGAGAGGAACAAAACAGCACCTTCATAATATGGAATCTAACACAAGGGCTGTGGTTTGAAGAGTGAGAGAGGTTTTTTCACTATCCATAAATGTCAGGGTCCTCCATGGACTGTCAAGCACTCATTTCCTAAAATTCAGCCTTGATCCATTAGTGATACATGAAAACCAATACTGCTACATCGTTTTTTGGAAAGTCTTAAATTACAACACAAACCATACATGAAAAGTCAAATTACCGTATATATTACTGACATGATATCCAGGAAAAGAAAATGGTTTTATCTGTCCTCCCCGCCCCCTTCAAATATATCAAGACATGCCATCTACTTTAACTGATTTAATACACATTACCACATAAAAATTTCATGGAAAGTACAACCTAAATGCTGTTTTACCTATGTTCTTGTCTCTGAAGGCTGTTTACCATTGGGATTCAACTCATTCTGGGAACTCTGCTACCTCCCTTAATATACACATTTCCATTAGCTTATGGAGAGTCCCACATTGGTTTCACCCTCTTTCCTAACAGACTAGTTATTTTCCTAATAAAACACATTCCTGATGAATGGGCTCCTCCCTGTGCCTGCTGCCCTTTCCTTAAGCTGATTCGAAGGTGGAAAATACAAATTAGAAAGAAAAATTAAGGAATTGTTTAATAAGTGTAATGATAAATTATCCTTTATCCAGTATCAAAAAGTTTTCACACAATTTTCACTTTAGAAATACTTGCTGTAAAAAATAGAATTCAGAGCCAAGCTAGTATTGACTTAAGACATGTTTTGGTTTATGAATACTTAAGACATGGAGCATAATGAATGCCTGGTCTCCATACCAGCAGCAAATTAATTACTTAATATAATAATAACTTAGAGCTTACTGAGTACAAGACTTTACTTCAGTAAGTCAAATAGTCCTTCAAAGTGCAGTAACAGGATGTTAGAATTTTTCTTCCTGCTATACCTTCCTCTGGTCTTGAAAAAGTGGTAAGCCTCTATTCTAGCCTTCAAAGCTGTAATTCCTAGTTGTTTCAAAGCACAAAGCATTTTGGTTTCTAAAATAGATAGGAGATGGCTTAGGACATGCTTCCCACAAAATTGCCTTTGGGGTGATGGAATGTAGTGTGGAGAACCTGGTCAAAATATAAGCAGCTGGTGGAGGAGAGCCTGAATCTGGTCTGGAGCTTTCTATCTGCTCATCTGTCTGGTGTTAAATCAGAATAATCTTAGGTATTGTTTGCTTAAGTTAAAAGCTGAAATGTGTGTATGTTTGCATGTAGAAAGAAAGAACAGTTCAACAATTTAGTAATTTCCATGATCTAACCTAAAATACCTAAACTTTAATTGAAAAGAAATTTTCATGGAGAATTAGAATAACATGCCATTGAATTTTATATATGGAAAATAAATGTAGGAAAGACTACCTGATCCATTAAACATGTACACTGTAACAAACTTTTAATGCATTATTGGGCCTTCAGTTATAAAAACATAATCAAGTTTAAGTGTTGTGTTTAAATTCTAAGTTGACATTGCTTTCTATATAATTATTTCTGGAAGAAATTTTCTATCATGACCTGAGGAAAATAGGGTATCTCTCAGTCATAAAACTAAGTGATTTTTGAAGTAAAATCAAGTATTTGAGGAAGGTCCGACTATCCACAAGCTTACTGACTTTTATTCATTCAGTAAGTGTCGGGCAGACACTTTAAAGCAGTCACAAACACAAACTAAAACACAAACTGCATCTCCCATATACAATTGGAAATGTGAGGTAAGATTTATTTTACTATGTTTGTGCCTGCAATTAGAAATTTTTCTCCTTTAATCTATCTTTTCTTGATGCTATATATAGTTTATCTTAAGATATTTTTATGGAAAAAAATCTAGATGTTCAAAAGAGCTCATTTATATTTCTCCATGGGAATTTTATCTTCATTGACAGAAACCAGTAACTATTTTTAAAAGGATTTTTTTTATTGATTGACTAAATGAAAAAGATCTACACGGGGCTTTGCTCATATTGCACCAAATACATTTCAACATTTATAACAAATGACTTCATTTTACAGAAAACCATAAGCAAGTAGGGATATACCAGTTACAAAGAGCATATATCTTACAGAGGTATGCAAAGCCATTGGTGGAACAATAGGAGTGAACAAGCATCTCAACAATGCATAAATCAAACAACAAGGTGTAAATGAAAGTGCCAGCCATTCATTTTTAGACCCGTTGAGCCCTTGGTTGCTGGAGATAGTTTGTAGTAATAGTAAAACCTGTCTCCCTCCAAAGGGTCGGTGGAGAGCAGAGTGATTGGCAGCAAGAATAGAAGACAAAGGAGAAAGCCTTCAATCTGCAGCTGATGCACAGGAAGAACATGGGGAGCTGCGTTTACAATAGAGCCAACATTACCAAGCTAATGGCATGGGCCATGGTGGGGCCACCACACATCCCGGGTATCAGCGGGGCATCCATTTTCAGCTAAGTGTTAGAATACCTTTTTGCTTTCTCTCACCACTGCAGGGATAAAACAACCTGGTGGGGGAAACACACTGACTGGTAATAAATTACTATATTGGATACTTTTTGTTTTCTTTCAGCAATGACTTTACTGTGCATTCTTGCTATCATTACCAATTAAAGTGGAGCCTGCTTTAGCGAACTGTATCTAACAGTATATCAGCCCAGATGCTCCAATTGCTTTGGCAAGTATCACAGGGTCAAGAGGCTCCTTTGACCTTTATCATCTAAGTCTTTCTGACCACTCAGTATTTGAAGCAATCTCAGCTGAACAGATGGACACTTTCTGCGACACTATAAAGCTTAGAATATAAAGATAAATGAAATTGCGTTTCAGGCTTCAAACGGGTTTATGGGTGTAAAATATTGTTAGTGTATCCTACAAAATCTCCAGTTTTAAAAGTGCACACTCTGACTCTGGCTAATGGATAAAATTGCTTGCTTCTTTTTTAATTGTATATTTTGTTTCTTCATCTGAGGAAGAGCAGAATTCTGTAAAGCACAACTAAGGGTTACTTGGTTACACTTTAATTACTATAGTAATAGCCCATTTAAAAATGCAGCATGTATTTTTCATTACTGTGCAATATTACTGCATGTTTTCTCTTTTAAATTAATGATGCATCAAACAAAATTATACCATACACAGAAAAAAATTAGACATAAGTTCTGCATAAAGTAAAAATGAAGATTTTAATTTGTCTTACACATAACTTTTTTTCTCTTTACATCATTCACTTGCTGGAAGGAGAGTCCAGTATTTTTACATATCTGGAGGTGAAAGGAAAATGGTTGAGCAACAGCTTTATATTTCATCAATCTGTTCATGTTAGCATGAACATTAGGTTATTAAGCATGAATATATATATTATATATTAGCTAATATATAATATATATTATATATATTTTTAATATATATAAATATATTAAATATATATATTAATATATAAATTAATATATAAAATATATTAAAATATATATAATATATATTATTAAAAAATAAATAAAAGTAGACTTATAGAGTTATAATTGTGATTTACAGAAAAATAATGACATTTCAAGAATGATACAGAAATATAGATTTTTTATTTTATTATTATTATTTTTTAAAATTTTTTATCTATTTCTAGGAGAGAGAGAGAGAGAGACAGCATGAGCAGGGGAGGGTCGGAGAGAGAGGGAGCCACAGACTCTGAAACAGTCTCCAGGCTCCAAGCTGGCAGTCAGCACAGAGCCTGACGCGGGGCTCGAACCCACAAACTGCGAGATCATGACCTGAGCCGAAGTCGGACGCTTAACTGACTGAGCCACCCAGGAGCCCCATGTCTACTTTTAAATGACTAAAGACAGAAATGTTTTTGTTTTTGCTTTTTAACTTTCATGTTCAATTTATTAGTGCCAACTCGTAAAAGCTTTTAATTGTATGGGGTGCCTGGCCGGCTCAGTCAGTAGAGCATGCAACTCTTGATCTTGAGGTTGTAAGTTTAAGCCCCATACTGGGTATAAAATTACTTAAGAACAATAAAGTCTTAAAAAAAAAAATAAAAAACAACCTTCTAATTGTACTAAACAAACAAAATGACCAAAGCCCCCAAAATAAGAATATTACTGAATTGTTCAAAGCCTTTATTTCTGGGGCACCTGGGTGGCTCAGCCAGTTAAAGATCTGACTCTTGATCTTGGCTCAGGTCATGATCTCACAGTCCTGAGTTGGAGCCCCATGTTGGGCTCTGCGCTGACAGTGCAGAGCCTACTTGAGATTCTCTCTCTCCCTCTTCTCTACATCTCCCCTGCTCATGTTCTCTCTATCTGGCTGGCTGTCTGTCTGTCTGTCTGTCTGTCTCTCTCTCTCTCTCTCTCACACACACACACACACACTCAAAATAAATAAATAAACATTAGAAAGAAAGCTTTTCATTTCTATATTTTGTGCTTATGAAGTCCATAAAGCTATTATTTTGTTATGGTATTTCCAAAACAACTTCTGAACAACCAAATATATTTCTGTAAGGCAAACAGACTGGGTTGCTGGCAAGTGAGAAATAATACATATAACTAACTGAGTTAGAGTTAAACCACTCACCACTTTTGAAGAGCTTATAAGTCCAGGGAGAGAAGGAGTGATAGAGAGAAAGAAAAAGAAAATAAACAAAATCACCTAGGGGTCAGAAAAAATGTTTCAAGGCACACTAGACTGGGAACAGACTAACAGCCTTAAGACAGAGGTCAGAGACAAATATATCTTCCCTACAAGGAAACACAATCACAGGTGTGTGCCCACCTTCTGAAAAGGGATAAAAAACTAATACTAGCTTTGAATTTTCAGGGTTATAAGTAATTCCAAAAAGCAAATGCACAACACGATCTCCTTTCTAGTCAATGAAATACTTTAGTGACAGAAATCAACTTCAGGGAAACACTCTCAGAGAGTTAAAAAAAAAAAAAAAAAAAGAAACGAAAAGAAAAGGCCAGTTGAAGTATGGTCACATAGGAATGATGGAAACTAATTCACATAACCAAATGCTCAGATTGAATGTGTCACCCCAAAATTCATATGTTGAAATGCTAATTCAATACCATTGTATCCGGAGGTGGGGATATTGAGAGGTAATTAGGTCACGTGGGTAGAGCACTTGTATATGGGATTAGTGCCCTTATAAGAACAGGTCAGAGAGCCAGTTAGCTCTCTTTCCCCCATGTAAAATACAACAAAAAGAGAGCCATGTACAACCAGGAAGAGGGCTCTCACCAAAACTCATATCATCTGGTACCTTGACTTTGGACTTCCCAGCCTCCAGAACAGTGAAAAATAAACTACTTTTCACAAGCCACCGGTCTATGGTATTTTGTGAGAGCAGCTCAAGCTAAGATATTAAATCAAAAACAAAAACAAAATCTAGTAATAATTAGGGGTCTTTGCTGCTAAACCCATTTAATACTCTATTGAGGCCCCAAACTCCTCTAAAATATAGAGCATCACATTATTAGAGACAAAATAGAAAGAATTTTTTATATTGGTGCAAAGCTATGGTGAGTACTCCATTAGAATGCTGATAAATCTGACCAGATCTTAGGAACAAAATGTGAAGGAGTGGATTTATTTCTACACTCAAAAAGACTAAAAAATAGCACAAATCATTCTGGAAACTTGAAAAGATATGTGTCATTATTATAAAATCATAATAATACATAATATAAAATGTTGACCCGGACACCAAATTCTGAATTACTGAAGAGACTAAAGATATTTATATATATTCGTAGATTTTTTTTTTTAATTAGTAAGATAAGTAAGGGGCTTTTGAATGAGAACTTAACTTGGGAAAAATAACTTTTGCTATATTATTTCTGCCTTTAATAAACAACAGTAATACTACTTACACAAACAAAAAGGTAAACAAAAGAAAATTAACCTTATCCACAATCACAACATCCAGGGAGATTCTTAACTTTCTGAAGTGTAAATCTGGAAAGAAACTGGCCTTTTCCATTCCATGCTCATGGCTTAGAAGAATAATATTGGTAAAATGTCTATCCATCTAAGCAATATACACATTTAATGTAATTCCTATCAAAATTTCACCAGCATTTTTCACAGAGGTAAAACAAACAATCCTAAAATTTGTGTGGAACCACAAATGGCCCCAAAAAGCCAAAGCAATCTTGAAAATGAAAAGCAAAGCTGGAGGCATCATAATTCCAGATTTCATATTATATTACAAAGCTGTAGTGATCAGAGCAGTAGGGTACTGGCACAGAAACAAAAAAGACTAGAAAACCTAGAAATGGACCCACCACTATATGGTAAACTGATCTTTGACAAAGCAAGAAATAATATCCAATGGAAAAAGGACAGTCTCTTAAACAAATAGGGTTGGGATAACTGAACAATAACATACAGAAGAATGAAACTGGACCACTTTCTTATACCATTCAGAAAAATAAATTAAAAACGGATGAAAGACCTAAATGTGAGACAGGAAACCATCAAAATCCTAGAGGGGAACACAGGCAGCAAGCTGTTTGACCTCTTTGACCTCAGCCATAGCAACTTCTCCTGAGGCAAGGGAAATAAAAGTAAATAATTGGGACTTCATCAAAATAAAAAAACCTCTATACAGTGAAGGAAACAATCAACAAAACTAAAAGGCAATCTATGGAAAGGAATAAGATCTTTTCAAATGACATACCAGACAAAAGGTTAGTATACAAAATCTATAAAGAACTTACTAACTCAACACCCAAAAACCCAAATAATTCAGATAAGAAATAGGCAGGAGACGTGAATAGACATTTTTCCAAAGAAGACATCCAGATGGCTAACAGATACATGAAAAGATGCCCAACATCACTTATCATCAGGGAAATACAAATCAAAACTACAATGGGATACCATCTCATACCTCTCAGAATGGCTAAAATGAACAACACAGGAAACAAGTGTTGATGAGGATGCAGAGAAAGAGGAACCCTCCTGTACTATAGGTGGGAATGCAAATTGGTGCAGCCTCTCTGGAGAACAGTATGGAGCTTCATCAAAAAGTTAAGAACAGAACTACCCTATGATCCAGCAATTGCACTGCTAGGTATTTACCCAAAGGATACAAAAATACTGATTTGAAAGGATACATGCACCCCAGTGTTTATAGCAGCAGTATCAATGATAACCAAATTATGGAAAGAGCCCAAATGTTTATCAACTAAAGAAATATATACATATATATGTATATATACACACACATATATATACATATATATGTATATATACACACACATATATATACATATATATGCCATATACATATATATGCCACATTTTTCTGTGTGTATATATACATATATATATGTGTATGTATATGTGGAATATTACTCAGCCATCAAAAGAAATGAAATCTTGTCATTTTAAAAAAAAATTAATGTGGGGCGCCTGGGTGGCTTAGTCGGTTAAGCGTCCGACTTTCGCTTAGGTCATGATCTCGCGGTTCGTGGGTTCGAGCCCCGCGTCCGGCTCTGTGCTGGCTGCCAGCTCAGAGCCTGGAGCCTGTTTCAGTCTGTGACTCCCTCTCTCTCTGACCCTCCCCTGCTCACGCTGTCTCTCTCTCTCTCCTAGAAATAAATAAAAAAACATTTAAAAAAAAATTAATGTTTATTTTTGAGAGAGACAGTATAAGCAGAGAAGGGGCAGAGAGAGAGAGAGAGACAGAATCTGAAGCAGGCTCCAGGCTCTAAGCTGTCAGCATGGAGCCCCATGCGGGGCTCGAACCCACAGACCTCGAGATCATGACCTGAGCCGAAGTCAGTCGCTCAACCGACTGAGCCACCCAGGTGCCCCTAAATCTTGCCATTTTTAATGACATGGATGGAGCTAGAGAGTATTATGCTAAGCAAAAAATAAGTCAGAGAAACATAGATGTTATATGATTTCACTCATATGTGGAATTTAAGAAACTAAGCAATGAACATAGAAGGGAAAAAGAGAGAGACAAACCAGGAAATGGACTCTAACTATAGAGAACAAACTGAGGGTTACTGGAGGGGGGTGGGCAAGGGAATGGGTTAAACAGGAGATGGGTATTAAGGAAGGCACACATGATGAGCACTGGGTGTTGTATACGTAAGTGATGAATCACTGAATTCTACACCTGAAATTAATATTATACTGTATGTTAACTAACTGGAATTTAAACAAAAACTGAAAAAAAAAAAGAAACTAGTCATTTCCACAAAATTTCTTATAATTTTATAGATAAAGATGTCTTAGAAGTTAGTATCTTTGTAGTCATTAGTATGCTTACTAAATACTTCTAGTTATCTGTCTTTCCCAGTACATGGCTTCTGCTTCATTAGTTTGGTTATGACCATGAAGAGCAGAGACCCCCTCCTGATTTCAGATTGGTACATGGACTAAGAAATAAACTTGGGTTGTTTTTAGCTAATGAGATTTCGGGCATCGTTTATTGTTAAACTATGTTGATCTAGACTGTATGCAACTTGATTTACTAATAGATGAATGAATAGATAGGTAACTACAAAGGAAAAATATTTCTGTTTCTTCTCTACTCTTCTCTCTGCTACCATCACACTCAAACTTCTGTACTCTCAATAGTTCTGACACCAGATGTGCTGGAAGCTTTCCCCACACCAAGGAATTCTCAGACACCAGATGGGACAATTTAACTCAATTCTGGCACTACCAATCTGCAGACAACATCACTATAGGTTAAGGGAGTCGTCCCACAAGACTGTCCCACTTCAGATGTCAATTAGAAATCCAGGTTGTCACTTATATTTCTGACCAACCAGCTATCAATGGAGGGTTCCCATGTCCATGTCTTCAGTTTGTTCATTCTCCAGTAGAGCTCACAAAACTCGGGAAAACAGTTTACTTACTAGATTGCCAGTTTGTTATAAAGGATATTAAAGGATACAAATGAAATGTCAAGTGGAAAAGCTACATAAAGGCAAGGTATGTAGGATGGAGCAGGGTGCTTTCACGCCTTCTGTAAGAGTATTCCGCTCCCATATCTGTGTTCAACAACCCAGAAGTTCTCTGAAACCTTTCCTTTGGGTTTTTATGGAGACAACATTGCATGGGCACCATTGATGAAATCATTGGCCTTTGGTGATTATTTCAATCTTCAACTTCTCTCCCTGTTCTGAGGTCCTTGGGTGGGGCTGAATGTTCCAACCACCTAAGCTCCTGGCTGGTTCCTGGCAACCAGCCCCCATCCAGGGCCTTTCCAAAACTGACCTCATTAACATAAATTCTGGGGTGTTTGAAAGGCTTGTTATGAATAACAAAAGACAGTTTTATGGCTCTCATCACAAGAAACTCAAAGGGTTTTAGGAGCTCTGTGCCAGGAACCTTGTAATCAACCCAACTACTGAAGTGCCAAAGTTGAAATTAGAACACAAACTGACTCTTCCGCTCTGGTGCTCTTTCTGCCATATAAAATGTGATCTCACTTGCTTATGTGCTTTATGTTTTTCTTAGAAACTACTAGAAGACACAAAACCATCCCCCATTTCTGAAAGGTGGTCACAACTGTTTGAATAAAACCTTCATAATGCAACTTTGGTTTAATCTGCATTCTATAAAAAAACATTCAGTGATGCTAATTGAAAACAAAAAGTACCCAGTATCAAATTTAAAACCAATTTAAGCAATTTCATTAAAAAGCTAAATTATATGAGTCAGGAAAGATATGCTTCCATATGTCCTATATGTTTTCTTTAAATAGCAATTGTTTCCTTCAATTTTGTACCTGTCTCTGAATATAATTGTCAATTAAGACAAGTATGTGTTGCTAAATTACTCTGTACTTACCCTCTAGAGATGAAAACTAATTAAAAGAGATGTGCTGTAGATATGCTGATTTGACTTACTCCAAACACCTTTGCTTTCCAACTATGACATGTAAGTCAGTGCTACCATCCTGATGCTTTCCAAACATCATACGAATAAGCTTATAATTGGCCAGAAGGTCAGAAAAGGATGTAGGTTGAAGGAAGAATAACTTAATCAGAATTGGTTACCACTAAGTAGACCAAAGGACAAAAAAAAAAGTGCTTCCTCTATTTGGAATGATTTTTAAGTGTACTTACATAAAGAATAAAGAATAACCAGTTGAACACTTATTTTAGGTGTATATCTCTGTGTGACCACTAGCTATTTTAGTCAATTCAATTTAACTATACTTATTAAATTGAAATCAATACCTAGAGAATACACTCATTAAAAATATATAATTTAAAGTTTATGGAAAAGAGTTCTTTCAAATGACCATTTGACAATAAATAGCTGCATTTCTAGTAATTGATTGACAAGATCAAATTTGTAGAGTACCTTAAAGAAATAAGCGTTGGGGGAAATATGACAAAAATGTTTAAAAAGCCAAAATGGATTTCACCAGCCAGGGCTCCAAAATTGATTTAAAACTGTTTTAACTTTTAGCAAAGAGGAAGCATTATAAGAATATCTGTTAATGGCAATAACCAAATATAGTTTCTCCAGTAGAAAGCTTCTACTCCTTGTAGCCTATTACACTGAATTACAATAGAATCTAGTAACAATACTGCCTACTTCAGGGGTTAAAAAATCATGGCCAACAGGCCAAATATTGCCTATCACCTCCTTTTTGTAAATGGAATATCACTGGAATGCAGAAATGGTCATTTGTTTATGTATCCTCTATGGCTGTTTTAGTGTTGCAGAGGCACAAATGGGTAGTTATGACAGATTCTATGGCTCACAAAGATTTAACTATCTGGTCCTTTAATAAAAAGTTTGTCTTTCCCCAGACTATTCTAAATGAACAGGAATTTTAAATGTATACAAAAGTATTTTTTGTAGGCGGTATCATGATATAAATATAAAGCATGTAATTGAAGGTGTTAAATATTCTCAATTCAGGCACGTTATATTTTAACAGAGGATTTTAAAGCTTGTATAGGTTGTTTTTGTGTGATTTTCCACTCGAAATATACGTTATTCTCTTAAGTCCAAGGCCAGGTCCAAAGACTTCTTTTTCTTTTTCTTCAGGACTCTAAGACATGGTCATCTTCCACCATTCCTACTATATGTATATTCTATCTCTGGTCATGTCATTTTTCGTCAGTCCCCTATTCACTACCCATCTTTATACTTTGGGGTTTGGATCTGCTGTTCCCAAAGCAAAATATCATTCATCCATCAAGATTTAGACAGAACATCACTTCCACATTCTGTGGATAGCATTGCTCTCACCATCTACAGAGGCTCCAGTAGCACTCTGAACTGCAGGTCTACAAAACCTTTTGATATACATGTTGCATCAGAGCTTTTTGCAATTTGATATTCAAAAACTCAACACTCATTAGTAATTTCCTTCTCTTGCTGCACCTGTATAATAGCTTCCTCTTCCCACAACCCCTGTCCTCTAATCCAATTTTCCCTGTAGCAACCGAAGTGATCTATTCAAAACATAAATCAGAAATGCCATGACAACCAGGACTTTGTTGACAATTCCTAGTATCAAGAAAAGAGTCTGGCATGTGGTAGGTGTTCAAGGAGTATCTGCTGAATAAATAATGTATTTTCTTCTGTACTCTATGCTACAAAATTTAAGTAACATACGTAGTAGTTCTTTGTTTTTAAGGAACTTAAGGCCTATTTGAGAAGACAAGAAAAATACTTGTAAAATAACTAGGTAATCCATAGTTAATTTACAGGTGTTTAACTAGGAGGTGCATGGTAAATAGTGTATGTAAACGTTGTGCTGTGGGTAGGATTTGATTAGGTGGAGAGAAGAACAGCTCTTATACATGAGATGAGGCACATGGAGAGTGGAGTCAGTCAGGCAGTCATGTGGAGGGGTATTGGCTTGTCTGCAATTACTGACATGCTTTCCTCCCTGGAGGAAAGGAGACAGGACAAAGAACAAATCTTAGGAGGCTTGGTATCTCTTGGGACTGCTAATCCAGCACACTACCCCATGTTCCCACAAGAACGAGTTCACCAAAAGCACTGACTATCATACACATCACAGAGTAGAATCATCCCCCCCTCACCAACCCCTCTTTCAGAGGGAAAGAGTTCAGCAATTTGCAAATAATCTAGGAAAAACTAGGAAGCAGTGTGTACCACTTGAAGGATGCAAGGTTGTGCCAGAGACTCTGCATCTGGGAAAAGAAACATAAATCAGGCCTCTTCATATTTATTACACTTAAATTTCTAAAAGTTATTACAAACCTGTTGATTAGATTGCTGCTGGCTTCAGGGGTTTTGTATCGAGGGGAGGGCTTAGCAAAGTAATTATTTGAGGGAAGCAGAGGACCTATGATATACACTCCAATCCTCAGGCCATTTTTGAGTGCTTATTTTAGATAACTTTGTTACTAGAAAAAAGAGTCTGAGATTTAAGGGCAAGTGAACAGGGCAATAATACAAACTTTGGTGGTGTGAGAAACCACTTAGCTACACTGTCTTTTAATCTTTCTGAATCTATATCAACTCACCAATGTGCCCGTCTTACCCACAGTGAATCATTCCTCCCAGTGTGCTACACAACCTAAATTTCATCACCGGTGTTTAATAAATCCTTTCTTATAAACTTTTGAATTGATTTAGACTGGTCTAAATATCAATATGCCTTATAAACTTTTGAATTGACTGGGACTGGTGTTTAAATATCAGTGGGATAGCTGTCGTTGTTTCCATAGCCTCTTTTCTTTGTTGTTATTGACTATTTTGTTTGCTAGTTCATCCCCTAGTAAGATCAAGTCACACATAAACCCAAGTTGGACTTAAAAGCAATTGTCTAGTGAACTAAATACATACTATATTTCTAGAAGTCATTTAAATTTCTTTTCTCTTACAATTCAAAACAGGCTATATCTTCCATCTTCTTACCATGTACTTTTCATGTTTACACTTTATCAACCTTTTATTACAGGTGTTTATTCCACAAATATTTCTGAATGCCTGCCTTGTGTTAGGTGATGAGGATACTGTACTAAACTAGCAGTGCAGGTCACTGCCCTTTTTGAGATATACGATCATGGAGGGGTTGCAGAAGACACAAAATGAAATAAAAAGGATGCTGAGAAATAAAACAATGGGACATGGGCGGCTACTTACTTTAAGGGAAGGGACATTGAAGCTTATACTTCAAGGTAAAGAACCAAAGAGAAAAGACACTGGCAGATAACTAGCAGTCAAGGAAATAGGAGTTGGGTTTTTTTTGTTTGTTTTTCTTAAATAAGGCCAAGTAGCTGGGAATTAAATATTTGTTATGGTCCCAAATCTACAGTTGACATTTTCAATATCTTTTTCACATATGGTTTATATATAATAAGTAAAATAAAAATTTAATAATAGTAAATAATCATCCAAAATTATTTCTAGATTTTATTCTGAGGTTTATTGAATGTCCATTTCCAAGATGCTTTTCTTCCCATACAGGTTATGGTGGTGGAAGTTGAAAAGACTAATTCATAAACCATGATGTGAGTTCAACAGATTGGAATGCCATACGGGCAAAGAATATGTATAATCGTGATAGGACATTTTCAGCACCTCCAAGGTAAGTGTCAAAATCAAATTTACTTTTTTAATGTTTTTAATTTATTTTTGAGAGAGAGATAGAGGCAGCATGAGCAGGGGAGGGCCAGAAAGAGAGAGAGACACAGAATCCGAAGACAGGCTCTAGGCTCTGAGCTAGCTGTCAGCACAGAGCCCAGTGCAGGGCTCGAACCCACGAACCGTGAGATCATGACCTGAGCTGAAGTCGGACGCTTAACCAACTGGGCCACCCAGGTGCCCCAGTCAAAATCAAATTTAAAACTTAGAAGGTATTCTTGCTAAGAAAATAAAATATATAGTTCCTGCCTTAAGAGATACAATAAAAAATATATAATAATTATTATGATTAGCAATTTTAATTTTATGAACATTTTGAAATATTAAAGGGGATTCTTTATAGGTTTTAATTATGTTCAGAATTTGGAAACAAAGTCAACAGAGGATAGTAAAAACTCGATTTAAATTCTTTCCCAAGTATCACTCAAGAACTACTGACTATACCTGCTCTAATTTTCAAGAAAGTAAAGAAAGTTTATTTAGTTTTTTTTTAAGGAACCTTTTAATTATAATATGGTGTTGAATGTTTACCCTGAATGAAAGTCACCATATCCTGAAAATGGGAATTAAAAGCAACCATATTAAATGACTTATGAAAAAGACATCAGGAAACTATTAGAGGGTTGTAAAAGTTTTAAAGGACATAATATATCATTTCTACATAATGAAGTACTGAGTATCTTGTAGATTATATTGTTTAGTTCTGTTATATTTCATGCTTTGCCTATGAATTAAGCACCACTTATAATGCTTTCTTTTCAGATAGATAAAATAAGAGCCCAAAATTCTCAGGCTTAATCTGTTTGTAAAGAATCAATAGATTTTGGTAATTACTTCCTGTCATGAATCTGAATTCTGATAAAGAATGTTTTAAAATTCAAGAGCTTGGTCCTAGAATCAGTGGCCATAGAATATTAAGTTAAGGCAAAAACGCATCAAGCTGTGGTCCCTTAACTGGGCCAGAAGAACAGTGATGCAAACTATCATGTGGGTGCTTGTTATCCACAAACTCATTTCTGGTGTAACTCATTACATCTGCTCTATCTGATCCCAACTGTTCCCTTGAATAACACAAAGAGTTGGTCATTTAAGTCAATTGTATATTTCATGCCAGAATTTATCATGATTAATAGAATTATCACAGAAAGGAAAATTAAATTTTTGAATGTAATGTACTCAGAACTGGTAGTTTTCTGCTACTGTCCTACTAGGCATCCTTGATAACACTAGAAATTTAATACCTAAGATTAAAAAAATGTTCTAAAGTTTGGTTAAGCTGATTATTAACATAGCTAAACATCAAAAACTTGGGAAATTATGCTTAAGAGACCGTAAAGACAACTTGTTATCATCTGCAAACTTGACTTTAACTATAAAGGACAAAGTTGAATAAAAGATAGGTCCTTGGTAATTAAAGATGTTAGACTGCCAACCATACGATAACAAATTTTGTGAAAACCCTCTTAGATTCAGAGTCATACCCACTGTCAAATTATTTCTTGTTTAAGCCTCATGATAATCTTGTAGAGAGAGACAGGACCCATGTTATTCTCTCCACACTCTGCCGATTGATGCCATGCTACCGTTTTGGTAAAACAGGGTTTGGCTTAAGAGACAAAAGAGACAGATCTCCTATAGCACAGGCCAACTCCCTGAAGGAATAGACAGGATGAAGAGGTCTCAAGAGTCTTGATTCAATTTTCAGAAATGATTAGTAATAGGACAGCTAATCAGGGCACTTATGCAGAGGTTAAATGTTTCAGAACTAGAAGAAGGTAATAGTCCTAAAACAGCAGCCACCCTGGGGCGCCTGGGTGGCTCAGTTGATTGAGTGTCTCACTCTTGGGGTCATGGGATTGAGCCCTGCATTAGCCTTCATGGAGCCTGCTTAAGATTCTCTTAGTTTTTCCCTCTGCCCCTCTCCCCAGCTTGCTCTCTATTTCTCTCTCTTTCTCTCTCTCCAATAAATAAAATGAAGAAAAAAAAAAAAAAGCAAAAACAAGGGCGTCTGGGTGGCTTAGTTGGTTAAGCGTCCGACTTCAGCTCATGATCCCATGGTTCATGGGTTCAAGCCCTGTGTCAGGCTCTGTGCTGACAGCCAGCTCAGAGTCTGGAGCCTGTTTCAGATTCTGAAATCTGACCCTCCCCGGCTCACGCTGTCTCTCTCTCTCTCTCTCTCTCAAAAATAAAGAAAACATTAAAAAAATTTTTTTAAATAAAAACAGAAACAGCAGCCACACTGAGTTAGAATGACTTTCCATCTATAGGCAGAATTGTAAGACTGGCCCCAAGATTCTCAGTCCCTCGTAAAACATACCTTCCTCCAGTTATTCAACCAAACACAAATCTAGGTACTGTCACGAAGCGATTGTGCTGATGCAATTAATGTTCCAAATCAGCTGACATTAAAATAGGAGGATTATAGGAGTCACCCTGACTTAATCACATAGATTTTTTGAAAGCAGAGAGGTTATTTTTGGCTGCTGGAGGAGGGAAAAGTAAGAGATTCAGACTATAAGGGGACTTTGTACAAAACAATTTTTCTACTGCTGGCTTCAAGATTAAGGCAGCTATGTGGAAAAGTATGCATGGTCCCTGGTTGACAGCCACCAAGAAAACAGAGACCCAGTCCTACAACCACAATGAACTGAAGTCTTCCAATAACCTGAATAAGCTTGGAAGAGAGCCCCCAGCCTCAGGTGGCACAGCAACCCCAGGTCACACCCAGATTTCAGCCATGGGAACCCTGCACAGAGAATCCAATCAGGCCATTCCAGACTCCTGGCACACGATTAGATGCCTATGATACAGTGAATATATATGACTCTAAGCCTCTACAATCGCAGTAATTTGTTACGTGGCAATAGAAAACTAAAACACCATCATTTTGAAGAGTTCAGGCTGAAGCCACAGTGGTCATCTGTGAGAGCAGAGACTGAGGTTTCTGGTTCCTGGAAAGGCAACCTGGAAGGAAGAGGTATGCTAAGTAGGGTAATTAGAGACAAGAAAAATCAGAGATCTAAGCAAAAGTTAAATCCTATCAACCAATCACAGCAAAAGCAGGGAATTCTGAAACTCAAGGATATAGAAACAATCCCAAATCAACTTCTGGTAAACTAGATGCCTGGCTTAGTGGTCAGTGAACGTTCAAGGAAATGGGTAGGGAAGTGCAGACAGGATAACACAGGAACCTGGCAGTAAGAGAAATTTGGCCGGTAAGAGCCTGGCTGCAGGGTCCATCCATCAGCAGATTCAGCTATACTGGGACTAAAAGAGCAGAGACAGGAACCAACAGGCCCAGTTCTGTATCTAAACCTAATTTACTGTATGATTCAATCAAGACTGGGCTCTAACATCCTCCTGGTAAAGAAAAGAAAGGGGAAAACAGTAACTTGATCACTTCCCGTTCTTAAATGGCACAGTGCCGAAAGTAGAAATAAAGGGTCTGGGGAACTTGTGCTCCTGCACTACTACATTTTATGCATTCAGGTTAATATTTTACTTCAGGGGGCTAAAGGAAAAGCAAAACTTGTAGAGGATCAACTTTTGTGTAATGACCAGAGACCTCTAGTGCAAACAGGAGGAAACTAATAAAGCTGAGTATGACTCTGTAGTTTGTGAGCTTCCCTAATGGCCCTCTAGAAACCAGGTCTTGGAAACCATGTGAAGAACAAAAAAGTAAAAATTTACAATGGTCATTCCTATGTGACTTTGCATGCATTTCAATATGTACATAAGAAGCCCCCCGGGAGCGCCTGGGTGGCTCAGTCGGCTAAGCGTCTGACTTCGGCTCAGGTCGTGATCACGCGGTTCGTGGGTTCGAGCCCCGCATCGGGATCTGTGTTGACAACTAGCTCGAAGCCTGGAGCCTGTTTCTGATTCTGTGTGTGTCTCTCTCTCTACCCTCCCCTGCTCATGCTGCCTCTCTCTCTCTCTCTCTCTCTCTGTCTCTCAGAAATAAATAAAACATTAAAAAAAAAAAAGAAGTCCCTGTTCTCACAGCAGTTTCTTTCTTTTTTTTTTAATGTTTTATTTATTTTTGAGAGAGAGATATAGAGACAGCGTGAGCAGGGGAGGGTCAGAGAGAGAGGAAGTCACAGAATCTGAAGACAGGCTCCAGGCTCTGAGCTAGCTGTCAGCACAGAGTCCGTCGCGGGGCTCGAACCCACGGACCGTGAGATCATGACCCGAGCCAAAGTCGGACGCTTAACCGACTGAGCCACTCAGGCGCCCCTAATTTTTTCATGTTTTTTTTTTTTTTTTTTTTTTTTTTAAATTTTTGAGAGAAAGAGAGCGAGAGCATGATTGAGGGAGGGGCAGAGAGAGACTGGAAGACAGAGAATCTGAAGCAGGCTCCAGGCCCTGACCTGTCAGCACAGAGCCAGAAGCAGCTCAGATTCACAACCTGCAAGATCATGACTTGAGCTGAAATCAGATGCTTAACTGACTGAGCCACCCAGACTCCCCTCACAGCAGTTTCTTATGACCATCTTTTTTATATCTGATGGAATGATCATACTTGGACACAAAGCTTATCCAGGATATTTTAATTTAGGGTCAAAACAGCTGTTTCCAGAGTAATATGAGCATCACTGTATACAGAGAATTGCAAATAATGTCATTTATGTTATTATTTGAGTTTAATATCATGAATGCCATTTGGGGATGCAGAGAACTGGTTATGTCTCCAGGATGTCACTATTAAAAATTCAATTCCGAAAAATGGATGGGGATATTAGCAGGATATATTCTTCAATAAGTTCATGCTCTTTTAGTTCCAATGAATAAAGCGAAAGTCTTAATACATTTTGTTTTTACTAACATAGGGGAAACATCCCATGAGAATAAATACTTTCTTTTCTGAGAATTGCTTCCTGTTACATTTTTGCCTTTGCAGCTCTCTCAGGACCAGTTTCAACATAAGTCATTGGTACAGAAGTAGTGTTCCTGTTGGGATTCCTTTACATGGGCCCAGATGGTACTCTCAGTCAATAAGTGATATTACCAGCTTTCAGGAAGAAAGATTTTATTCTCCTTCTTTTCTTTCCTGTTATAAGCCACTAACCCTTTTAGTTAACTCAACATCTGAATTTCTAGAAACTTCATTTTTTACATCTGAAAATACCATCCATTGTGGTAGTCATAAACAAGAGGATATAAACACAAGATATTTCTGATCTAGGACGATACCTTGGTCACCGAGGAAACTCCAAGCTTCTGCAAAAGGAACATTTACCATCGATTTGTCATCAGAACTGCCAAATGGTCCAACAACAGAACATCCAAATCCACTGAGGTAAATTTGTATCCCAGCAGATATAGACCTCTTTCAGTAGGCTGAAGACCTTTGGGTCCTACAAGAAGCAGGGTCCTAACAAATTTGGAAAACTCACAGGATTTCAAAAAGCAAAAGCAATTTACAACTAAGAAGAAGGGAAGAAAGAAAATAAGAAATGAGGGAGGAAAAAGGTCCCTAAACAGTCATGGGGTGGTGATGTGATATGGACAAGATTACAGAATTCATAGTTTCCACAAAACCTATACAAAATTATTAATGGAAATGGAGACAATTTAAAGTCATACTTTAAAAAATTATGCCGTGCTATTCTGAGGTTAAGCTAAAAAATTTAAATGCCTGGTATGTTTAACTTTTACTCACATTTCTATTCTGGAATATCCACCCTGCAAGCGAACTAATGACAATAACCAGAATATTTAATTCACAAAAGAGCTGGGATCTTAGATTTCTGTGTTTCTTACAGGGTTGATGAATACTTGGGGAAGGGGACAGAGAGGAAGTGAGCTAAATCTAAGAGAAAATTAGTACTAAAGAAATGATATAAGCATTTATTCACTGAAAGGTTTTACTTTAGAATTAGCAAAAGAGATAACCTCTTTGGAACCAGCTAAAAGCAGTGCAGAACAAATCCTTTCTCCCAGAAATCACGACTGCCTATCAGCAATTATAAAAACAATAACGCTGACCTTGAATCAGCCTTAAAGGTCCTTGTATACAATTATATTATCAGCTTTATGAATTTTCAGTTGCTATCTCAGCCACAAATTCAATAAATGCAGAGTTGGTCAGTAATAGGAAGATGGCTATTTTAACAGCCTTCACTGAAAAAGATGTTTCAGAAAGTACACAGTATATCAGCATTTTTCATGTTAAAAATGACAGCTCTTTCAAATCCTGCTCAGCACACCTTTGATGAAGGCTTATGACATCTCAGGTAAACACCAATAAAAATCAAAATCATTTTCAGACAAAACTAGAAATTATTTAAATAAATACTGCCTGGAATCCTAGGAAATGAACAGTCAGCTAAAAGGTTTTTATACCAAGAAAATTTTTCTTTTATTCAATATTAGCATTCAAAGTGAACTCTTGAAAAAAATTTTTTCTCCTATTGAGTTTATAATTTCACTTCCTTTTCTGTAATCTTAAACGTAGCTACCAAGGGCAGAGAAACCTGATGCAAAAAGATCCCGTGTGCGGAGTTACTGAAATTAAAAGATTCAGTATCTTTTACCAGCAGCCAGGTATCATAGCAACCTTGTATTGCTGAAAACTGCTAAAAACTCTTCAAAACCAGCAAGACTCTGCTTTAGGGAAATCTTTGACAACACTGGGGACATTACTGGCTGTCAACATCTGTGGGTGTTGCTATGGGCACAGCCACAAAGAACCCCGCTGTCCACACAAAAAGGTATACATGCAGAGAAGGTGGGAGGGACACAGATAAATTGATAAGAAAATCAAAAAGAAGAAATAATTGTGCTGGCAACATACAATAGGCACACAATTTTGAGACCATGTTTTACACTAATTCTCTTCCATTGAAGCTAGAGAATCCAAATTCAACCTAACTGTAATTGTGACTAAACATGAACCAGGGGGTGGAAATAATATCCTAAAACTCTGCACTTGTACCATTTATCACAAGTCTTAATTTAAAACTCGAAGTGAATTGCATTTAAAATAATATTTAAACTTCCACTTATAAGCCCTTGATAGTCATTATAAATCTACAGAAGAGAAAAGAACAGGTTACCATGAACAAGAACCCAATATTGATTTTTCGGCGGTGCAGTAAGGCATCTCCATTCTATTTGGCTGCTGTCAAAGCCACTCTTTAACAGCTGGAGTCAAATTGCACTATTTACAGCAAGAGCCCTTGTCAAGTGGACCATAAGTATCCTAACAATACACTATTCAAATGGCACTTTGCCACACAAATTGCTGACTTGATGAATAACCTATGTCAATGACTAAGGCCAATATAAAAGTTTCATTTTTATGAGAGGCTTTACATTCACACATTAAGTAAGCTTTCTTTGAAGAACCATTAGGCTATATATTTCAGGCCTTTGGACGCTAAAAATAATTAAAATCTGTTTAAATACATCAAGGGAACTTGACAACATTAATATGGATCTGGTGTTAACTGCATTTGTCACACGAGTCAGAACAGTGCCCTTCTGTTCCTGGCACTCCCCACCGGCACGTGCAGCACAATGCGGGACTTAAACCAGCCACGCACCATGAAATACGAGCATTCTCCTTTTGTGCTTCTAATTTACATGGCCAACGAATGTTTAGATACAAGCAAGGCTTTGAAGTCCTGTGAGGAAATCCATGGTTGCTTCTGGATGAAGAGGGACAGCTGGAGTCATTTAATGGCGTGCTTCCTACTTTTCACAGCGACTCAGAGACCTCCTAAATTAGTTTTGAAAGAAAGCTGTGCTATGCTTTTCATACTTTTCCTCAACATTGAGGTCACTTTGCATCAAAAAGTTTCTATTGGTGCCACAAAGTGAGAAAGCGACAGTCTTCATAAAGGAGCCAGAAAAGAAGCTATTCACTATTTCAGAAATTTTTATTTGACTAAGACATGTTATAGAAATGGTTACACTCTGTCAAAAATTTGCATCCCTTCACATGTTCAAAGAAGCACATCGGTTTAGTAGATTTCTCTGCTGCTGTCTAGTTCTCTATCAATTCCTATATTTTAGTAGAGTGCCTGGATATCTAATAATAAAAATTTATTTTCTTCTAAAATTTATACAAAATATTGAATCAAAATATTTTGTACATTAGGAAAAAAATAGCCATATACTGTTTGTTACATTTAAAAAATATACCAAAAATTAACTACTCTTCAAAACAGTGAAAATTATCATTTTTTATTAAGGATTTATCCCCATTGTAGTGCAATGAATTCTTTTCTAATACATATTATTTGTTCTTTTCTGTAATGATTAAATGTTGGCAATAAAATATAAATAATTCAATAAAAACAAAGCTAACCACATGTAATGTCTCATGAACTATTTTTTTCATATTTATAAATGTAGATTTGCAGGTGACATTTTTAGGCATTATCATTTATTTTTTTTTAATGTTTTTTATTTATTTCTAGGAGAGAGAGAGAGAGACAGCGTGAGCAGGGGAGGGTCAGAGAGAGAGGGAGTCACAGACTGAAACAGGCTCCAGGCTCTGAGCTGGCAGTCAGCACAGAGCCCGACGCGGGGCTCGAACCCACGAACCGCGAGATCATGACCTAAGCGAAAGTCGGACGCTTAACCGACTAAGCCACCCAGGCGCCCCTAGGCATTATCATTTAAAAATTGCTCCAATTCTATTTTGGTTATCTTTTTGCATCACAGCATTTGAAAGAACTAACATTTCATTTTGATAAAGTGATTACTAGTGGGGTCCAGTTTTCTACTGGTGGCGTACCAGTGCACCATCCATGTTTTACAAGAGGTGGTAGGATAAAGTTCTGATAAGATTTTCTCACCAAATGGCACCAAACAGACATGACTTAAGGTCAAGTAAAGGTTACAAAAATACAAACATATTTCTAGAAAGCTCGCTGGAATATAAATAAATGTAAATGCATTCTTTATCAATAATCAATTTTCTATGTTTGGATGAAGATGTAGGTATAAGTACATTATTTAAAGGAAATGCCATTAAACAATCTTATTTGGATTGGGAGCTATAAAGTGCACATTTGTTTTCATAAAAGGCAGATTTCCAAAACATATGCATTTTGTGATTTCTGTCAGGAAACAGACTTGATGCCAGGTCTTTTGGATTGCATTCCACATAGTACACAAGTTTGAATAAGTTGTTTTATTAAAAATTCAGATATCTAAAGAGAAGAGAGGTGTTGGCTGCTTCGCCAGTCCCTCCTAGTGCTTCATGACCTCTAACTCTAGTGAAGACTATCTAGATCAGAAATTGGCCAACTGTAACCAGTGAGAATCAAATCTGGTCTGCTCCCTATATCTGTAAATAAAGTTTTTTTGGAGCACAATCACACTCATTTGCTTAGGAATTGTTTATGGTAGCTTCTGTGCTCCAACAGCAAGAGTTGAGTAATGACAACAGTGAAAATCTGGACCGCAAAGCCTAAAATGTTTATCACTTGATTCTTTACAAAGAAGTGTGCTTATCCCTGGTGAAGTTCAACATCGACCAATACAAATAAAATACAAATCACATATATAACTGTAAACTGCCCAGTAGCCATATTTTTAAAATAGGCACATAAAAAAATAGGTGAAATTGATTTCAATAACATATCTTATTTAACCCTATATATACAAAGATCATTTTTAACATGTGGCGTTAGCCAAATTTCAAGGGTTCAATAGTCACATATGATCAGCGGCTACCATATTAAAGAGTCCAACACTAAACAATCAACTTGGGGGAGCTCTTGGGGCCCCATTCTATAGAAAATCTTTTTTTTTTTTTTTTTTAAGAAATTCCCTGGACACTACAACGGGTCTAAATTGTGACAGTTAAAATAATCATGTTTATTACTCACTTATAGATAAGAAATGAAAAACAAACAAACAAAAAACAAAGGAGCTTAAAACCAACCAATGAACCGACAGACAAAACAGGCCTTCTCTCTCTTTAAAATATGATGAAGCTACAAAGCTTTCTGCCATGTAGAGATGATTTTAGTAAGGTTGTTTATTTCCTACTTTGAAGCTAAATTCCTCCCACTGCAATTTAAACAGTTTCTATCTTGTTTTATCCTTAGCAGAATCTGAGAAAAGCAGTTCCCCATCACTAATATGATATTGTATTCCTTTAAATCCTTTAAGACTCTGGCCCTCTCCTACCCCAAAGATTTTTCTTTGTCTAGCTGCACAAATTCAGCTCCTCTAGCATTTCAAATTGGACCCGTTTTCAAAGCGTCGTATTGTATTTGTTGTTCTCTGTAAAATCTGTTTCCAAATATATATGTACTCTTCAAACGCAAGAAGAAACCTTGAATACAGCATTCAAATAAATTCCAAATATTTCGGAACACAAAATCGCTCACCACACAGATCTAACATGGTATTCTTCCTTTTAAACAGTTCACTCTACCCTTTGAAAAAAATTCACTGCGTGCCACAAAAATCCACACAAAAAAAGTTCTGAAGCACAAAGTTACTTTAGATATTTCTACATTTCACAGAGTTACTGTCCCTCATTTTCCCACCTAAACGAGTGTGATTCAAATCCTCTTCTTTAAAACTAATTCATTTTCTTATGAAAATACATGAAGCATTTTATTATATCAACAATAAGAAGAAGGGAGTATTTACAAGCATTGTTGAAATTTCATGCATATTAAATTTGTACATAAGAATAAGATAAAAATAATCTCAACAGCTTAAATCAAAAGAATGAAAAGAAGATGTGCAGCACATAATAGAAGATATAACTTAGGGAAAGCACAGATAAAAATAGCCCTAATTAGCGGTAAGCTCAATAATAATAGAAGCATGGTGTACAGAACAAAGGAGGAGATAGTCCTGTCTGATTAAGCTCTGAAGAAAACGAAGGTTCGAAATCACAGTCATCAAAGGCAAAGGGCAGGAGCAAGGAAATAAAGCCAGAATAAGCCTAAGAGTAAGAAAACAAGACCCTGGCATTTTATTGCTTCCTAGAGTCAAGAAAAGAACAAAATTACATAAAGAAAATGAAATCTATATATACTATTACCACTACCTAACGGGTAACTCTGAGGTCCTCCAAGAAACTGGAAGAAATATAATCAGTTTACCTTGTGGGAATGAAACTAGTAAAATAGGCACTTGATGAATGAGATTTGCTACTGGAGATTCGAGCCATCTGACATGCACATCTGACGTGCACAAGTCCAGAGACATCTCCAATTCCTCATCTACTATTCTAGCCTATAATTCCCAATATAAGATGCACACTCTATTATGCATACAAAGTAACAGAGTCACATTAAGATGGGAATGCTTGGTGGCCACCTGGGCTTACTCACTGGGCTTTTTAACCTCAACCTTACAACAAACATGGAGTACTCCACCTTTGGAGACTAAGACCTATGACTGTAGTTTTCATTTGTGAATATTGAAGTTTCAGCATATTGACATTATTTTCCTTATAAAATACAACCCCTTTCAAAATCATAAAAAGCACATTTGAGAATCTAAAGCCAATTTGCCTAAATGAGAAAACAAACAAACAAACAACAAGGAGCTGTAAAGCCTGATGACTGGTTTTAACTTCTGAAGGAGGAAAGTATAAATAAAAGTGGGTGGTTTAAATGGAGACTTTAAAAATCCAAAATTTAGGAATTTGTCAATGTATCACTGTATATCAGATTATATCAATATATATCAATTGTTTATTTCCATGTATATCAGAATCTCAAAGCTCGGTGAATGAGCACCTCCTGCCTCTGAATCCATGCTCATCAAGGAGCCCTCTGTGAAAACTTCATCTCCCTCTTCTCCTCAACTACCTGTAGCTTTGCTGCAAGGAGAATATGCTGAGGGATGAACAAAATGTCAATTATATTTATCACTGTAGATTGGACAATTGTCATTCTAGTTTTTATATGTATTTCTTGGGTGTTTGGTTAGTGTGGTTCAGTTCTCAAAAGACTGATAAATATAAATCAGAGCTCTGATCCCAAAAAGCACACTGGACCCCCTTCTTTCCCCCCCTGCACTCTGAGGCATAGCTTGAGCAGCCCATGGATCTTTCTTGAAGATAACACATCCTTTTGCCCCTAACCATATCCATGCATGTGAGATAAAACAAAGCCTAATTTAAACTCTTTGTTAATGATGTTTCAACAGTCTTCATTAAAATACCACTAAAATAATCGAAAATGTGAACAATAATCAGCTAAATTTGGATTTAGAGATCCCATTTTTAGAAATACGTCCTATTAATACTGAATATGGAAAAAAGCTTTAAGATTCATTTATAAGTTATTCATGAAAGTGAAACATAAAAAATTACCCACATATTAAGCCACAGGAAAACAATCAGATCAGTGTATAGTAATAGTATATGCAAAGTTTAGAGAGCATGATGTAGTCATTTAAAAAGACAGATAATATTAGGAAAATATGTTTACATGGAAAATATTCCATTATATATATATATATATATATATATATATATAAATGGCATAGTTACAACAACATGACGAGCGGATAACTTAGAAATATAGATGACAAAAAGATGGAAAAAGTCCCTTAAAGAAATTGGATTAAATTACTATATCATTTTAAAACTGAAAAGAAGAAAGCTGATCCAAATCTCAGTGAAGACTTGGTTTATGAAACTAAATGCAAGCTCCATCATTGTGTGTTAACTGAGAGTTGGAATTCTAAGGAGCTGGTAATCCTACAGGTGCTGAGCATATCAAAAAACTTGTCCACACAATGATCCAGTTTTTGTGGTACTGTTTTGGTTTATCTGTAATAAGCATTTTAAAAAAGAGGTCATCTATACTCGACTGAAAAAAAAATGGATGCAGACCACAGAATATAGCCCCTCCCCCAACTGAAAACCATCTGGAATTCAAGAGTTAATATAAGATTGACTCAATTATGATAGCCAGAACCTATGTTGTCAAAAAAGAATGCTATACAAAACATAATAATCACTTAAAAATTATCCTGATTCACCCGAGATCATTTGGTAGATATGTCTGTCTGGTACAATCATCTCTGAGTTCTTTTTTGCTGATATTTAATTGCCTCATATTCATGAAGGCATATTACTTCTTACTCAGGGTTGATCATGTTTTCTGTGCGCAGCAACTTGGTTTGAACTTACCTTACATGAAGACTCCACCTGCAGACCAGGGCAAGGTATTGACCCAAATTGACAGGGGCTGGAGGATCTCTGTTCTATACTTTTGTGCTTATGTGTCTCTGAGGTAACTGGAAGTACAGATTCAGGCTTTAGAAGCTGTGCATCATCACAACAATTGAGAATAATTCTTGCTCGTTCTCCTGTTTCATGTCTTTCCAAAGTGCCTGGAAAACAAGATTAGAAATAAAAAATAGGCAAAATATTTACCCCAAAAGAATGAAAAGAACGAAACACTTTTATCAGAAAACTCACAATTCTTTAAGTTATCATGCCTTCTTACATCTGAAAGAGCAGCCTGGGAGCTTTCTTTAAATTATTCAAATCGTCATCTTACAAAGGCTGAAATTATGGACTTGAAAAGCTCATCTTCCCTTTGTGCTTTTTTATCCACTGAAATCAACAGGGCATTCAATAGTCTTTAACAGTAAAATCTCTTACTTATCATACAGTATGCAAGTGATCAATAACAACCAACTATGGAATATTTTAGTGCTGTCCCCTAGTGTTTCAACTCACAAACAACAGAGAATCGCTGTGATTTTTTGCTTAAAAAAAAAAGTTTCTGTTGGTAACATATATACATAATTTAAGTGGATACAACACATGAGAACACAGATACTTTGTGTTACTACCTCCTTTACCCAGGGGCCCTCACAACTTCAGGAATGCAGGCAACTCTAGAATTTTGTTATTGTTGTTGTTATCGTTGCTATTATATCCTTTGATTTTGTTATTAGAAAAACAACAGCAACAACAACAACTCTTTGCCCTATTCTCTGCCACTCCTCCGGTTTCAGAATTTCAAGGTGCCGGCAACTTCAATCTAAAGTTAAAAGGAGCAAAAGTACAAAACAGAGCAAAAGTATAAAAAGCAATTCACAAGAAGTTAGTGCTTTTATAAAATATGATGCCAAACTCTCACTGAAATCTCAATAAATATGAATTAATCATGATCACTGTCTCTTCCTTTGCCTTATTCATACTATATTACATATGTAACCTATATTCTACTAAGTGAAGATGCTAAAGAAAGTAACTTGATATATAATCTTAATACGTATTTCTTTTCATATTACCCCTTCCCTATCCATGAGAAAGTAGCTGTACTAATTAAGAAGGAAAAAAGTAATTCTTACTAATAGTATTAAGAAATATAAATTTAAGGGAATTACAATAAGAAAATAGAAAGAATTCTATACCACCGTGTCTTTACATAAGTTGATTCGAAGATTATAATTATCAGTCTTTTCTCATTTTTCCTCCTGTTTCCTTATCATCCCTTTATAGCAACTAAATGACCATTAGTTGATACTTGGATTCTAAATCACAACAACTAGAGTGCTAAAATATGGGGTTGAAGTTTCGTCTCTCAACTCTTAATGATTTTTTTATTCATTATAACATTTCTGCATGCATAAATTGACACATTTAGCATATAAACTCACAAGCATGTTATTTCTCTAGGCTTCTTTGTCCCATCAAGATTGGTATATCTTGAACAAATAAAGCTGGCAGGAACAAGAAACCCCCTTCTCTCAAGGATAATAATAACAAAAGTTTCTCAAACCAAAGATAATAGTTCTTATTCCTTTCTGAAAAGGACTGTATTCCAGAACTTGTAACTGTGACACCTAATGAAATTCACTGACTTTCTGAGATCTCTCTTTGAATATGGTATCACCATGGATATTTTCTCCTCACAGGTTTTCTGTGGCTCCTCCAACTATGATTTTTTTTAAAGATTTTTGGAATTCTTTGGAAAGAATTTACTGTGCTTTTAATACATACGGTATGTGCCTTATACTACACATTTTAAATATACATAGTTATTATTCTATACCTAATGTCTTACACAAACCTAACTATTGCTTGTATTTCTCAGTGATAAGAATAGTTTACCCATGAACTTGGGCAATTGTAATCTATTTTACATTGATAAATAATCAACTTAGCATCTACTATGGGTCATTCACTGTGCCAGATGCTGGCAATTTATACTAAACAAAAATGGCTCAGTCCTGGCCTCTCCCTAGCTTACTTAACATCTAATGGTTGTGTAGAGGCAAGAAATATCTGAAAACTGATCTGCTATACTATTTAAAATAACACAAAGCTATTTTCACTGCAAACAAAAAAATCTCCCATTCTAACAAAATGGTGGACACTTGATTTTGTGAACAATAGTTTCCATCATGATTGACTGTAAAATAATGTGAAGATAATTATGTGAGGCACAAATGTGACATAAGGATTCATTAGAGTGAGTCAATTTCCCTTAAAGTTATCATAGATAAATAAAAATGAAGTGATTTTATTGTAAGTTCAGGAAAACAGCTTTTAAAAGCCCTTGGTCAAAACCCTGAAAGTGGATAGATAGGGATTCCCAGGTATGCAAGTTACCAATGCATTGCTGCTTAGTCCCACATTCATCGTGCATTGCCTGCCCTGTGAAAATGGATACGCATTCTTTAAACATTTTCTCTTCAACAGCTGGTACAATGTCAACCTTTGTGGATAAAAGGTGATGGAAAATCCTAGTAGAAGAAAAGGTTCTTTTCTTTTTGGTTCTGAAGTGCTCTGTTGCAGCAGCGTGAGTGACTTCCCCAGCACTAGGCTCCTGTAGTACTCAGCAGCAGCTGCCTTTCCCACACTTTGTGTGGCTGTATGACAGAGTACTTCCAGGGAGACATCTCCCTGTGAAGAGCTTGCCTTAGCACCCTACGGAGCATATTTCTGGCAAGTTCCACCACACCACACCATATCACACCACCCCACCCCACACCACACCATATTACACCATACCACCCCACACCATACCACACCATAATACACCACACCACACCATACCGTACCACATCACAGCACATCACATCACATCACATCACATCACACTACACCACCCCACCCCACACCACACCACACCATAATACACGACACCACCCCATACCATACCATACCACATGACACCATACTGTACCACATCACAGCACAGCACAGCACAGCACACTACACCACACCATATTACACCACACCACATCACACCATATCACACCACCCCACCCCCCCTCACCCCACCCCACACCACACCATACTACACCACATCACACCACACCACACCGGCTTCTCTGCCATCTAGTGACCACAGCTTTGACCTCTCCAGTAAAATCAAAATCTTCACCCTAGAGAATCTCTTCCTTGGGCAGCTTATCTCAGTTCTAGGAGTAGTGGTTGCTTCTTAAATCTTCTATTCTTATATTCTCTAGAGTTTTCTTTAGCTCTTACCAACCAATTCCTCATCAAATTCTTTGTGATGGTTAATAATTCTTCATATTAAATTTTCTCCATTCAAGTTACTGTGTCATTTCTCTCTCTTGATTAGACAGATTAATATATCATGATAAAACGCTCTTGATGCAGAATGTTCTTTTTAATACATCCTGAAATTAAGGAGTTTACATAGGTAACCTAGGAGGGATGGCAGGACCCTGAGAAGGTCCCATAGAGTAGCCTTTGTAACTCTGGTAAGCCGGCTTTGGCAACAGACAGAATAGACTTTGTTTCCTAATATTAAAGAACTATCAGACACTGGAGGATTACAAAATCACTTAATTCAACATCCAGTTTCAGAGAACTTTTGCTTTCCAAAGTGAACTCAATGATTACTAGAACTTTATTTTTTCTTTGCATTGTGCTACATCGAAAATACAAGCTATCACGCTTAACTCTTCATTTGAATCGATCTGAACATGGTAAGGAAAGGTATGTGTCAATTCCATATTAATTTACATGATAAGATCATTTCCTCTCTCATGGTAGATACGTGAAAAATACCTTAAAATCTATTCCAAGTAAATCACACTGTATAAAAATACTTTCTAGGCAAGTATGTATCTTGCATTGTTTCTATTATTTTGTCATTAATAATGAGTTTTAATGCAACTAGTTCTAATCCTAAACTAATCATAGACTCTTGAGGATGGAATCAACCCAAAGAAAATAAAGCTCACAACCAGTGTCCTAACAAAGTAAAGTAAAGATGTGGACACCAGTAAGCATTAGAAGCACTTTCACTGATCCCAAACTGCTTATTCCTTCAAAAAGTCAGTGCACAGATGTACAAGGAGTAGCAAGACTCTCCCTGCAGAGCCCTAGGCCCATACTGACAATATTTACACTTGTATATCCTGCTTTCACCACCAACTCAACAGTGCATAGCTAATCACTTCTTTTTCCCTAACCAAAACCTTCCCTGTGACCCCCCTTTGCAACCCTGTCTAGACATTGTCCTCTACTTGTCAAGGACGACAGCCCGGAGACTTCACTGCACGGTGGCTAAGAGAAGACTGAGCACCAGGCTACCCTGCACGTGAATCCTGATTTTATCTTTACCAGTTGTGTGATCTTGGGCAAGTCACTTTACATTCCTGTGCCTCTGTTTCCTCACCTGTGCAATGAGCTTAATAATAACTCTCACCTCACAGCGTTGCTATGAGAATTACATTGAGTACATATTTTATTATTAATTTTTTTGAGAGAGAGAGAGAGAGGGAAAGGGCACAAGTGAGCAAGGGGCAGTCAGAAAGAGAGAGACAGAGAGAGAAGCAGGGCTCACCAGGGTTTGTGTTTTACCCAAAGAGGGGCTCGTGTTCACCTGAAGTGGGGCTCGAGCTCACCCTATGTGGGATTCAAACTGTGACACAAACTGTGAGATCATGACCTGAGCCAAAGTCAGATGCTTAATGACTAAGCCACTCAGGTGCCCATTGAGTAGATATTTTAAAAGGCTTTGAGCACACAGTGTGTGCTGTGCTACATAACAGCCCCCCTCTGACACGTGACAAGTTCTCACTCAGCCCCTTGTGAACAGTTTAACAAACTTCCTTGGTTCTGTGGCTCTGGGATCTGCCTGACACCCAGGCCCGAGGTCACTGGGCATATGAGCAGACTGGGCCTGCACTGTCTCCTACCTGCAACTCAAATGTCTCCTCAATCAGCCTTGCTTCTCTGGCTAGGTTATAATCACAATCAGTAGGATTATATATTTGACTTATGTTTTAATCCTCTTTAGTAAACCAGGCTGAAGTCTGGCATAAATTAAAGGCTAGATAAATACTTCTTAATGGATTATATGACATCAGCAACCTGGCTAATGATTTTTTACTATGGCTACACTTGGGATTAAATCCAAACTCCTTGACCTACAAGTCATATTCTTGCCTCTGCTTCCTCCCATGTCATCCTCCCCTTGCTCACAATTCAGATCTCTTTAAAAATATCCTTGGAATAAACAAATCCTTGTCTGCTAGCTCTAGCTCAGTCTTTAAGTATTAGCCAAATATCTCACCTCCTCAGAGAGGCCTTTATAAAGTAAATCCTTTATCCCCTCTTGCACTGTTTTCTATCTCAGCTTCTTCCTTTTATTTTACAGAACTTAACACATTTGTAATTGGCATATTTTATTTGCTTATTTAAATTCAGGGCTGCCTCCTTACCAGATGAGATATTAACAGATGATATATTAACAGATTATATATATATATATATATATATATATATATATGTATATACATATGTATATACATATGCAAGTATGTATTCTATGAAAGCTTGGAACAAAGCAGGGCTCAATACCTGTTCACTGAATGAATAAATTAAATGTTATCCTTTCCCTGCATCAGTGGAAGGAAAAGGCAATGAAAGCATCAGAGCGTGACAGGGTCTCAGTGTGACAGGAGTTAATCCCAAACTATACTCATTATAAATGTTGACCCCAGAGCCAGGAGGTTGCCAACGCTGGAAACAGTGGCATTCACATGTCTGGTACCTGCCCTACCTCTCCATTGTGTTTCCTGGTCCTTCTGGATGCCCCAAGAATTTGGAACTAGAAACAGTGAATCAGTCTCTGAATGTAACATGTTGATTTATGGAGTAGCTTTCATGCTCCATGGACTGAGGGGCAGAGACCATGCTGGACTAAAGAGAGAAAAGAGTAAGAAAATGCACGCAGAGATGCAGAAAATGCACAGAGAGGGAAGAAAATAGAGAAGGAGAGAGAGACAGACCCTCAACTTTCTAGTTCTGTTTTTAGTCCCTTTCTAAGAATTACTGCCCCTCTAAAGTCTCTGCCACACACCCCTGAGTCCTTACAATAAGGACTTCTTTCTAATAAAACCAACTTAATTTAGCTTCAAACTGGTTCCTACCTAGCTGAAGGGCCTAATAAAGAGGGGATGTAGATTTTTCTTCTATCGTTGAAAAGGCTGTGTTTGAGAACATCCCAAAAGATATGTAAACAGTGTAGAGTTCCAGGTAGAGGTAGAAGCATTGAGACAAAGGCTGAGGCATGACCAGCAGATGGATGCGGACTAAATCTTAATGGAAGAATATCATCTCCAGGAGAGTTTGGAGTGAGACGTGTCAAGACACCAGCACAAAACCTTTAGAAATTTCCGTACACAAAGAGGAAAGAAAAGGAAAGAGGGAGATTCAGAAACCACTGTAAATCAGCATGTTGCTAAAATACAGCCATATTTTAAATGCATTAGGATTGTAGGGGTGCCTGGGTGGCTCTGGTTAAGTGTCCATCTCTTGATTTCAGCTCAAGTCATGATCTCATGGTTTAGGAGTCTGAGCCCCACATTGGGCTCTGAGCTGACAATGTTCAGCCTACTTAGGATTCTCTCTCTGCCTCTCCCCCTCCTCAAAAATAAATAAACTTTTAAAAAATAAATAAATGCATTAGGATTGTCAATATTTATAGGATACCTACAGGTTTTTGTTGCTTGTTTTGCTTTTAAATAGGGCAAATAATCACTTTGTGATGTGCCTGTTATGAACTCTAATTTTGAAGTACCAACCTATCTTAAAGCAAGATGTGTTACCATGAAAGATTCTACTTTCAGTTGTGGGAGAAGAGCAAGGCAGAGTAAATAGAACACTTTCAGGTGGTAAAATATTTCTTAAACATATAGCAGACTTGAATGTCTACGTAAGGAAAGGGAAGAAGGAATAGTAATATTCCAACTGTTAATTTCTTTCCACATAGCCAAAACTTGCTCCTTTGATTTTATGTCTCTTGTAATTGGCCCATATTTTTAATATTTCCTATCTTCTATCTAAACATTTTGTTTCAGCTCCCACTAATAGTTACTTTCCAAAATCAACAAAATCATCATGGCCTATTGCCAATTAATGAATAGTTTTAAATTACTTATTTTAAATCCCCAGCTGGCCAAATTCTATCCTAATACTTAACAATTAGGGCCACTAAATCTGTGGGAAAAGGAATAGCCACTATCCCAAAAGGGACAGAAATGGTTAAAAAAGAAATCATAGTCACTTGATGAATGTATCAGCAAATGATCAGAAATACATTAAGAGTCAAAAATAATTCCCAGATAGAGTAATATTGTACAGAAACATTTTATTTACTTAAAGTTATACATAAATAAATGTGACATAGTGACTGACCTACTAAAACCCATGGTGCTTTTCCTCAGAACAATGTAGAATATTTTCCTCAGATCAACATTACTATAGGAAAATAAAATCCTCCCAGGCCATGAAAACCATATATATTGTAAACCTATAAATTTTATTGTTTATTTTCATTCCAGTATAATTAACGTATGATGTTATATTAGTTTATATTAGGTGTGCAATATAGTGATTGAACAATCATGTAGATTACTTAGTGCTCATCAGAGTTAAGTGTACTCATAATCCCTGTCACCTACTTCACCTACCCCCCCACCCCCCCCTCCCCTGGTAACCACCAGTTAAACCTAAAATTAGTTTCACCAAAAAATAAAAACTTTTTTTTTTTTGGTTAAGTAGTCTCTACTTCCAGCATGGAGCCCAGCGTGGGGCTTGAACTCATGATCCCAAGATCAAGACTTGAGCGGAGATCAAGAGTCAGATGCTTAAGTGACTGAGCCACCCAGGCACTCCTAAAAAGATTTTCAATTAAATATTCAGCTTACTGTGGGATTGTGAAAAATCAAAATTTGGTAAATAATTCCTATTATGTAATTAGTAATGAATATAAATTGTCCTCATATGAAGAAAGCTTACAATAGAAACAAAAAACATGTATGTGGATACATTATAGAATTAGGTCTCTTTTTTCAGGCTGGCATTTTATGACTGATTCCACCACGATATTGGGCTGTGAGAGAGAGGACATTAATATTTCAGAGTAGCTATCTCTAAAACAGAATAGACTTTAAAAAATGGCCTTTTTATCAAATTTAGCAGTCAAATTCATGAAATCACTTTTCAGCAAAACAGCTGACTGACAGCTGTCATCAAACTCCATGTATCAAGGAATTTGCCCACTGGGTCTGTTGTAGGATTTATCATTTATCTTGTTACACATGAAGTCCACTGCCTTTCTCACAGAAGGGAATAGAAATGGACTTGGTCCCCTTCCTAACAACACCATTTCACAATTACTGCATCTTACTCCAGAAAATGTATTCTGACCAGAGAGAGGGAACCCTGGAGCTATCAAATGTGGCTAACTAGAAAGTAAAGGAAGGGTGGGGAAAAGCAAAGGATATGAAAATATTAAATTAGGCATAAAGACACATACTTTCATTCCTTAATATATTTCAATAAAATATATCCAACTGTAAAATAGGTTGTCAAGGATGTGGCTCATTTTGTTCCATATAAAGGTCCTAATATGATAACAAACTCATGTTTGGCTTGGCGTCAAACTTGTATACTTTAAGGGTATATACATTTTTACAAAGTCCCTGACCACCACGACCTTCACCCAAGCTCTGCCACTGCCTCCAGCACATTCAGAGCAACACTGAGACTTACAGTTGAGCCATAACCCTCACATCAAATCCTGACCGCTGACTCCCAGAAAAACAGAATGAAGGGGTGGGGGGTGGGTGTAAGAAAAAAAGGGCTTGAAACCCATAAGGGTTTAAAGTTGCTGAGATGTAGGGGTGGCTCAGTCGGTTAAGTGTCTGACTTGAGCTAAGGTCATGATTTCATGGTTCGTGGGTTGAAGCCCCACATTGGACTCTGTGCTGACAGCTCGGAGCCTGGAGCCTGCTTCAGATTCTGTGTCTCCTTCTCTCTGTCAGCCCCTCTCCTGTTCATGCTCTGTTTCTCTCTGTCTCAACAATAAACAATCATTAAAAAAGCTTTTTAAAAGTTGCTGAGATATATAACAAAAAGTTACTGAAATATAAATAATGCATTTATTTTAAATAAATTTTAAACTAAGTTTCTCTTTACAAGGTATTTGCTTAAACATGAGCTAACGTGTACTTAAACATGTGCTAACACCATAAAATATACTATAACCAACTGAATTTTTAACTCACTCTAAACTTAATGCAATTTACAATCAATTTAATAGGTAATGTTCACAGAAAAGTTTTTCTGTATTATGATGTGAAGAATATATTTAACTAAGTTTATAATTACCTACCATATACAAAACATTAAAAATGTACTGCTTCTGAGTTTTGGGAAATGTCATTAACTCGGTTTTGTTCGATTTTTCTTACACCTGGTATGCTAATTTTTAAATTTTAAAATATTTCAAAAATAGTTCCTTTTTTTCCCCTCTCATGCTCTTGGTGAAAGGTTAAGTTAATTAGAGGATTCAATATCCTTGATGAGATTTGACTCTATCATTTACTCACTTAGGTAAATATCTTGCTGAAATTGATCTGGAATTTTGCCTGAATAGAGGAATTATTTTGGGAAAGAAAAAAAATGGGATACAGTCTCCTGAATAAGGTGCTGGATAATGGGTGAGGGCATATGAAAAGTTTCCTTTTTTGGGGGGTGGGGGTACAGTGAAGCTGGGGGGCAAAAACATTTAATCTCAATCAGTTTTCCCTTTGGGACCTGGCAGTCTTTCCCTGAGGCAAATAATGGGTGATCAAAGCTCTAGCAGGCATGTCAGGGTTTAGTTCGAAAGCACCAATGCTCTGTGTACCCTCACTATAGTCCTGGCTCCACAGGCCATCTGTAAAATTTCATTCCCTGTTCCTATACAGAATAACCCAAAAATCTTTTCCCATCTCTTCAGTCTTCTATCCCTTGGACTCAGCCATGGGAACCTCCAGAAACAATCCTACCCGAACACCAATATGACAGACAGAATCCTAAGAATAATCCCCAGTAACCATCATCTTTATGTGATGCCCACTCTGGTGACTACGATGGACTAGCACTACAATGATTATGTCTTGACATGGCAAATAAAATTAAGGCTTCTAATCAGCTGACCTTAAAATAGGGAGATTATTCAGGTGGGTCAGGCCTATTTAGGTGAGCTCTTTAAAAGCAGAGAATTTTCTCTAGCTGGTGAATCCAGGGGGAAATCAGAGAGATTTAAAGCATAAAAAAGATCCAAAGTGTCATTACTGTTTTGAAGATGGAGAAGGCCACACACAAGGGGCAGAGTAGCCTCTAGACAGTGACAGCTGGTGAACAACCAGCAAGGACCTCAGAACTAAATTCTGCCAAGGCCTGAATGAGCTTTGGAAGTGAGTGAGCTCTTCCCCATGGCTTCCAGCTGAGAGCTCAGGTGGCTGAACCTTGAATTTGGCCTTGGAACCAAGCATAGAACCTACTTGATCTCACCTGGGCTTCTTACCCTTAGAACTGAGACTGTAAATGGATGTTGCTTTAAGTGACTAAATTTGTGGTAAATTGTTACACTGTAACAGAAAGCTGATACAATTGGAATTTGCAGCAGTACTTTTACTTTGGACCAGATTTAGACCTCCAATTTTTAATTCTTTTTATCAATATTTCATATCTGAAATTCCTGCTTCATAAAATAATTACATGGATTCATAAAGTGATAAAACAAATATGAAGACTGGTTAGACATTTACTTCTATTTTTTATCACGCCTTCTCTCGTTATGCTCTGAGTATTAGGAGCCATGAAGATATTTGTTAAATAGCTGGTAATTAAACAATCATATACCACATGAAAAACAATGACTTTTAGGGGTGCCTACGTGGCTCAGTCTGTTAAACATTTGACTCTTGATTTCAGCTCAGGTCATATTTCACGGTTCCTGAGTTCGAACCCCGTATTGGGCTCTGCCCTGACAGTGCAGAGCTTGCTTGGGATTCTCTCTCTGCCTATCTCCTGCTCACTCTTTCTCTCTCAAAAATAAATAAACTTTTAAAAAATGCCTTTTAAAGCACTCATTTATTTTGGGGAAAAAATCATATGTAAGATACATATTTTTTCCTCTTTATCATCATCATCACCAAAATTACCATTAGCTACCACTGAATTTTTTAAGCGCTAAAGTGCTTCCCGTAGCACTTAATACACATCTTATTTAAATTTTATTTTATTTTTTATCTTTTTATTTTACTTTTGAGAGAGAGACAGAGTATGAGCGGAGGAGGGGCAGAGAGAGAGGGAGACACAGAATTGGAAACAGGCTCCAGACTCTGAGAAGTCAGCACAGAGTCAGACCTGAGGCTCAAAGTCACAGGCCGTGAGATCATGACCTGAGCCAAAGTCGGACACTTAACTGACTGAGCCATGCAAGTGCCCCTCTTATTTAACTTTTAAAACAATGCAGGTTATTTTAAAAAACTCAGAAGTTCAGAAAGGATATGTTTCAGGGTATTTGTGTGTCCTGTGGTTGGGAGGGTGGTTAGGACAGGTATTTGGACTGAAACCTAGGAAGGAGTAGTTACATTTCCACCATAGACCATGACGACTAGCATGTTTAGCATTGAGGGTTTTTTTTAGTGTTTGTATTTATTTATTTGTTTGTTTCTTTTTTGAGACAGAGAGAGCATGAGCAGGGCTAGGGCTGGGAGAAAGGGGGGCAGAGAATCCAAAGCAGGCTCCATGCTGATAGTAGAGAGTCCAATGCAAGGCTCAAACTCACCAACCAGCAGATCATGACCAGAGTTGAAGTTGGTTCCTCAACCGACTAAGCTACCCCCACCTTGGAGCCCCAACACTAAGTTTAAAATGGATAATGTTGGGGGCACCTGGGGGCTCAGTCGATTGAGTGGCCTACTCTTGATTTTGGCTCATGTTATGGTCCCAGGGATCCCAGGCTCTCTCTCTCTCTCAAAAAAAAAAAATTAATAAAATTAAATAAAGTAGGTAATGTTTGGCTGGCAAAATGGAAAAGAGAATTGAAGAGTCTAACTAGCAAGGTAATCAGTTAGGAAATTTTTAATAGTTTTTGCAAAAGATAATAAAAATCCCCATCGGTCTCTAAACCTTTTTATTTTTAAATGTTTTTGGCACCTCTGAAATATGTAATTCCATGTTTTACTAGAGGCTTACAAAATAAATGTAGCACATAATTTATCTTGCAATGATCAAAGTTCATCACTAGACACTGTTGATACTATTGAGCCCAGGAAACAGTACTTGCCTCTGAGATTACTGTTCAGGACTTTCATCAAATGAGCTGTTTAGGTTTCTTACATAGCCAGGGGCCTTTGCTGAATTGCTAACTACATAGAACCATTTACTTTTCCTTCTTTAGCCACAGTATATTTATTTTTTTAATTTCAGTAGAGTTGACATGCAATGTTGCATTAGTATAAAGTTTACAACAGAGTGATAGGACAAGTTTATAAGTCATGCTATGCTCACTGAAAGTGTAGCTACCATCTGACACCACACATCACTATTACAATATCACCGATTATATATTTTATGCTGTGCCTTTTATCCTCATGACTTACTTCTTCCATAACTGGAGAGCTGTATCTCCCATTCCCCTTCACCCATTTTGCTCATGTCCCTATCTCCTTCTCCTATGGCAAATCAATTTGTTCTGTATATTTAGACATCTGATTCTGCTTTTTGTTTCTTCATTTTCTTTTTTTTAGAATTCACACATGAGTGAAATCATAGTGTTTGTCTTTCTCAGTTTGACTTATTTCACTTAGCATAATATCATCTAGGTTGATCCATGTTGTCACAAATACCATGATCTCATCATTTTTATGGTTGTGTAATATTCTGATACATATATATAAACCATGGAAGGAGTCTTACAGAATATAGATAGGTCTTCTGGCATCAGCCGTTATCTTACTCAGTGAATCAGAATTAGATTCTAAGTTAAAAGATAACAATGGAACATTATTCAGCCTTAAAAATAGAATGATCTGACACATGGGGCGCCTGGGTGGCTTAGTCGGTTAAGCGTCCGACTTTCGCTTAGGTCATGATCTCGCGGTTCGTGGGTTCGGGCCCCACGTCGGGCTCTGTGCTGACTGCCAGCTCAGAGCCTGGAGCCTGTTTCAGAGTCTGTATCTCCCTCTCTCTCTCTGACCCTCCCCTGCTCACGCTGTCTCTCTCTCTCTCCTAAAAATAAATAAAAATATTTAAAAAAAAAAACAAAAAGAATGATCTGACACGTGCTATAATACAGGTGAACCTTCAAGACACTATGCTATGTGAAATAAGCCCATCACACACACACACACACACACACACATTCTATGATTCCACTTATATAAGTAATCAAATTTATATACAGAGAAAGTAGAATGATGGTGGCCAAGGGCTGAGAAGAGGGAAGAGTGGAAACTTATTTTTTAAAGGGTCAAAATTTCATTTGGGGAAGATGAAAATGTTCAGGACATGGATGGTGGGGATGGTTGCACAACAATATGAATGCACTTAATGCCACTAAATGGTGCATGGAAAAACTGTTAAAGTGGCAAATTTTATGTTATATATATATTTTACCACACACACAAAAAGCAACTATGTTGATGAGACAGCCCAAGGAAAATACGAACGAAAAGAGAAGTGTACTGAGAAAAGATCAAGGGAATGACACAGAGGGCTTGTGGAATCAGCACAACCTGAAAAACTGAGGCTGTTGGCCATCAGGGGCAGGGGTTTCCATGGAAGTCTGCAGGTGGAGAGAGAGACGAGAAGGACACAGGTGACGGTGACTATAGAGAAATCAAGTCCCTGCCACTCAGAGGATAACAACTGAACCTGGCAGCAAGGGAACTTCAAGAAGAGGAATAGTGTAGACAAAAGACAGATTAAAATACACTCAATAAATGGGAGACAAGAAAGCAAAGACACAGGGTGTAGACGGCAATTTTTTAGGAAACTATAATTTACTTTGGGGAGAATGACAAAGATAATAGAAGCTCACGATTCCTTATCCAAAACATTTAGGTCCATAAGGTTTTAGAATTCAGGATTTTTCTGATTTTGAAGAGAGAAGATAATGCACATATGTTTATTGTACAATAGCTGTAGGAGAGTTTGGGAGAGCAGACAGTTATCAAATAAGTCATTTATCTGCAGAAAAAGAGAAGAATATTTACACTTAGTGGAATAAATACCTCAAGTGAGTTAAGGTTTTGTTTTGTTGCTTTACCACAAACTAATAAAAAGTTTGTTTTCAGAGATTTTCAGATTTTAAATTGTGGCAAAAAGAATGTGAAGCTGTATTCAAAATAATCAGTAGACAGGAGGCCAGAAGTAATGAAAGAGAGAATCTCTGAGATGAGATTCTAGGATATTCAGTTTACAATAACATAGGGTATCACATCCTACATTTAACTTCTCCTTTTATGTATACAGGTAAGCTAAGACATATAATTCCAAACTCAAGTTGTACTGACTTTTTTCTCTGTCATCTAAATTAAATTGTAATTTACTAAAGATTCTTTCAAATCTAGTGCTTTAAAGAAAACACAACTTCCTTTATGAAATCATTGATGATGGATAGCTTTGCTAATAGACCAATCTTGGGGAAATGATCATTGCTGTAAGAAATGAAGATAAAAAATTTAATTAAAAAAACTATAGTCATAAAATAAGGAACATGTAAGAATGGGGTTTTCAAACTAGACTTACAAATGATGCTTCTGGAAGTAAGAAAAATGTAATGATTTAAAAAAGTTAAACCTCCACTGCAAATCATGGATTAAAAGTAAATTGTTTTATCAAATCTTATTCCAGTTACTTTCCTAGAATCCTAAGGCTAAATGTTCTCAGTTCTGATCTATCATTTAGTTACATGATTTGGATAAAGTCTTTATCCAAATGGATAAATAAAATACTTTATCCAAATCATATAACTAAATTTGCAAAAGTAACTTGCCATCCACTTAAATCATGACATCCTGTTTCTCTCAGTGGAGTTTCTGATACGCTGGTGCTTCAAGTGGCTGCCAAACACCCTTTGTCTTCTCAGAACATGGACCTAGAGGGGAATGGAAACCACATGCACTTGAGTGTGAAAAGGACTGGGGAAAATCCATGCTCAGGTCTTTTTGCCAGGCCGATTAGCAACCAAGCTTTTCTATAGCACACAAGATAAAATCTGACATTCCCACAGTTGAATTCTCTGCTCACCACTCCTAGTCATGGATTTGACCTTTGGATTTTGTTTTCACCTGATTCATCCCTAGAAACATAAAAGGGCCTTCCCATAGAATCCTAACAAGTTAGTGGTAGGGGTTGGATATTATTGATACATTCAAATGAATAAAGTATATCCAGTATCCTTTATCTTTCAGCTAAATCAGAGAACCCGCTTTCCCAGAGAATAAGAATCATTACAGTCCACTGAGTCTTGCTTTCCAATCATTTCTGTGGCAGCTGGCTACTGGGAAGTTGCTAGGGAATTGAAAGGCAGTGTGAGGAGGGGCAGATGGCTCCTTTGGGTTTATTTTGCCAAATATGGCAGCTGTGAAACTCACTAACGTTCCAGGTGTCCATATAAAATGCTTGCAGAAGGGGCCAAGCTGAGGAGGAGCCACAGAGCAACCATCCGGATGTGTTTCTCTTTCTAGTGTTGTGGAATAAGCTCCTGAGAACGTTACACTCAGATATGTAACAAAAGTATCCAACCAGCACTTGATCCAAAAGTGTAATCAGACCCCAGGAATCAGCTAAAAGTGGTAACAGCAAGTATTTTCTTTACTAAAGTAAAACCCAGGAAGATAGCAATTAACAAGGGAAACAATAAGGCAGTTAAGGGTACAACTTAATTGGCCAAAGTAACTTTAAGAGAAAAAAATATTTAGCTTTATCATTTGAATGAGATTGTATTGATTTTCATATTAGTTTCTGAGCATACAAAATGTTCCAAAGATATCTTGCAAATATCATGACAATATGCCTAATACATATTAGCATGATAGGAGATTGGGAACAAAAAAGGTGGATTGAATAATACCTTAATTAAAAGGCACACACACACACACATATATACACACATACACACAAATACCTGTGTATGTTTTACCAGATAACAATCATATAATGTAGATTTATAAAAATAAGTCAGGGATATCTAAAAACAATATAGAACATGTTCATATGAAGTATAATTCTGTAATAAAATGTAGATAATTGTTCAAATGTTTATAACTAGTAAAAAACTGAGAAAGAAGCAAATCCAAATTTGGAGAAAAATTACTTGTGTTTATTTTAATAGCCTTTCAATGCGATATTTAGATTTTAAAGGGCACAGTAGAAACTACCTCATGTAGATAACGTTTTTCTTGAATTTTTCTACATCTATGGAATTTCCTCACTTTGAAAAGGTTGTGAAATTATGAGATCAAATTAACATTTATATAATTTCACCAAGATAGAGGTCTATGTTCACTAACTGGAATTATAGAAAACTACTCTGTGTGTGTGTGTGTGTGTGTGTGTGTGTGTGTGTGTGGTGTAGGGGGTGTGAGCATGTTTGTGTGTGTACACATATACATGTAAATGTGTCTAACAAGGCTTTACATCAATTTAAAAAACATGAGACTTATATGCTACTCTTCAGTGATGCAGTGTTCATTGTTGGATTTAATTTAATAAGGTTAATTATTATATTTTTGCTCTGGTATATGTACATGTGTCTATACAGATACAGAAAGCTCTTCACTTTTTATCATGCCATGAACCCCTTCAGCAGTCTGGAGTAAGGTAGTGTACCAGCCTTTTTTCACAATATTGGTTTGATTTTAAATGTCAAAAATAAAATACATAGGACTACAAAGGATATCAATTATGTTTAAGTGCAATCATCAAAATATATTAAAAACCAAATTTATATGCTTCTTTATTAAAGCATGAAATGACAACAGCTAGTAGTGTGCCTAAAAGCTTATGGCAGTGGGAAACATAAATGGTACTTTGAGATCCTGATGACAATTGTGATGCAATATGAAAATATATGTGATATCTATTGTTTATAATGTTACAGGTAATGCTAATACTGCTGTGAAGCATTTGCTACATTCAAAGTGGAAAGTAACACTTTTATTTCATTTAGCATTCCCTTTAGAAAGGGATTTGTGGATCATGGAGTCAGGGTAAGGAACAGGTTTTCTAAACCTCCCCACTACACCTCCTGGGGTGTTAACATTAATAATGAAAAAAATGAAAACAAATAATTGGATAATGTTTCCCAAGAGACTTCCATGATATAAAAACACATATAAGCATGTCTCTGTACACATTAATGTGTGAAAGAATAAAATACTGAAAGTGTAATATATCAACCATTAAATAAGGATTGTCTGCAAGTGTTGGGATTCTTATTGCTTCTTCAACATATCTTCTTTACAGTTTCTTTGTTTTTTTCCTTTAATTGAGTTGAAATTGATATAACATGCAATGAATGAACCATTTCAAAGTATACAAGCTGGTGGCATTTAGTGCGTTCCTAATGTTGTGCAAACAACTACTCTCTCCAGTTTCAAGTCTTTTCATCACTGCTGAGGAATATCCCCTACCCATGAAGTAATCACATCCCAATCTCCCCTCCCCTCATCTCTTGGCAACCATTAATCTGCTTTCTATCTCTATGGATTTGCTTATTCAGGATATTTCAGGATATTTCCTATAAAATTAATACAATATGTAATCTTTTGTGTCTGGCTTCTTTCAGTTAGCATAACGTTTTTGAAGTTCATCCATATTGCAGTGTGTATCAGGTCTCTATTCCTTTTTAGAGTGAAATAATATTTCATTATATGTTTATGCCATAATTTGTTTATCCATTCATTCACTGGTGGACATTTGGGTTATTTCCACCTTTTGGCTATTATAAATAATGATTTTATGAACATTTATGTTCAAATTTATTTTCTTTATTTATTTTGAGAGAGACAGAGAATGTGAGCAGAGGAGGGGCAGAGAGAGAGGGAGACAGAGAATCCCAACCAGGCTCTGGACCGTGAGTGCAAAGCCTGATTATGGGCTCAAACTCATGAACCGTGAGATCATGACCTGAGCTGAAATCAAGAGTAAGACGCTTAACCGACTGAGCCACCCAGATGTCCTTCAAATTTCTGTCTGAACATATATTTTCATTTATTTTGGGAGCATACCTAGGATTGTAGCTGTTGGTTTCTTATAGTCATTTATGTCTAACTTTTTGAAGTACTAACCAACAGTTTCTTACAGTGGCTACACCATTTTGTATTCCCACCAGCAACTTACAAGAGTCTTTATTTCTTGGCATCCTTGGGAAACCTTGTTATTTTTCATTTCGTTTCTTTTTTAAAAATTTATATATTTTTAAATTTACATCCAAGTTAGTTAGCATATAGTGCAACAATGATTTCAGGAGTAGATTCCATAATGTCCCTTACCCATTTAGCTCATCACCCCTCCCACAACACCACCAGTAACCCTGTTTGTTCTCTATATTTAAGAGTCTCTTGTGTTTTGTCCTCTTCCCTGTTTTTATATTATTTTTGCTTCCCTTCCCTTACATTCAGGTGTTTTGTATCTTAAAGTTTTAATATGAGTGAAGTCATATGATATTTGTCTTTTTCTGACAGACTAATTTCGTTCAGCATAAAACCCTCTAATTCCATCCATGTAGTTGCAAATGGCAAGATTTCATTCTTTTTGATTGCCGAGTAATATTCCATTGTGTATATACATACCACATCTTCTTTATCCACTCATCCATCAATGAACATTTGGGCTCTTTCCATACTTTGCCTATTGTTGACAGTGCTGCTATAAACATGGGGGTGCATGTGGCCCTTCAAAACAGCATACTTCTTTCCCTTGGATAAATACCTCATAGTGCAATTGCTGGGTTGTACGGTAGTTCTATTTTTAATTTTTTGAGGAACTTCCATACCATTTTCCAGAGTGGCTGTACCAGTTTACATTCTCACCATCAGTGCAAAAGAGATCCTCTTTGTCTGCATACTTGCCAACATCTGTTGTTGCCTGAGTTGTTAATGTTAGACACTCTGACAGGTGTGAGGTGGTATCTCATGGTGGTTTTGATGTGTATTTCCCTGATGATGGGTGAATTTACTGCCATTATGTTTCTGGTAGAGTTGGAGTGTCTGGTGGTATTCTCTGGTACTTTTGCTTTTGCTTTTGCTAGTCTTTTTTGCTTTTGGAATTTACTTATTTATTTATTTTCATCTTTTCTCCCCTCAGAGAGTCCCTCTTAAAATTTCTTGCAGAGCTGGTTTAGTGGTCACAAACTCTAATTTTTGTTTGTCTGGGAGACTTTTAACCTCTCCTTCTATTTTGAATGACAGCCTAGCTGGATAAAGAATTCTTGGCTGTGTATTTTTCCGATTCAGCACATTGAATATATCCTGCCACTCCTTTCTGGCCTGTCAAGTTTCTGTGGCTAGGTTTACTGCAAACATGATCTGTCTTCCCTTGTAGGTTAAGGACTTTTTTTCCCCTTGCTGCTTTCATGATTCTTTCCTTGCCTGAGTATTTTGTGAATTTGACTATGATATGCCTTGCTGATGATTGGTTTTTGTTGAATCTAATGGGAGTCCTCTGTGCTCTCTGGGTTTTGATGTCTGTGTCTTTCCCCAGGTTAGGAAAGTTTTCCTCTATGATTTACTCACGTAGCCAACCTTTCTACCCCTTTTTCTCTCTTTATCTTCTGGAACTCCTATGATTCTAATGTTGTTCCTTTTTAATGAGTCACTAATTTCTCTATTATTAAATCGTACTCTTTTGCCTTAGTCTCCCTTTTTTTTCTGCTTCATTTCTCTCTATAAGTTTGTCCTCTGTATCACCAATTCACTGCTTTGCCTCATCCATCCTTGCCACTATGGCATCCACTGGAGATTACAGTTCAGTTAAAGCATTTTTTATTTCATCCTGATTAGCTTTGACTTCCTTTATCTCTGAATAAAGGGATTCTAATCTATTTTCTACTCCAGGTAGTATTCTTATTATCGTGATATTAAATTTTGGTTCAGACATCTTGCTTGTATCTGTGATGGTTAAGCCCCTGGCTTTCATTTCTTCCTGCTCTTTCTTTTGGGGTGAATTCCTTTGTCATTTTGAAGGAAGAAAATGAATTAATGAGGTAAAAAAAATTTAATTAAAATTAAGAAAAAGATTAAAAAATTAAAAACAGCACACACACACACACACACACACACAGAAATCAAATAAATGATGCTAGATCCTAGGTGTGTTTTGGTCTAGGTATTGAAAAGGGCTTGACAGGGCTTAGAGAAAAAGGAAAAAAGAAAAAAATGGAAAACGTTTGAAAATTTGAAAAAATGAATACAATGAAATAGAATAAAATGAAATGATGGAATTAAAATAGAATTTGAAAAACTTGCAAAGAAGTAAAAAATATAGTAGAAAAATTTAAAGAGAAATATTTTTAATAAAAATTGAAAATAAAATAATTTTTTTCTGTATTTTAGAAAAAGAAACGAAAAAGAAATTGTATAGATGGACCAGTGAACAGACTGAAATCTCATTGAAATTACATCGTTTTCCCCTAGATGTCAACCTACGAAGCACTTTATAGTCTGTAAACTAAGCTGGCGGAAACTTGCGTTCCTGAAGAGTGAGGTTGGCTCAATTGGGTGGGGTTTAGTGTACGATCTCCATTCTCCACTAGATGGCGCTGCTTAGCTTACTGGGGTGGATTGTTGCCGCGCTCTTAAGTGTGTATGCACATGCGCGGGTGGGGAGAAAATGGCGCCACCCAGCTACCAGCTCTTTAGTATCCGAACCGTGTTCTCCCAGATCAGCAATAGCATACCTGTCCTTTGTCTCTGGCGTCTATCTACTTTCCGTGTTTACATTGTCCGTGACCAAGCCGTCAAGTTGCCAGGCGGCACCTCCCTCCTGAGTTTTATCTCCCATAAGGCTGTTTTTCCCGACCCCTTACTTCGGAGGGCCTGCAGCTTTGACCCGTTCTGCCCCTCTGCAGGAGGATCTCACCAAGCAATGGGCCCCCCAGGAACATTCGCAGGACTGTGCTGCTGCTGATGCCCAGAGACTGTGGCAGGGTGCCAGTCTGCCCCAGAAAAAGTTCACGCAATCCTGTATCACCAGCTTTTCAGGGATTATGGAAAATCACAACACACATCTGGGACCAGGCTTCACTCTTTACAACCTTGTTCCAGCACCAGCGAGTGTGCATGTTTTCCAGGATCCGGTGGGACCTTTGCCTGTGGGAAGTCCTCCCAGAAGGGGAACTGCCTCCCCCCATGTGGCCCATGGACCTCTGGACTTCACTCTGCACCTGAGGATTCACCGTTGCACCAGAGCACCACCAGGTATCCAGCCACGGAGTTTCAGACTCTGCGTTTCCTCTGTTTATAGTCTTAATGGAATTTAAACCCTCTCCTTTCTCCTTTTTAAGTTCAGTCCCTGTGGCTGTTTCCACGTTTCCATTTTCTCTACAGCTGCTTTCGGGGACGGGGTGCTTTTCCCATATTCTCCCCTTCTCTCTGTTCTCTCTCTGGGAACAAAAACAACTCCCTGCCCTCCAGGGCTTCTGTCTCCCTCAGTTTACCTCTCTGTGCCGCATACCTGCTGAGCTCTGTCATTCAAGTTGTGCAGATTGTGTTAATCCTCAAATCAGTTTTCTAGGTGTGCAGGATGGCTTAGCATTGATCTGGCTGTATTTCATGGACGCAAGACACAAAAAAAACCTTCTATGCTCCTCTGCCATCTTGGCTCCTCCCCTCTTTTTTTTTTTTTTTTTGTCATAAGTTTTCTAGTAAGTGTGAAGTGGTATCTCATTTCAATTTTGATTTCCATTTCCCTGATGGCTAATGGTGTTGAAATCTTTTCACAAAGTTGTCCGTCATTTGCATAGCTTCTTTGAAGAAATATTTGAGTCTTTTTTCCTTTTTAAAATTGAGTTGCTTGCCTTTTTGTTGTGTTTTAAGAGTTCTTTATATACATGCTTGACATTAAACCCTTATCAAATATATAATTTGCAGGGGCACATGGGCGGATCAGTCGGTTAAGTGTAGTACTTTGGTTCAGGTCATTATCTCACAGCCTGTGGGTTTCGAGCTTTGTGTCGGGCTCTGTGCTGACAGCTCAGAGCCTGGAGCCTGCTTTGGATTCTGTGTCCCCTCTCTCTTCCCCTCCCCTGCTCGAACTCTTTCTCTCTCTCTCGAAAATAAACCAACATTAAAATATTTTTTTTATAATTTGCACATAATTTTCCCCATTTTATAGGTTGTCTTTTCACATTCTTGATAATGTACTTTGATGCACAAAAGGTTTTAATTTTATGAAGTCTTATTTATTTTTTATTTGTTGCTGTAGTTTCATTCTTATTAGAGCAACCATGCAATATGTGCCTATGTAGGTATATATATGTATGTGAGCATACATACATACACACATACATATATATGCTTATAGCATGCAAATGTTTGTTGTATATACACATGTGTTTACATGTATGCACATGTATGTGTATATGTATATACACATATGTATACATGTGTATATATTTATAATATATGAACGCATACATCGTTAATTAAGAAAAATAATTAATAAGTACAATTAATAAAAATAAAGCCAGTATTTTCATATACAGTAATGTCTTACATCTTTTCTTCAACATTGTGTTAAGTGTCATCACATCAAGTAAGGCTCTGCTCAATTTAATTTAGTGATTTGCTTAAGAGTGAACAAATTAAGAGGCAGAATCTACCGTCTCTAAATATTAGGCAATAACATTCATTTGATACATTAAGAGTGAATAATGACTCATAAATGCAAACTGCTATGGTAATATATGAAGGATTTATAGTAAATTTAGTTAATATTTATTCAGTGCTAAATGCTGTGAAGAGATGGTGGGTCTTTGAGGAATTCAAGGCCGACTGGAGTAATACAGATTGGAAAGGGGAGAACAAGAATTCAAACCTATCAGTCTAAATCTCAGGGCTCATGATCATAACCTCTCTGGATGCTAATTCCCACTTGAGACATTAAACTTTGACAATTGAGCAAATATTTTAGTAGTCTACCTGCAAAGTTCATATATTCAAATGTGTACATACACATGAACACACACACACACACATACACAATATTACATGAATCAAAATCTCAAATTATAGTATAGCTATGATAACGAGAGCCAGAGAGGAGGAAATAAAGATTCAAAAAAATAGGCAGGAAACTAAAAATACGTGTTGAGTAATAACATCAGTAATTATTATAATAAAGAAGAAAAGGGCTTGGAAAAGGTGATGTAGGAAAAATCCCATCCTGTGCTTTAATGTATCCTATTTTTCTTTTCTAAAAACAATCATCCCAAGAGGGTTCCGTCTGTAATCTACCACAACAAAATAGCGTGGCTTTGAGAAAATAACATACTGGGGAGACAATTACCTGCCGGATACTGCATACCCAAAATCTACCCTTAACACACACATAATGAAGGTCATTATCTGGTTGTGCTGACAAGGCACCTGTATCTACAGAGAGGTGACCTTGATGAGAAAATCAAGCAAAACCATCCTTCAGAATGGTATGGTTGGTAATTAGTGGAATTAAAAAATATATTTTATACATTATATAACTATAAATAAAGGAAACAAGGTAATCCTTGTGGGCTGGAAAATTACTTCTCCATGCAGTGTCCTTGTATGGTATTTTGGTGTGGCAAAGCAAGAATTTAACCGTATGATTCTACTCTATTGGGAAAAATATGACTGCACATTTCAGGGAATCTGTGTCCTACATACAAGTATATATTCCTCACCCTAAACAATTAAAAGCAAACTCAGATCTATAGTAGAAGAGTAAATGCTGAACATTTTCTAAAAACATGGCCTATTAGCTCTTACTTGACAAACCTTACTTACCTTTCTTAATAGTTTTGTTTTTAATATTTTCTTTTTAAGACTATGTATTTTGAAGCCACAAAAGAAAAACTGCTTCATGGGGCGCCTGGGTGGCTTAGTCGGTTAAGCGTTCGACTTTCACTTAGGTCATGATCTCGCGGTTCGTGGGTTCGAGCCCAGCGTCGGGCTCTGTGCTGACTGCCAGCTCAGAGCCTGGAGCCTGTTTCAGTCTGTGACTCCCTCTCTCTCTCTCTGACCCTCCCCTGCTCACGCTGTCTCTCTCTCTCTCTCTCTCTCCTAGAAATAAATAAAACATTTAAAAAAAAAAAAAAAAGAAAAACTGCTTCATGTATATGGTATCATAATAGACCAATAATTTTCTAACTGGTACTAATTTCACTAGGAAAAAGAAATTAAGAAAGAAAATTTAACACCTGTAGTAAAAATAACTCTGAAATGTACTATCTTCTTCCTGACTTCCTTAATTTCATATGCATAGGCTTTGTTCCAGTTAGTCTGTTTATAAGATAGTTGTTTTAAAACTCAGAATGTGTTTTCCCACAGAAACCATGTCATAACCAGAGGCTGGGTCCTCAGGCCAGGCTTTTGGAGTAAAGCTTCCTGCTCAAGGTCACACAGCTCACATTACCTGAGCAGAAACAGGAAGAAATTAACAAAAATAGACTCACTTGGACCCTGAATCCTACCCAGTCACTGGCCAACGACTTCAGTCTCCCTTGAACTCTGGGCTCTAAGCTGGTTCTCACATCTCCATAGGACTGCAGTCTACCATAGATGGAATACCTTTCAGTATTCTTCCTGAAGCAAGGAGTGCCCACCTTCCCAGCTGGAGTGATGGGAAATGGACAGAGTAGCCCATAACCTGTGCAAAGATATCCAAGAGTTTCCCAAACAGGGGAAGTAATTTCAGCATTTTTGGGGGGACCGTCCTCCCATGAGCCCAGGAAAGACTGCCCTAAGCAGCAATACACACGTTTGCCTGTCCTCCCCTCCCATCAGCTGTCACTTCTGCTGTCAGAGTCCCTGCCACTAACAGACTACCGACTTGCAATTTGCTGCTTCTAATCCGTCATCTGAAAAATCAGATGACCAGAGCTGTTAGAACTGTGTGTAAATTGAGAGCCAGGCTCTGAGAGATAGCCAGAGACCCTGTCCTTGAGGAGAGCATTAGCAGGTTTCCTGGCAGCCATTTCTTTTCTTCTCAGACCTTTCCTTATCTAACTCCCTGTTTGACAGTCTGAAAAAGCTGACCCCCTTCTGCAAGAGGCATTCCTGTGTAGAGTACAGTGGGGAACAAACCAAAAGAGACACACAGGTATCCTATACCACTTCAGACTCAAAAAATATCTGTGTTCCATCTCCTCACCAGCAAAATGGGTATAAACATATAGGGATAGAATGGCATAATGGATTAAAAATTATAAGCTGCTTTAGAATGAGATATGAAAATCATAAGCTTTAAAAAGAACTATCATCATTCTTAGAAGTCTCTAAAGCACCACACTGCAGGGCAAATCCAGCCTGCTACCTGCTTTTGTAAATAAAGTTTTATTGGAGCACAGCCTCACTGACTCCTTTATATATTTTCTGTGGCTTCTCTTATGCCACAGGGCAGAGTTTGGTAGTTGCAAAAGAGATCATATGGCCTACAAAGCTGAAAACCTTTACTATCCAGTTTTTTGCAGAAGTTTTTCTGACCTATCTTATCGAGTAATGTTTTATTTTCAAGCAAGTAAGGTTTCATTTTCACACACACACAAATTGCTTAATATGGCATATTTCACAACACAGACCATAAGCTTAACAGAAGACCTTCAAGAATAATAACATGTGTTATATTAGTAACACATGAGAAATTCATTACACAAGTTTTCTGTTATGTAAATCTGATACAATGAACAGAAAAGTCCTCAGAATTATTTTAAATTCAATTCTTAAAAGAATAATGAGCTCAGAGCTGAGATTTATTTCTGGTGTATATTTTAGAGGAACAAAATCAGTATTGCATTATCCCTGTTGTGTCTCACAGCAATGAGGGTGACAGAGCCGCCCAGAGTTGTCAGTGCCAAACACATTGCGGGAGCTCAAATATTAATCAAAATGACATCTCCAATTTTTTCCCCTTCCTAATCAGGCCTAAACATCATGGGACATCCGGCAAATCAATAAGAGAAACTAGATGCCCTCATCACTCCCAACCTGGCAGTGCTGCATTTTTAGCCAGAAGATGAGGGCCTTCACTGTTACATAAAAACTTCCCTGCTTTGGTTGTTTGCCTCCCCAGGGAATGAGCATGCCCACCTATGGCTCCAAACCTTACCCTGGCATGCATCCCCCTATGCCGCTTGTCACAGTAAGAAACATTTGTTACAGTTTCAAGATAAAATAGGAATGGGGACACATGGCTCTAGAATATGCCTGTGCATCTTACCCCAGAGAATAAATACATGAATACATAAATCCCATGAATAAAGTGAGAATAGGCTGTTTTAAAGGGTTGTGAAAAACTGACAAATTCTCATATTCTATCCTCCACACCGGGGGAAGGTGGGGCAGGGAGTGACTTATATCCCACCCTTGACCTTGCACCAAAGCAGACTTCTGGCACAGTTGAGAATGGTTTACTTTTTGCCTCAGTCCTCTTCCCTGCCTTTTTTTCTAGGCCCCTTTCCCACAAATCTGTGTCTCACACCTCCTACTTCCTCTATGAGCTTAAGAGTTGTTCCAATGCTGAAAGACCTGGATGGAAAATGCCTTATTGTCAATTTATTCTGCCTTCATGTATTTAGAGGAGGCAGAGTACTGGGGAAGTGGAGCAGGGAGTAAGTTTGTTCACACCTGGAACTAAGTGTGAACCTTCTAGCAAAACTAAAAGAGAAGAACCCAGGAAAACTGACTAGAGTAGAAAATACACGGACTTATACCTGAGGAGATGAGACAGGCCCCATGAACTCCAGAAACCGTAGGGAAGACTTAGAGGAGAAAGCAACTTACAGTTGGGCAGCCATGATCTAAGAGCCACCACAGGGGCCAGAGTTAAGGTAAACTCATTTTTACTCAGTCTACTAAAGTCCAAGAAAATTTTTTAGTTCATTCATTCATTTATGTATCCATGTGCCACATACATCAGTGAGCAAGCATGATCTATAGCCTCTTAGGCCTTTTTTCAGCCAAACTGTTTTGGTCTTAGCTGGTATTTTTACACTAATTTTATGAAACTGTAAATGGAAAAGCTTCCCGATCCTGGATTTTCCCACTTCTACAGAGAAATGATGCAACAGAAATCTAGCCCAGTGAATGTGATGGTAGTATTTTAGTCAGATGAAATCCAACTAGGGAAAGAAAAAGTACTTCATTCTATTTTAAACAAAATTGGAATTGCAGAGGTTAAAAGCAACCCAAAACAAAGCCAATGCCAGGCACAGGCTAAAAGGAACGACATAAAGTTATCGAGAAAGGATGAGCATGGTGAGGAAATTTAGAGTGTCAGCCATGTGCACAGTGTTAATTCAAATAAAATTGCTAATTGGGAGGATGTTTTGAAAAACCGAAGAGGCACATCACAAACGTGAAGGCATTTATATAATGATTAGTGATAGTTTCACCAATTATAAGTTCCACCTTAGGTTGAATTAAGGTTGTTTATGAAATATTAATGTAGATAACCATGAGATAAATAGCCTCGCAGTCTTACTTGAAACAGATATTTTATAGTTTTATTTGGCACTAAACATGTACACACTATTCAGTATGGAAAGTTTATTTTATTTCTTAAGTTTATTTATTTTGAGAGAGAGACAGAGAGAGTGAGTGGGGGAGGGGCAGAAATGGAGAGGGAGAATCCCAAGTAGGCTTCTTGCTGTCAGCACGGAGCCTGATAGGGGACTCAAAACTCATGAACAATGAGATCATGACCTGAGCCAAAAATCAAGAGTCAGATGTTTAAATGACTGAGCCCCCCAGGGGCCTCTGATAGGAAATTCTAAAACAGACTTTTTTAAAGGAAAATATTTACATGACCAACTGCAGAAGATTTCCAAGTTAAAGTATGGTGTGTCCATAGTGGCCACCATGCCAATTTCTGTCCATTGACTGACAACCTATTCCACCCTTTCCCTACTCCTCTGCATCTACTCTGAGCCCCTGACTAATGCCCAGAACTGAATGTCCTTCTTCTCTGACTTGCAGTTGGATCAAACTAATGAATGTGATCGCAGAGGGAGAGAGAAAATAATTTCTTCCAACTCTTTCTTTGTCTCAGTTCTTCATCTCTGGGAGGAGCTGTTTGTCTTCCATGACTTCAGGGAATGAATGACCAGTCCTCCATGGCTTCGACTCTCACAGGATTCCACTAACACTATTTTCTCCTCTTGTTGCTTCAGCCCTAGGGAAGTGATAAGAGCTTCCTGATACTACCAGCATCTGGGTGATGGGATCTTTTCCCTAAGTCCTCTCCACACTCTTATAAATATTCCTTTCATTAAAGTCTCTTCATTTGACCAACCTGGGTTAAAGTCAATTTTCTGCTAGGATCATGACTAAAACACAATATATGCATCTATTTATTGACATAGAAAGATGTCTGACAGAAAACAGATCAAAATATTAATAGCAGTTATCTTTAGGCAGTGGGAAAGGATTATTTGTTTTTCTTTATTTTTCTCTGTATTTTTCAAATGTTCTACAATATTTGGTTAGGGATTGGGGAGTATAAAAATAAATAATAAAATTAAAATATGATGGAGGAACAAATACAGTTTCAAGAAGTACTAATGGTTTGGCTTCCCCCCCTTTACCGCCCACCCCATCAAAAGCTACGTAAATAAAAAGCTGCATAGGCTGAGAGTTATCCCGATGGGGCAATGGAACTATAAATACTTGTCAGTGCCCAGAAATTTCTTTTTTCTCGGAAAAAATGGTTTTCAGCAAGTATTCACAATTTCACAATTGAAACCAATGAAATTGCGCACACTTATAAGTGCATGTGTTTTACAGACTTAGATTCCACAAGCAGAAACCAAGATTTTACTGCATTCTTTGATCATATTATTAATAGTTAACTATTACTAAGGCCTTAGCACCTATAGGCATTGTTTACAAGCATGGTCAGTATTAGTTAATTTAATCCTGACAGGAAGGTGGTATCATTACTCCCATTTCATAGATGTAGAAATTGACATGCAGTGAAACCAAGTTATTACCTAAGGCCAACCTTTCTTAGCAGGTCCTGGAAGCAAGCCCAGGCTTTAGAGCTCGTTTTATCCATTATACTCAATTGTCACTCAGCTTGATAGATTACCTAAAAATTCGAAAACTCTTCTAATTTTGTGCATATTGTGCAAAGAAAGACAGGGCCCTCATATTGGTTCACTGCTTCTTACCAATGTAATCTTGCACATGAACAAATCGGAGTTACAAATTCCTCATCAGTAAAATGGGGAATAAAACCTCCTCCACCTACCCTAGAAGTTGTGATAATCTAATGGGAAATGAATATGGAAGGCTATCACAGCTGTAAAGCAGGTACAAACGTAAAACAGAGTTATATTGCACCCTCCATACAGCAGTACATTAGTCATCATCATTAACACATGAAAGTCAAAAGTAAAGAAAATAGCAATTATTTTGGTGAAGTATGACTCTAAACTGTAATATTATAAACTATCCAGTCTGTTAATAACACCCAACATAAAACCACCACTGATTAATCAATAAATATCATGCTATAGTTTCAGTGAAATGTACTCTCAAGCACACTCCCCTGACTCACATTCATTAATTACCTTGCCTTATTTGATAAGTTCCCAGCATCTGCCTGAAATGTGTTACTCTCAATCTTGCATTATACACTAAAACTTTTTTTTTTTAACTTTGAAGTTCAAACCATACATTCTCCACATGACAGCCATCAAAAGTTCAACTGAGCCACTCAGTTTTCAGTTTCCCTGACTCAACTTTTTGGAGTTTTGTAATTAATTATATTCCATTATTACTGATCATCAATTAGCTCAAAAATGTTGCTGAGATCATGAGTATGCTGAAGAAGGCAGAATTTAATGATAATTTGAGAGTAGTAGGACACTAAATTTCTCTCTTGTTAATAATTAAAGTAGATAACTTATGTTTTTATTTATAGCTTCCAGAAATATCCGGCTCATTCCTGTGCAATGCTCTGTCAGCTAATCATGAGTTGGTCAAGATCTTACTTGGGCCACTGTGTTTTATTTTCCACACATGCCTTCAACCAGAGGCATCAAATGCAGCCCAACAAAAGGTTAAAGCAGTGAGGTGGTCACCCTGTATTCTCTGGAGCTCTCCACCCAGCCAAATGCTCTGACTCATTAATATGTAAAGAATCAAAGGGGTAAAGTTCCAATTTACCTGTATCAATTTCCCAGATGTAAGCGGAGTCATCAGCACATCCAACAATGAGAAAATTCTCAACCGGGTGCCATTTTATCATCCTCACGGGGAAAAGGTGCTTCCGGGCGTGCAGAAGGCACCTCTTCCCCTCAAGGTGAAGGAGAGCCACGGAATGGTCACTGCATACACAGCAAATCACCTGATCACTTCTTAGCTATGGCAAAACAAAACAGTTATTTGTAAGTAAATAGTCAAATGTTTTCCTTAAAATTAAATCAGAAATTCCTCCCTAGCAACATCAAAATATTTTGTTTAAATACCATTTACAGAACAACATTTCTGTTTTCTACAGGACCTCTTCACATAACACTATAAAGAGGGGTTTTAAATACCAAGTCGATTTTAAATTCAACAATTAGGAAAGTCAAGAGACACAAGTGAAAAAGGAGAATTCCAAGCCAAATATAAGATAAATGAAGGACTTGACCATCACTCAGCAAATTCAGGTAGTGAGGCAGACATCGGAAATAATACAGAATAAAATAAACCCCAGAACTAATTTGTTGCCACAAAATGATGCTATTTGTAGACACAAGCTTAGGCCCAAGGGTATCATGAACTGATATTTTCCACTTAGAGCCTCAAAATGTGATTTGGTGCTGTTCCCAGAACTATTCAGATTCTAATCCAAACAGGAAACTCAGTGTAGACACAATCTAAAAGAGGTAAGCATTAGATAGTTCCAACTGAATGCACAGCTTCAAAGATACAAGGACCAAAAATAGGCTCACAGGACAAAGATTCTTAAGATACTTTTAAATAGTCAGCATGTGGTTACTTTGAACACAGTTTAGGACAAAGACCATCCATACTGGTTGCTGTGAGGCTAGTCTGGGAGGAGTTAACAGGGCAGGTCTGTGCCTCACCAGGAGGGCCATGTGTTAGTTCCGTGATGGGGGGGTGGGTGGGGTGGGGTAAGGGAGAGAGGGGGAGCAGGTAGTGGCTCTTCTACCTCTTTGTTTCTTTTCTAACCATTTTTGCCATGTGGATGCTCCTACCTTTACTAGGGCATCTAGCCACAGTTTCAGCTGCTGTGTTTAAAGCTTCGGTTGGGATCCCTTGAGATTATCCCTATGCCCATTACTGACCTCTTTCTGTGGGGTGCTGGGGAGCAAGTAATTCTTCCTAATTCTAAGGAGACTACAGAATCCTAAGGGGGGAAAAAATCACAAAATGGCAGGTGCGTTATATGGGGAACCCAGACTTTTAGAATAAGGCAGGTGGCATTCCTCCCTACTACTATCTTTTACAGAACCAGCACAACCCACAGCTTCTAGAATAGAGCCAGCGTACTTCAGGAAAATTATACTTATATATCACATGTAAACATACACGCAACATGTGAACATAGATCCTATAGCCAGAGGTAGACATACACTAGAGACCCACACTAGGCCAATCAGATTCTCTTTTCTACAGATTTGAAATTGTAAAGCTAAAGGAAGTGATAGGAAGAAGCAAGAGAAAGGAGTTCACAAGGGCACCTGGGTGGCTCAATCGATAAGTGTCTGACTTGGGCTCAGGTCATGATTTCATGCTTTGTGTGTTTGAGTTGGCATGCGGAGCCCACTTTGGATCCTCTGTCCCCCCTCTCCCTCTGCCCCTCCTCTGTTCTCTCTCTCTCAAAAATAAATAAACAAAATTTTAAAAAGGAGCAATCACAGAAAACAGACTCCTTTGGATGGGAGACTTGAAGAGTAACCTTGGTTTCTGAATATAAGTTCAAATTGCACAGTCTCCTTGCTGCAGAGTGTTTTGTCTTGTATGCCTAAAATATTGGCTCTCATGCCCTTTCAATAAACCCCCTTTTATTTGGCTTATGGTTATGATTCTTGGAGTTAAGTTATCTGTGACTGAGGCAAAAGTAAAAGGGGTCAGGATTTGACTACTGTCTTGGAGCTTTGAGGAAAAAAAATGGTTAAAGAAGGGAACTTCAGCAATAAAAGACATATCAGAGTATCCCAAATCCCCATATGGAAGTCTTTTTTTTAAGGTCCCTTAACTTTGTTGCACTGATTTGTTTCTTTCATTATGCATTACTACAAAAATACAGTGTAAGTTTTCTCTGAGTTTACTTTGCAGCTGAATTTTTAAATATCAGAGAGAGATAATTCTGGCAAGTCAATCAAGTAATTGACAAACTCAGGAAACTCAAAAGTTAAAGATGTCAGCTTTATGGAAGCTGAAGTTAAGTTTATATTGCATAAGAAAATTATATCTGTAAATATTTCCTTTTGTCCTGCACAAGGTAGATACTCAGAAATTTGTTAGAGCTATGTATTTGTTAAACAAATGAAAGAGAGCTAACAAAAATCTATTTAAGAAAAAATATAACTATCAGTATTGTTATAAAAGTAAATTATTGAAGGCAAAAGTTCTAATGTATAGATTCCTATATATTTGAATTGCTTCTATATTGAATGTCAATATCTTTTCCTAAACAAAATAATTAGGGGCACCCAGGTGGGTCTTGGTTATGCGTCTCACTTTGGCTCAGGTTATGATCTCAGGGTTCATGAGTTTGAGCCCTGCATTGGGCTCTCTGCTGTCAGCACAGAGTCCTGCTTTGCATACTTTGTCCCTGTCCCTCTCTGCCCCTTCCCTGCTCATGCACACATGTACTCTGTCTCTCTCTCTCAAAAACATAATAAACATTTAAAAAAACAGTAACAAAAAATTTAAAAATTAAACTTAAAATTAAGATAAAGAATTAGGGGAAAAAAGAAAAAAAAAGTAAGAGAATTAACAGACTATTCTGAAACCAAGAATTGATAAAATCTTTACTTTAGAATCAAACTATTTGCATAAGCTGTAATAAGACTAAAATGCCCATAAACATTTAGAAAGGAATTTATAAAATTTACCCAGTTGTATTAAGGTACATAGAACTTTTCTAGGGCAATATGGGTTAATTTTTCTTATGTTTTTTAAACATTCTGCAATGTTATATAACTTTTAAATTAGGGGCACCTGGGTGGCTCAGTCAGTTAAGCATCTGACTTGATTTTGGCTCAGGTCATAATCTCATGGTTTGTGAGCTCGAGCCCCACATCAGACTCTGTGCTGACAACATGGAGCCTGATGGGATTCTCCCTCTCCCTCTCTCTGTCCCTCCCCAGCTCATGCTCTCTCCCTCAAAGTAAATTTTAAAAAATTTATGTTATATTTTACGGTTTGTCTTAACTTACTCTGAAGTTCTCTGGTGACATCAAAAGACTTGTTACTGGACCAGCCTCCAAAAAGAATTTATGCAGAATTTCTTCAGTAAAGATATTCCACAAGATGACACATGAATCCTGGTCTCCAGACACAAGCCAACTTTGGTCTAATTTTGAAGAGAGACCATGTGGATAAAGTAATGAAGTAATGCTTTGGTGATGGCCTTTGAGCACTTTGTAAGGAAGGGAATCTGGAAAACAACCAAACACCAAATAATGAAAAAATTCTTTTTATTCAAGAAATAGTATTGAAGTTTTCTTTTATAAAATTTTAATGTAAAGAAGATACACAAATTAAAGTTAAAATGAATGACCAATCCTTGAACCATTTCAAAAGGCAAGCATCTCCTTATAAGCTACGTCATGCTTCTGATGAAGCACTAAAGCCAGTTATTCGAAGTCTACAATTTCTCTAAGGATGTTAGCAAGTTACCAATTCCAGTGCCATCAAATAGCAAAGGCTGTTCTAAAAGAGTGAACAGTTTATCCATTTTGCTTCTATAAAAATTAATCTCAGAACATTACTGCTGCCCTTTTAATAAGCATAACCAAGTCTAGTATAAAAGAAAAGCAAAGTTTCACCAAATACTTTTTTGCCTTAAAAAATATTAGAGATTATCTAGTTCTACCTTTTTGTTTTACAGATAAAGTACCTGAGGCTCAGATAAGTTACGTGACCTGAATCCAAGGGTGAAAAAGCACAGCATAATGTTTAAGAGCATAGCTTTGCTATTACATGAATGGTTTGGTTTTCTAGGTTTGTTACTTACTAGACGGGTCACCATGACAAGTTGCTTTTCCCCCTCTAAGCCACAGGCACTGCATCTGAAAACCCTGGGACAATAATAGCACTTATTTCACACAAGACTATTGTGTAGAATAAATAAGATAATGTCTTTCATTTCCTAGCACTGGCACTTGGTAAGGATGTGGGTATTTCATACCATAGCTCTACTAGAGCATAGGACTACTGACACTCAGTTTCCATACAGCCTCTGACTTCATCATTAGCTAAAACTAAAACTAAACAGAAAAAAATGGAGAAGACCATAGACCACAAACCCTCTTTCCTAAAACTGAGAAAGAGTCCCAAAGAGTCATTACTACTTTGATTAAAGAATCATTAGTTATTTCACTTCCAGGAGACACATGCTCACTTTATATCCCCTCAGCAAACCAAGATGACTATTAATTCAGATATTCAAGTCAAATGTAGCTTTCTGCTTTTTTTCTGGATAAGAAAAATCAGCCTAGATTAAAAGTGCTAAGGTCTTAAGCTTTTTCACTAACTTTTAATAGCAGCCATTGAGCCATGGAGCAGTATTCTCCTCGGTTCATTGCTATTCACTCCTTTCTTTCACGCAATCAGTGAATACAAATTAGTAACATTTAGTAAGTAGTCAAAGTAAGCTGAGAACAGGCAATGTAACAAGGTGTGTCTTAAAAATTGAGATTTGGCCTTATCTCTTAAGGACCTTATAGTCTAGTAGGATCCATGCATTAAAAACTATCAGACATTACCTACACATCCCAAAATCTCAATCACTTCCTGCATTTTCCTTCCTTTACATAAGAAACTTACTGCATAACAGTCTTTATTTAATAGATATTCACTGTTGAAATGGGCAAAAATAGATAAGAACATGTTTATATTAACAAAGAAATTAAAATTAAAACAGGAAGATACCATTTTTTTCTGATTGGCAAATCCTAAAATGTTTAATAGCACACAAAGTTGGCTAAGGTGTGGGAAAAAGACATTTTCATAGGCTATTAGTGGAGACACATGTACACAGATGTTCTTTGGAGAACATTTTAATAACTTTTCAAAATTAAAAATATTCATAAGTGTTGATCCATAATTCTACTCCTGCAAATTCATACTATAGATATGACCACATATATGTGCAAAGATGGTTAATTCAGCATTTTCTCTCAAAGCCAAAGACTAGAAAAACCGAAACACCCATTAATAAGAGATATTTTAAAATGAAAATTTGATTATTATTAGTCATTTAAAATGAGCTCATAAAGAATGTGCTCCAAAATATTTTATTAAGATATGTTTCAGGGTATTTCGGTAAAGTGTATAGAACATGCCTCCATTTGCATAATATAATTAAAAGAATGCATATTGCTAGGTTGGTATGTACTTGTATATGCAGAGAAAATTTTAAGGGTATAAAGAAACTTATTAGCAGTTGCCTTTGGTGAAGGAAGCAGGAAGATCAAGGAAGAAGAGAAACATATTTTCTCATTGTATAACCCTCCATTTGATTATTTAAAAAAACCCAGATATGCATTTTACTTTAACATTAAAATATGTACACATTAATTAGCAAATGTCAGCAAATTTTTTAAGCTTTGGCAATCTTCTTAATACAGCTTGTTAAAGTTGAAGCTTAAGTAAATTAAATAAATGGGGTTAAATAAAATTCAATGACCTTTTAATAAAGAACCGCCTTCTAGAAGTCCTGCTTTGGCAGCATTCAAAGCCTGTGTAATGAAAATGGTCCCATCTTCGCAGCCACATATTAGTTTATCAAGACTTGAAACATACTCTGATGAAGTGACTGCCACTGTTGCAGCCCCAGAGACATAGTCGATAATACTCATGGTATGATGCTTATCAAAATTATCTTGAAGGGTCCAGGTGGCAGTTATTGGTATTTCTAAAAGGAAAACACACAAAAAGGGAAAATTTGGCTTATAAATTCATCATAGACATGGAAACTGTTATCAAGGCACCATCCCTTGTGGTCCACAGAGGCTCTTTTGCCATCCTAACAGTGGCTATATGCAGAAAAGTTCTCCTGCCTTCTATTGTCTTTACTCAAGATGCTATCTCATTGGTCCTCTGTCCTTCAGGCAGCCTCAGAAGAATAGATGTGTATTAGTGCATTCATTTTAGACCTAGGTCAACTGAAAAGAATGGAGAAACTCTTGCAGTGATGTAAAGTGGTGGTCTAGTCTCATGAGTTCTCTATTTGTCTCAGCAATGTTAAGAAGGAAAACTGAGGGTCTGTTAGTTGTGTGAAGAAAATGGAAGAAATGTATTCTTTGAATATGAAGGGTATGAGTATCTCAAAATCATACCAAGCCCCCAGGCAAATATCTAAGAATTACTGAGAGCACTGATTATCATTCTATGTAGCTCATCATCTAAGCATTTGAAGGGAGAGAGGCTTGGATCCAGGAGCAAAGAGGGCGAGTCAGAGCCACCTACTTCTCTATGAAAGGGCATCCCTAATCTTGCAGTACATGTGCCACAGTGATTATGAAAAACCTAGACCCCAAAACGTAGACAAGCATCAAGTGTTGTCATAGATGTCTATGGTTCCAGTTATAAAGAAAATTACCTAAATGCCTCCTTAATTCCGCTGCTGGCAGTGGTACATGCATGAGAAATCCTAGTCACCATTAGATGGCCTTAGCAGGGGCATGGTATACATTTTAACTCTTAATATAGAACTTCTAAGAAACTTTTCCATACACTGTACCAAGTTCTAAATCTATTTTTTGGCCATTTTCTTATTAACCTAGGACTATTAGGAACCGTTTTGAAAACATTTATGACAAAGACACTGAAACTTAAGCCAGTGAGTTTGTTAAGTAACGGAAACTTGTGCTTTGGAATTCAAATATTGAGGACCTTGTTTCTGCTGTGCCTCAGACAGTGATTCAGAGATATCTTAATGATTTGGGAATAAGAGAAGAGTAGGACGGGCTTTCTCAGTTTGGAATACCTAAGTCTCAGGACCTTGACGGTTCTCCACAATAATGTTTCCTTTAATGATTTCAGTTTTGTATTCTAAGAAAAACGAAAATAAGCAAATGGTAAATCATCTAATAGTTCAAAGAGCCACATGGTTTGGTGGCCACGTTTACATCTGCCCTTGCCATTCCAAGCAGCTGTAATAATACCAGGAGAGGAACTGGTTGTAAAGGGTACAGGATGGACATGGGCATGACAAATTCAAAAACATGAGTATGCCATATCAACCTATCCTACGTCCATATTGAAAGCTCCCATTTCATTTGAATAAAACATCATTCCTGTTAAATTGATGTTCATTTGAATTATATCAGTTGTATTGTTGTACCAGATCTATAAACATCATGTTTATACCTCCTTTTATGTTGGCATCTAATGCATAGTGTGGTACATGAGAAAATTTATCTTACTTGTACCCTCATGTTACTCAAATGAGAAAAACTCTGAGTTAATTATAAACTAGTTCCCAGAAGGCATGTGATTAGAAATAGATTAGAAACTGTCTTACCTCTAGGAGAACCATCAAACTTGGATACAGGAACATCAGGGATGTGCCACAAAGTAATTCTTCCTGAGATTTCTCCAGAGAACAGTATCTTATAAAAAGGCTCTTTCCTTTCATTCATGTAGCCCATAACAAAGGAAAGGCCCTGGTCCAAAACAAAAAGTTAGCTTTTATGTAGAAAAAAAAAATATAAATATAAAATGACAACCACTGTTTTCAAATGAAGGAATAAGACTTTATAGATTAACTGAATTGTTTCCATTTGTTTCCCGCTCTTTCAAAAATTTCAAGGTAACTTAAGTGAAATCATCTCTTACTCAAGACAAAAAAGTTTCCATAAGGTAAGAAGCAAAGTCATCAGCTAGACTTCAGAGTTAATAAGAATATTTAACGTTTACTTAACATGTTCTATGTCTATATTACACATACTGTTAGGGGCTTTACATCTATTCCACTAAATAATCCTCACAGTAATTCTGTGAAGTTGGTATTATCATTGTCTCCATTTCCCAGATGAATAAACTTAGAGTGGAGATTGATTTACCCAAAGTGATAACAGACAGCAATATGCTTATGAGTCCAACAGTTCAGACTCAAGAGTCCATGCCTTCATGACCCCACTCTACTGTCCACTAAGGAGGCTTGATTTCTTTTGGTCTGTTCAGTTCCAATTGTCAATTAAAATAGCAACAAATAATATATGTATGGTAATTTGGTGTGATTAGTATGCTTTCAACTTTCTGTTAACTACTTTACAGATTTATATATTTGATTTTAAACATTCCAAGAGGTCACAAATAAAAATGAGTCCATTACATACAAAGAAGTAAACAAATACTAATATAAGTAAATATATATAGTTTATTTCAATACATTACATATTATATATTATACACATACATAAAGCTATAATTTTGCTAAGGCAGAGTATGAATATTGGGCACCAAAGTTCTGGAAGAAATGCCTTTACTAGTGTAATGAGTCTAGAATCTCTCTAGTGCCTCAGTGCAGTGTAGATGTTCTTTGGGCAGATTTGCATATAGAGATTATGAACAAGGGATCAAAATGATTAAGTGATTATAAAAACAAAAACTTATTTTGGTGTACAAATAAAAGGCACCCTGGAAAGAAAGCCAACTGCTGGTGCTGGAAGTAATAAAGTCTAAGAAAGTGATAGTTCCTCATCAGAAAATATGCTTGAAGGTCAGGACTTTGATGTATTATTAGAAAAATTCTATAACATATCTGTGGAGAATATGAAAGGCCAAACCATTGCTTTATTTAATCCTCACAACAAAGCTACAGAGTAAGTAAACACTGCTCTTATTCCAGTTATGGAGAAAAGCAAATGAAGACAGGAAGCGAGTATGAAAGGAATCCAAGAGCATGCAACGGTAGTCCCCAACAAGAGAGTATTGCAGAGGAGAAAACAGTTCCTAGGAAGTTGTTTCTACAGATTTAGAAGGTACTTTCGAGTCTTATACTTCTCAAGCCATCACTTTTGTAGGTGTTAGAAACTGTCGATATAATTTGGTACACTGCCAAACTAGCTTCTCAAACTCTCTTGACCTTGAAGAACTTTAGACTAGTCCAACTCCCTCATGATTTTGATACAGAGAGCCTGGGCGGCTATTCGGTTCCTGGAGTTGGTAGCAGGCAGCAGGCCTCTTTTCCCCTGACCGCTTATGCTCCCATGCTGCAGTTACCCACTCTGTACCTACTATTCCACTGCCATTTATTACTTGCTCACACCCACTCCTTGTCACCTCCGCCCTCATCCTTCGCAGTATTCCCTCTAGTTCTGTCTATTCACCGGGAAACTCTGCTCAGAGCCCCTAACCATATGAACTCTGATTTTTCATCACAGTACCCAGTATTCATCACAAGAAACACCTGCCCTCCAAAAGGCAATAAAATAGTCCTTAAGAGTGAATTCTCAGGGTGCCTGGGTGGCTCACTTGGTTAAACATCTGACTCATAATCTCATGGTTCACTGGATTGAGCCCCACATCAGGCTCTGCACTGACTGCATAGAGCCTGTTTGGAATCCTCCCTCTCCCTCTCTCACTGGCCCTCCCCTGCTCCATCTCTCTCAGAATTTAAATAAATACACATTTAAAAAAAGAGAGAATTCTCTTGGGTTAATTGCCTGGATTCAAATCCTAGTTTAGCATGTATTAACTCTGTTAAAAGCGCCAATTACTTGATGTGGACAACTTACTAACCTTTCTGTGTCTCATTTTCCCTAAATGTGAAAGAAGGGCAATAAAAGCACCTACTCTTTGGGATTGCTGTTAGTATTAATGAATTGTTAAAGGTGAGGTGCTTAGAATGGTGCCCTGCATTTGGTACATACTCAGTACAGATTAATCATTCTTATTATCTGCTTTTCAGAACAATTGAGAAACTTGCTCCAAAGTCCAACTCCCAGACTCGGGCCAAACTGCCCAGGTTCAAATCCTAGAAATTAACCTCTCTGAACATGATTTGCAAAGTGAGGCCACAGTGGGAATGCATGTAATGAAGGAGTGTGTGTATGTGATAATAATAAGGACTCAAAAAAAATTACCCATCATCATCATTGTTATCACTCTTGGTTCATGCACCCAATTCCTTATATGCAATCCTCAGGCTGTACTCTTACCTCAGCCATGCAGTTACTCCACAGCTAAGTCCTGTAAGGCCAGTGCCCCATGTCAACACCCAGGACCCCTGCCACAGGCCTCAGTGATCATCAGCTATGATTGGAAGCTTGGGAAACTCTTAGGAAGCTACCGAAAGAAGGGCTAGTCTCCTTTTGCTACTATAACTTCATCAGCAGATACATTCCTAACATCACAAATGGTAACTCCGGGAACATGTTACTGTCAAACACTCAGATTTAAGTCTAAAGTGCCATTCCCAAAGAAGAGTTCACTTAAGGGGCGCCTGGGTGGCTTAGTCGGTTAAGCGTCCAACTTTGGCTTAGGTCATGATCTCGCGGTTCGTGGTTTCGAGCCCTGCGTCGGGCTGACTACAGCTCAGAGCCTGGAGCCTGTTTCAGAGTCTGTCACTCCGTCTCTCTCTGACCCTCCCCTGCTCACACTGTCTCTCTCTTTCTCCTAGAAATAAATAAATAAAACATTAAAAAAATTAAAAAAAGAAGAGTTCACTTAATACCACATATTTATAGAATACCCTTTTCCAAGCTCATTGTACCTACTAACTTATCTCCCCACCCCATCAAAATGTTACCTTCTAACTTCAGGAGAGACTAAGAAATCTTATATTTAGGGAATATTGGTGATGTTTCAAATAAGGAAAATAATGTTAGGCTTTAGTTTCTGGCTGGACAAAGGACAAGCAAGGGTATAAGGGTGGGTAGATTGGCTTCTTTTAGTTTCCAGTTATGCTATTCATCTTTCACTGGTTTCCAAGTATTTCCAACTTTTAAGATGAAGAAATGACTGTGGTTGTCTAAACAAGAATTGTTGAGGGGCACCTGGGTGGCTCAGTTGGTTAAGTGTCTGACTTCGGCTCAGGTCATTATCTCACGGTTCATGAGTTTAAGCTCTGCGTCAGGCTCTGTGCTAACAGCTTGGGGCCTGGAGTTGTTTCAAATTCTGTGTCTCCCTCTCTCCCTCTCTCCCCCCACCCTCTCCTTACCCCACTTGCACAGGTCCTCTTTCTCTCTCGCAGAAGTAAATGTTTTAAAAAAAAGATTATTTAAGAATTATTGATAAAAGATCCATAGATCTATGTCTTCACATTTTGAAAAGCAAAATAAAGTGGCTTCCCTAAGATTGGTATTTTCTTAAGTTAATTTGTAATTGCTGTGTTTTTCCTCATAGCATTGATATTTGCAGTTGACTAGAAGATCTTAAAGGACACTACTTATATTTTAGCTTTTGGGGAAACCTGCTTTATAAAAAGTGCATTCTGGAGCTAAAAGAAAGAATGGGCATGCAGGTCCTTTACAAAATAACTGGAAATGCTTTTCTGAGTTAGCCACACGACTGCGCTTATGATCAACAGCAAAGCAAGTCTCGACTGCCACTCACCAATGACCTTCGAAATAGTATTTGATGCCACAATTCTGAAGTTTGCCTGTGCTCCAGTGGCACTCAGAGTTCTAATTTGTGGCTGGCAGCTTCTTCATCAAGTTTTTGCAACAAAACCTTGCAGATATGTTAAAGGACAGTCACAGAACTATAGGTTCTCCAATGGCTAAGCTGCCTAATTAAGCAAATCATCACTCCGTAAAAAATAGCATGTTTCCTTGGTTGACACACCAGTAATCCAAAGTCCTTATTCTCCAGGAAATACCTCCTTGGATAATTAACTGATAACTAAGTCTCCAGGTTAATAGTCACAATAACAAGAACAAATCCCACTTTGGGTAGCACTGCTAAAATAAAATAACTTTAAAAGGGTCAGGCTACGTAGAGTGTCAAAGATAAAATTCAGTTAAGTAAAAACACACAATTAATTATATCCTCAATTCTGCCAGGATTCACAATTAAATTTGTTTTGGCAAGAAAATTTATTCAGAAGAATAGCTAAACATATGGGAAAACTATAATATTGAGTTAAAAAAGGATATAAACCATTTGATAAAATTTAAAAATCGGAGTAGACACATCAAAATATTAATAACTTCACACTAAAACATATTCCAAAGGATCAGTGAACAATGTGTGTCTGTGGTGGGGTGAGGGAGGGAGGGAGAGAGAGAATAAATATGGCAAAATGTTGACAATTGGTATATCTAGCAAGAGGGTAGATAAGTGATCATTATGCTATTCTGAAACTTTTTAAATGTTTGAAAGTTTTCTTATTAAAATAAGTAAATACATAAAAACATTCCTTGTGAATATTTATGGTGGCAAAATTATGAATTTTAGTTCCTCCATTGTTAACTTTTAATTTTAATTTTAACTTTCATTATTTTTCTCTAACAAATATATATCATTTAGTTACTCCAGCTTTAAAATATATATTTTTCGAAGGCAAAGTTTTCTCTTCAGTACCCATTAACAATTAGATTTGATTTTCTCATTGACAACTTGATGTGATTCTTCCATTCAATTTTTTCAAGTCTGACTCTGTTACAGACAAAGCAACACTTATCTAAGATGCGGAGTGAAGCTGCTTTGAGGCAGTCACTCTCTCCTTGCATTACCTTATTTTCCTGCACAGAAGTAGAGCACAGTAAATGAGGATAAATGGTCTCTTTAAGCACTCTTCCATCAGCAGGGTATATGCTTTTTGAAAGCCCACTGCATGGCAAAAAATAAAAAGCAGAGTTTAGAACTTTGGGCTTCTTTATTCGTTTTTTTCCTCCTACCACTTTCAAAAGCCGGATGGTACCATTCAAATTTCTAAACTTTAGTTAGAAATTGTTGGGTTAATAATTACAAGTGACTTTTTGAAAACCCAGCACCAGCTGTACAAGTTATACATGGTTAATCTCATTCCTTCATCCCCTGCTGTTTTATACAAAGGCTGAAGCCTACCAAGCCCAGAGTAAATCTTCTAGTGCCAAAGTTGTTTTGTTCTGGTTTTTGATCATGGGCAGCATGCAGAGATTTTTCCATAATAAACCTCCCAAAGTTCATTTTCTACCTGAATGTTTTGTATGCCGCTCCCATCTGAGCCCACCTGTTCAGCAGCTGATAGATGTAACTGTGACCATCTTCTGTCCAGATGATGATTCTGTGAGCAGCAAGCACCTCTCCACCAGCAAAAAGCTGCCCACTTCTACTAACTTCAGTCCGCAGAAGGGAAAAATCACAATAGTCATAAACCTAAAATACAAAATTAATGATGCACATTACCAAAAGCCTCTAATCTAATCTGACAATGAGATGAAAGATAAATTAGGCTTATCAAGACTATCTAGATGGCCATATTAATACAACAATATATTAAATATTAGTTACTGGACACACTATACTCATGCACCAAGATAATATTTTACTAGTACTTATTTTTTCACATTTATCCTAAGATAGGTTTAGTGAATAAACTTTATACCATTTCAGAATGTGCCCATTAAGCACAGAGACCAAAAATCCCAAAATTTATATATAATTTTATTCCTTCTGTATGGTAGTCCAATTTCTACTTTTAAAAAGGTATTATACAAAAAGTTTACACAGCAGAAAACTTTTGTTAGACCAGATATTTTATATTTTTGTTCAAAAATATATTATCAACATATAAGTAAGACAATGTAGTTTTGTTAGCTGGGCCAGCTATATGAAACATTAAAGAGAAAGAGATGCTATTAAATGATAATAAGTCAGCTTTTCATTCTTACTTGGAGAGATCAGCAAATATACCCATAAGAAAGGAATGTATATTCCCTAGAAATGAACATAGCAACTACGCAGAAAAAGAACAAAGTCCATAAATAAAATCAATGTATGTAGATGAAAGGGTTTACTTTGCTTTTTAATTCTAAAGCTCAGGCATCAAAATTTAAAATAACCTAGAGATAAATAATCATTATTGTTATGGTCTGTTACTAATAAAATTAGGATTTATTTTATACATATAATATCCTGAGAAGCAAAACAGCTGAGTGCAAGGAGAGGAAGAGTGATATAAGTGGGTCATAAAGGACAAATAATTCCATTTATCTTGTCATTTTATAATACCTTCCAACATTTAGAAAATACCACCAATAAAAGTCTCTCTGTATATGTGCAAAATCGTATCGCCCGGCAGTTCAGGGAGTCGAGAAATTTGGATTCCTTCTCATAGACATCTTGTTTTTCCTTCAAAAGGAATGAGAACATTTTAGTACCAGTTCTAGGTAATTTATACATCACTATACCAGAAAACTTACTACCCCGTATATCTGAAATAGATCAGACCATTTTTATAAAAAAAAAAAATACTCCAGTTTCCTTTTGAATTCCCTGAACTAAGAAATCACTTCACAAAAGAAACCAAGAATAGGAATCCCACTTGGATTAAAGGATTCCTCATATATAATCATTCATCCAAGCATTCTGTGGGGCACTGTGCTGGATGCTGAGAATGTAAAGATATGAATAAGTTTCTAATTTTCAGATATGGCGGAAAGATAAACAAAAAAAGTAACATGTTAAAAAAAAACCTGTAGTACCTTAATTGCTAAAAAAGAAAACTTTACTTAGTTTTGCTTTGAAAAAACAAGAGAGGCCAACACAGAACACCTAGACTACCATATTCACAGTAAGTTTCTGATGATGCTGATGTGTATTTCTTGGGCTCATCATGGCAACACAATTCCTAGGCTTCCTCTAGGAATTTCTAAGAAATTCCAAAGGAGACCTCAGAGCATGGGGCAGCTAAAACAATTTTATCATCAGCATAAATATGACTGGTTTTTCATCCACCACCTCAAATCATAGCCTGATGCAGGGAACAGGTGAATATACTCGACTCCCAAAGCATGTGACCACAGCTGTTCACAGTCATCTCCCTGGCACCGCTCACATACACTGAGAAGGGGGTCTTTCTGCTGCAAGGGTCAGAAAGATACTCTTCTATGATAGATTTATTTATTTTTATTAAAATATATGTGTGTGTATGTGTGTGTGCTGATAAAAACATTTGTATACGCCCTGAGAACAGGTTGAAAGGATACAGTCTAATTGTCATCAATGCCCACCTTTTGGAGGAGTGATGGGGAAGTACAGAGGTAAAATTTATACACTTTTACATTATTTGAACTCTTAACAATGAGCAGTGAACACCTTTATAATTAATTTTTTAAAAATCAATAAATTTGCTTGAAATTGGAGAATAAAGAATAGAGTTTCACAAGCCAACCTGAATGCTGTTGATAGATGAAGAGAGATCCCATACTTTGAGCTCACCAGCTACTGATACCACCAAGAGAGAATCTTCTGTAAAACAATGAAGGCCACATAAATGTTGACCACTGTTATAAGTGGTTGCTGTAGAGATCATTTCACAGTCATTTAAGGATTATATAGGGTTACATAGGTGGAACATATTCAGCTTTAGGGTTATTTTTCTGATAAAAAAATAAACATTTTAGATCACATTTTTAATTCGTTTCAAAATTTCAAAGTGACCTCCATGAATAGAGGAGCACACTAAAAGCAGAACCATATTGCAAATGATTATGTTGTCAGTATTACATTTTCCTATTTCAGAAATAAGTAAGGAGATCCAGAAGATAAAGCAAGGCAAAAGTTCCAAAAGTCTTGCTAATCCACCACAGATGCCTGCTTGTCACCCCTGAAATGTACCGATGAACTGGGTCATGGAAACACGGTCTCCTCTTTTCATTTCATGTTGACCTCTTGCTGACTTCCTAACAACTTGAACCACTGGCATAGGCATTCTCTCAGTTTTCTTGATGTGGCTTAGAGAACTATCCCCACCAACAGGTAAACACAACGAAGAATTCTGAACTCTTGCCCAATAGTTCAACAAATAGTTCAAAAGTGATCTTTTTATATGCATTCTCCCAGTGCTACATAAGACACAACTCTTACCTTGAATTCTCATGGAGTGTACAATGCACAGGCAGTTGATCCAATCAGGAGACTGAGATGATATAAAAGTGTGAATAACAGCTAAACTTTTAGCATCAATGATAAGAACATCTTGATATTCTCCACAACACAGAAGCCAGCCTTCCCCTGTCATCCGGAAGGAGCAGTGGTAATACTATGGAAATGAAATTAAAAGTAAGGATTTAAATATCACTAGCAATGAACATAATTTGGGCTATGGTGAAGACTCCTCTGGATTTTAGTGTTATCATCTATTCAATGAAGGTATTTACTTGCTAATGAATAGCAAGTAAAATTTCTTTTAGTTCAATGTTTCCACATTGCTAAAGTATTGATTTGGGGCTTGAGTCTCATTTGTATTTCACTATTTTTCTTGAGAAAGGGAGGATCTTTTTAGGAAGAAGAAATCTTATTCCAAGTCATAGAAATCTCACAATTGTTATATTTCTAGAATGTTATGTAGAACTACACAACAACAAAAATCAGATTCTTTGTCCTAGCAGCATCGCTTCATGTTAAGGAGAAATAAAAGTGTTTGAAGAGTATGTAAGGAATTCTTGTGCCAAATAAGTTTTAAGAACAGTTTTTATCAAAGATTGAGTAATACATTCTACTCTAGACAAACTCTCTCACTATTAAGATTTTGGTGCCAGAAAGGAGTTGTGAATATTATAGTGCAAGTCATCAATGCTAAAAGCAATTAATAAAATATAAAAAACACTGTTAGTGCTATTGTATAATGCAACTGTCTTACCTATATGCTTGGAGTACATCTACCGAAAGGTAAAATCTGTTTTAAATACTGGGAAATAGAGGTATGGCTATACCTTTTGCTCTCTTTTCTTATATAAGAAATTCAAAAATAAGAACCTATCCACCTAAAAATGGTTACAATTGAGGGCGAGAAAAAAAAACTTTCTGGCTTTATAAAATAGCTTGTCATTAAAACTGAATCTTTCTATGTGTCTGTGTATGTGTTGTGAGTGCAACTAAGAAAAAAATAAAAATAAATTTTCTTTCGAATGTATCTATGTTAGAAAGACAGAAATAAAGAATCAGGAAAACAATGCTTGAATAGTTAACTTTGGGGAAAGAAAAATATCACAATAACAGATGATAACTGACACTGTTCTATTCCAGGGACAAAAGAAAAATTAAAGGAAAGTATATCCTCCAAGGACTTTTCTTTAAATATGTGCTTAGCAAGTCCTCTAAAGGAATTGTAGAATCCAGAAATGTTTTGAAGGGACTGAATGTACTTACACAGATTGCAGTGTGCCTGTAAGGAAGCGTGGCCTTCTCCACACGCTGTCCGTTCGTGACATTCCAAACACACATCTCCCTAGCAGAGATAACTTGGTATTATTCTCTGTCATTTCCACTCAATTGGCTGAAATAATTTTTGTGCCACCAAGTTTTTCTGTAGTGCTGCACTTAAATGCAACCTGATCGTTTATGTGGCTTTTTGTTACAGATTACTGAGCAAGAAAATGTTGTGGTCATTAGCAGGGATGACATACTGTATCTGTGTCTTTTTGTTTGGGTAATTACACCCTGCCGCCAGCCTACAAACCTTACCTTAGCTCCAACCTGACCTAAAACAAATTGTGTGGATACAGCTATCACAGTCTGTTAGAGTGACAGTACAACAATCTTTCCATGGAAACTGCATCCTCTTGAAAATGGTTTATTTCACTGAACTTAAACTACATATTCTGAAAAGCATAATGCATCAAGGGCTGCATCTTTGGGAGCCGAGGTATCATTTTTATAAAAATAAACAGTGCCACCAAGAGGCTACATTTGGTCTATCACTGATAATGGTTTATTTCTTTGCTTATTCTGAAACACTGAAATCACACTTGCTGCTACATGTTTAGAAAATTCTAATTGTTTAGAAAACTCTGACTTGGTTGCATATATGTTACAAAGATGTACACACCATTAGGAAACAGTGATAAAATACATCCAGGTGCAGGGCAATTTAAATCTACAGGATTTAAGTTCACAAAAACCAGAATGGCTGTTTCAGAGTTGTTTGGTAGTATTCTTCAGTTTTGACACTTTCAACACATAAGCAAAACTTTCCATGAAAAATTAAATGAAAGCTTTATTAGCTCTAAGGGAGAAGCCACTATTAAGAAGCAAAAGATACGAATTAATAATAGTAAATGCTAGATGCATTTGATTTTTGCCAGCCTTTTTGTTTTTCTGGCCAAACACTGGAAATCAATCTTTAAATCAGTGGTTCTCTACCTGGGGCGATTTTGTCTCCCAAAGGACATTCGACAATGATAAGAGATTTTTGCTTGTCACAACCAGGAACACGCTACTGGCATCTAGTGGGAAAGGCCAGGAATGCTGCTACATATCTAGCAATGCAGTGGAGGGCCCCACAACAAAAGAATTCTCCCGGTGCTACAAACTGTCCTGTACTGGGGCTGAGAAATCATGTTCTAGGTATAGAAACAAAATATTCATAAGGTTTTCTCTCTGTTTACATCCAAACAGGATTTCCAAAAAGGATTTGAGGTGATATGAAAACTCATGTAACTCAGTAAAACAAGGGAAAAATGTGTGTGTGTGTGTGTGTGCGTGCGCGCGCACGCGTGTGTGCTGGAGGAAAAGGTAGAAATGAAATAATATATATCAAAGGTAAAAAAAGTGTCAAAGATAAATAGAACTTTAAGTCACTATTAATATAAAAGTTTAGCTTCATAAGAAATTGGAGTTTATTAACATGATTCTCAACTCTAGCTGTACATCACCTGTGCATGTTTCAAAAATCATCCATAGAGATTCTAATTCCGTGGATCTGTGTTGGGGTCCCCACATTGCTAATTAAATTCCATGTTCCAAGGTTGGAGCCTGGGCATCAGTAAAAGCTATCTTGGTGATACTATGTTTCTAAACTCTCTTAGATTCTAATGTTTGCTTATCATCTTATTTTCTATCTTAAAGTAGAAAAATCTATGTACAAAAATACCACAAAACAAAAATTGACTCTTTGTTTAACAGTTGTTTTTAAGAAAGGAAAACAACTGTGTTGTTTCAAAAGTGGCAGACATTTTAGCTGCAACTGTACAAGTTACATATTTAATAAGAACACAGGAAAATTAACTGTTAAAATGTACATTCTTCTTTTCCTTTTGAAATACTGTTCCCAAAATTTCTACATAGATTAAATCATCTTCAATTAAAAAGAAAGCTTAACTCAGAAAAAAATGTTTAAAAATTTCCAACATTTTTAAATTTTTGATTTTTCTTATTTCAGTGAAAAGAGGAACACAGAGGAAAGTATCTACCAAATATAAAATTAGAAAATTGTTAAATTCCCACTGAGTTTCTTGAGAAAAGCCCTTTTTTGTCTTATTCAAATCATATCTCCACCTCAGCACCTCAATAAAAATTCCTCCAGTGGATAAATGGATCAGTCATCACTCTTATATCTACTTTTCTACTTTGAGAAATTGACTATTTTCTTTGGCCCATGCTTCTTCTTTTATTTGTTTGCTTATAAAATTGTTATCATTTCAATTTTAACAAAACATCTAGAGGGAAAGGAGATAAACATGGTTTGCCATCTTGAACCCAAGTCCCATATGTTCTTCAAACTCTATTTTCTCTTATCTTCCATTATACTTTTAGGGTTTCATTGGCATTCTCAGGCTCCATTCTGCTTCTGAAACTCTGGTTTTCCTTAGAGGTTTGTCTTAGGCTTTCTTACCGTCTCATATTTCACACACTTTCTGGGTGAATTATCTAATCCCATCACTTCAGGTAGCACCCATAGGATGTTGGAAGCCCAGAAAAATTCACTGAGCTCTAGATTTCCATACGCAATTGGCTATTAGATTTCTCTACCTGGATGACTTGCAAGACTTCCCACTCTTCATGGTCATAATGAGGCATAACATCTGCCCTCCTTGGTTTTCTATTCTCAGTGAATAGTATTATCACTAATGAGTTTCCCAAGTCATTCTTGACATCACACTTTCTCTCACTGCCCCAAATGTATGATACTCACCATGCCAGTTATGTTCTCTGTACAAGCAGCATGAGCACTGTCCAGCAAACATGTTAGAAATGCAAGTTCTTGAACCTAAGCCTGGACCTACTGAACCCATACCTCTGGAAGTGGGGCCCAGAAGTCTGTATTTAAACCAGCTCTTCAGGTGGTCCTGATGCAAGCTCAGGTTGGAGGAGTACTGTCCTGGAAGACTCTAAGACTGGGCACTTGCCTAACTTTCTTGTCTTCTCTCTTGCTGGTGACTGAATGTTTTAATAATAAGTAACAACTCTCTTCATCAATGCCAAGACTTTTTTTGCCTTAAGGTTTTATTAACTAAACACATTTCTTAATATAAAATATTTACACAGCAAATATTAACATTATTTTGGTCATTATTCCTCTGGTAAATCTTTTTCCATCCATTTACGTTTAACCTTTCTATGTCCTTATGCTGTTTTTGTCTTTTAAATTGTATCACCATCTATGTGATTTAACTCTGTGATTTAACCATCTATGTAAAGAGGGCTCAGTCCCTTTACATAATTGACATTACAGTTTTAGTCAGATTTATCTCTGCTACTTTATTCTGTGCTTTCTATTTGCCCCATTTATTTTGTCCCTTTGGATTAAATTTTTCTTTTCGAAATTGGAAGTTCTGTATTCTATGTTTATTTCTTCTATCTGTTCTTTTAGCAGGTACCCTGGAAATATGTAGATCTAGCTTAAAGTCTAAAGTTGTTCAACATCTTTACCCACCTCTAGAACAAGAACATGTGGAATCTGATCACTACTATCCTATGTGACTGTTGACTAGAACAGACATATATGCAGTTTGTGTGTGTGTGTGTGTGTGTGTGTGTGTGTGTGTGTGTATTTGGCAGTGGGGAATGGGAGGCATATATAAACATTATTGTCTTACAGTCCATGTTTATTTGCATTTTCTAAATATTTGCTGGTTTTGTTCAATATTCCTTCCTCCATCTTAGCTGTTCTGTCTGAAATCGTTTTTCTTACTGAAGAATTTCATTTAGAATTCTGTTGCTTATACGGGGTCTATTGGCAGTGAACATTCTTAGTATTTTTCTTAAATAGTTATTTAAATACTTAGTATTATATTAATATTTATTAATACTTAGCTACTTAAGTACTAATTACTTAAATGCTTAATAAATACTTAATATTTGTCTTAAACACCTATTTTGACCTTATCTTTTTCAAAGACATTTTTGCTAGAAATACAAGTCTAAGTTGGCAGATATTTTCTCTCAGCTTTTTGAAGATTATTTCACAGCTGTCTAGTCTTCATTTTACTGTTCAGAAGTCAGCTTAATTACATTCCTTTATAAATCTGCTTTTTCCCACTAACTCCTTTCAGGATCTTCTTTTTCTCTCGCATTCTGTTGTTTCAACAAGAGGTCTCTAGGTATCTATTTCCTTTCATTTATCCTGGAATTCATTGGGATTCCTGAACTTAAGATTTATACCTATTGATGAAGTCATACTCTGGGGAAAAAATAAAAAACTGAGTCAAAGTAATCTTGTGGCCCCTTTGATCATGTTGGAGGCAGAAATGTTAAGTTCACAGTCATTCCCAAGTCTACTCAAAGCTAAAGTCATTGTTTGGGGGATAATGGACCAAGCCTAGTAAATTTAATAACTTCCAGCAGATTAAACCAAGTATGCAAAACTGAATTGTAGACACTGCCTAAAAAGTATCTCGCAGATGTAGGCTAAGTTTTGCATCTTGAAGGAACAGAATTCTAGAAAATTCAAATCATCTTGGAAAACAAAGACCAAACCAGACTCCTTGGCTCTTTAATAATCATATTTGCAGGATCATACAGCTGAATTTATCTATCATCAAGAATATGTCCATTAACATTAGTTTCTTTTTTGGAGCTAGACTACTGTGGCTGAAAATCTCAAGCTGGAACTCAATTACTTTCCAGAGCTATTTCTCATTTAGCTATTAATTTTCTCAATTCTCCACGTAGTCTCAGAAAAAAAACAATTGCCATCTCTCAAATTCTCTAGCCTGGGAATGGCAGCACTAGCATACAAAAGCTGCTAGTAATTGTTAAAAAAAAAAAAAAAAAAAGAATGTACCAGTGCATTTCACTTTAGCCTCATCCAAAGTTCATCCTCTCTAGGTTTAACAATTATGGCTTTGCTATAAGCTATGAAAAGAGGCACCTCTTTGATATATGTTTCACTAGCATTTTGTTAAACTATTCAGTTTCTACAATGTAGACACTCATTATTCAGAGCCATGTAATTTCTCCTCAGGTTAAAAACAAAAAGGAGGAGGTTCTCTTGTTTCAAACCGTAATCCAATCCCTGATTCACAAATGCATGCTGAATCAATTCCACATTCCTGGGTATACTTTGGCAAATAACTTATCAGCTGAGACCAGTAGACCTTCTGTCAGTGAGGCTTTTCTCTTAAAGCTTAGTTCTTTTTCATTGGAATAAAGCTTGCTTCCATGAAACTGTACCCATACCACAGTCTGTGTTCCTCTCTTTTCTCTTTCCCATCATTCCGCTTACCATTGAGTCCTCTCTTTTCTGTTTCTTCTGTAATGATATCAGACAAGTGTATTACATGAGGATTATAACTATTGAGCTGTTTTACAAAACTATGAAGGCCTGGATACGTTTGCTTAAGAGCTCAAAGTGAGTTACAACTTGAAAAAAGATAAGTATCCAGACTTTTCTGTTTTCAGGTTCTATAAAGAGGTGGTATTTGCCAGTATCTTTTACACAGAAAGGCTAGCACAAAAGCCTGATACACTAGTTGGGGTGTTTATTTTGTCTTAACCCAGCAAAAAAAAAAAAAAAAAAAAAAGTATTAAATTTGTAGACACAGTATTGATCACATCCCTTGGGACCATCACACAGATTACCATTCAGGATCTAAGTTTTCCTATATGTAAAAGGAACATGATAATCACTAAGATTTCCTTCAACTCCATAATTCTGTACCCCATTATTGGTTTTAAAAAGGGAGAGAGAATAGAGATGGTTACAAAGTTGCACACATCTTACCTACCCATTTTCAGCAGCACTGACGACATAGGGCTGTTTAGAGAAGTCCCTTGCTTTTGCCAAACATGTTACTGAAGCCGAATGACCAAATAAAAGTTCTTTAGCTGAAATCTGAAAATAATCAGGGTAAGCTTTTAAACAATTGTAAACTTTTGAAGAATATAAACATCATTTTATGTAAGTATTCATAATTCTATCAGAAAATCCTTTTAATATGGTTTTGCTCTACATACATTTTAGGAAAACTGATATATGCCATATCAAAATCCACAGAATAAAAAAATCTATTTTTTAAAAGTTATTTATTTTTGAGAGACAGAGAGAAAGAGAAAGAGAGAGAGGCAGAGCACAAGTGGAGGAGACACAGTGAGAGAGGGGGACACTGAATCTAAAGCAGGTTCCAGGCTCTGAGCTGTCAGCACAAAGACCCATCCGGGGCCCAAACCCACGAACTGTGAGATCATGACCTGAGCCAAAGTAGGACACTCAACCACCTAAGCCACCCAGGCACCCCTAAAAAAACATCTTGATACAGGAACTGTGTTGTACACATTTTTTGGTTTTTGGTTTTCGGTTTTATACTCATCTTGACACCTAAACAATCACCAGACCTATTTTGTAACATCTAGGTTTTGAATACAAATAAGTCAGTGTTGATGTTTATAGTGCACAAAATGTGCCTCAAATGATAGCTGCATGTTAAAGTACAAATTTCAGAACTCAGAAATGAGTTTACAAAAAAATACAAACAAAACATTACCCTTTTTGTAATCATTATAACTTTACTGTAACCTTATGTGGCTTCTTGCCTCAAAAATAAAAACTAATACTAATTTTTCCACGTTACAAGTGAAATTTTAACTAAGCTATTATTTAAAATGTCAATGGCTTTATCCTTTACATGAGTTTAAAAATATGGCACTGGGAGCTAATTCTTACATTATCTCATGTGTGAAAGATGTCCAGTGCTCTTTGTTTTATAAAACAAGATTTTGAAAATCAAATTACAGAACAGAAAACCTGTAAGATCTCCTCAAATGGAGAAGAGGTTGTCAATAGGGACTAAAAATTTGATTTCAATGACTAGAAAATTTGTGGATAATAAGACTTGTCTTATGGGTAATAAAAATCTATTTCCAAATTAATTCATATTCATTATACTTTTTCTGAACAATGCAAACATATCCATAAAGGATGACCAAATCATATTAATGAATACAAATTATTTCAAAACAGAATTATTCTTTGCCTTCATCTTATTTCTATCATAATCAGCAATACTTCTCTAAAAGATGTATTGTTAAACTAAATTTCCAGTACTACAAAGAAGTTTTGTGGTTGGTTAGAACCATTTACAACCCAAGTTCTTATTCTACTGTTTTCCTGGGAAATCCAGAAAACAACATACTGTCTTTTCCATCATCACATTTGAGAACACATACCCTTACGCACTTAACACCTTTCCATCTATTGCAGGCCAAATTAAGCAATGAATCAGGGCAAAGGAAGGACACTCTGTCTCCTAGAGAAAATCCTCTATGAACCAAACAGCATAATGGAACACCATTGCTTTGCACATGGAGTCATCATTCTCCTACAGACTCCCCACATGTAGTTGAATAAGCCATGACTATTCATTATAATCTCTTCAATTTATCTTATTCTGGAACTGCTGTCAGGAATAACAACAACAACAAAAATCCGCCATCACACCTGCTCATTGTCATGATGAAATCCAGGACACCTTTACTTCTGTTCATGAGCTCTACCTGTATGAAGCACTGCCACCCCCTCCCAACCCCAAGAAATTCCAACAGCACAAATGGGAACACATACCTTGCTGAGCATCCAACATATCCAGGCAGTAGTGCAACTATGAACAGGGTCTAATCCCCATTTCACAGGTGAAGAAATCAAGGCTCAATTAATATGTCATTTGCTCAATATATCAAAGTTGTAAATGTCAGAACTAGAACCTGATCAATCTCTCCATTCTTTTCCTATACACAATATTGCTACTCTTCATTTTGTCATTGTTGCATTTCCTTCTGAGTATTAAAATAGGAAGGGGGCACCTGGGTGGCTCAGTTGGTTAAGCGTCCGACTTCGGCTCAGGTCATGATCTCACAGTTCATGGGTTTGAGCCCTGCATCGGGTTCTGTGCTGGCAGCTCAGAGCTTGGAGCCTGTTTCAGATTCTGTATCTCTCTCTGCCCCTCCCCTGCTCATGCTCTGTCTCTCTCTGTCTCAAAAATAAACAATAAATAAAATAAATAAATAAATAAATAAATAAATAAATAAATAAATAAATAAAATAGGAAGAAAAACAGAAGATCACAGTACTCAGAAATAGATCTGGAAGGATGTTCTACTCATCTTTATGCTTAAAAATGTTATAAATGCCAGCAGTCAATGCCAGAAAATGTAAGTAAAGTACTTTGTCTTTGGGAGTTGGACCCTGAGCTTGGGATGCATGTGATGAGAAGTGCAGGACAGGAAGATACTTATTCTCTAGTTTCACAGTACCCTGCAATCCCACCACCACAGACAGGGAAACACAGTGAACACAGATGTGTTCCTAAATCCCCTAATTAAATACTTGGATGCTCCAAGAGGTCCAGAACTTAAATCATTTCCTTTCACTTCCTGTTCCAATTGTCTAATCACCTCTATTCCTTATGCAGATACAGGATACCATCACACCTCCAGCCCCACCCATCACTCAAACCCCTAATCTGTAGGGTATCCTTGACTATTCTTGCACTTTTACCCATACTCCAATCAGTTGCTCAGTTCCTCCCATTCTTTCCTCTTAGTATCTTCCCAGTTTTCATCTCCTTTTCATCCTATCTGTCACTAATTTGGTTCATCCTCAAAAACTTTATTGACTAAATTAATGTAGAGGTTCCTCCCATAGTTACTGCCCCTTATCTCTTCTCTCCCTCCCTTCAGTATGCCCTTCACATTAATACCAAATGATAGTCTAAATCACAAATATAATAATACAGTATTATGTCATCTCCTTGCATAAATCATCTCAAAATCCCTTAATATTGCCTTTGCTTTTAATTAACATATGGCGTTAGCTCTTGCTAGTTAATTTTTTTTAAATCTAAATCCCTCAGCACTCAAGGTACTCAGAGTACCTTGTATTATCACATAAATGCACAGCATTAGCCTATGTCCTTCCTCTGCTACACTGCAGCCCTTTTGACGGCCAGCACCAAGTCTTCTCGTTCATATCTGAACCCAGGTACCTAGCCTACTGCCTAACTTATATGTAGCCAATAAATGCATGTTAAATAAATGCTGAATAAATACCAGGAGTACATGTAAAAAGATACAAATGCTAGGATTCCAAATTTCTTGCTTATTGCATCCTGCATATTATGCAGCACAACTACTCCAGCCAGAAAACACTATACTGAAATATTAAAAAGAGTAGCAAGACATTTGAAGCCATCCAGAAGTGTGAGTTTAAACTCTAAGAGATAATACATGTGAGGGCCACTTTTCAAAGCTCGGCTGTTGCAGTAAGACTAATTCCTTCTTTCAGGGATGTTCATAAACATTGAGCTGAGCTGGGCTGCTAGGCAGTTCTTGGCAGTCCTGCAGTGTAACTCTTCTGTGATGGGAGATGTTAATTAATTACACTATAAAATAGAATTACAATTAATTGTTAATTTAGGTTTTAAAGTGACAAACTTTAAAGGCTAAAAATAGTCTTTGATCTTTAAAAGGCTTCTTAATGAGGGCAGTATACTTTAAGTACATCATTAGTTTAAATGTTCAAATTGGGTCTAGAGGCTGCTAGCACTAAGCAAATATCTATTCCAATATGTTAAATGTTTATGACTCGGGACAGGGACAATTAATTGCCAATCAATGGGCCAAAACCTAGGTGAGGTCAGGTTCTGAGATAGGAAGACGACAATAGTAAATTGGATTTAGAGCTTTTTGATGTGATCTTTAAAAATCACATGCAAGCGGAGACTAAAAGAATAGCAAAAGGCCAAACTGACAGAAACACCCAGATAATTAAGATATTACTCATTTAGTTAATAGCAGTTTTCAAGGGTGCCCTTTGTTTAGATTAATGAGCTATAATTTTTAGAATTATACTTACATGTCTGTAGTTCAGTTACTTAAACATATAATTCAGGATGTAAAATAGTAAAGCTCAGCACAGCTTAAAGGGTGATAACACTTAGCTGGTAGCTAAGATTAGCAATATTCATAATATAATTTTCAAATAGGATCTTGATCTATCATAGAGTACTTCATTTTCTCCAATTTCAGAAGTAAAACCAATTTATTACTTCAGTGAGCACCTACTTAACAATCATGCAAAACTTCCACTGTCATTGCAGGTAGAATTAAATCGTGTTTATATTGTGAGTGCTATCTGTTTCAATGTAAATCATTTTCACGAACCTTTAGTTCAGGTGAGAGATTCCAGAGACAGAGCTGACCTTCTTGACTTCCAGTCACAATGGTCTGCTGGTCATCAGTGATCATGATGGCAGTGATGCTGTGTGGAGGGGCCTTCCTCCCCCAGAGTGCCACTGCCTGCAGGGAGCACCTCATGCTGAGAGAATCTTGAACAAACAGAGAAGGGAAGTGGACACAGTCATCATTCAAAAATTTGGGAGGATTGATCATATCACAAAGTGGACTCCCCATGATCTAAGCTCTGGGATGTATTCTCCCAGAGATGGAGATCACAGGGTGATTCCCTGTTAATTAGAGTAGAAGGCACTTATTACACATTGAAGTTACCATGCCCAGTATTAATCCATCAAAGGGAAATGATTTTTTCCCAATTTGCAACTTTTTTTAAAAGTAGGATCCATTGCCCAGTGAGGAGCCCAAGAATGGCTCAAACTCACAACCCTGAAGTTAAGACCTGAGCCGAGATTAAGAGTTGGCCATCTAACCAGCTGAGCCCCTCAGAAACCCCCAGTTAGTGATTATTGCTGCAGACAAAGAGAAGGATAGAAATAGTCTATCCATTCCACACACAGCTCTGACTATGGGTGACCCTGACTTGCTCCAAAGCCTAGCTAGGCCTCTTAAGAAGAATAGACCTGGCTTCACAGTATAATATGAAGACAGCTTGCATACTCTCTTTTACCCAAGATGTCATCACCTTACCTACAAACATCTGAACAAATAGCTGAACTTTGTGATTAAGAAGTAAATCTTTTCTGGGGCACCTGAGTGACTTAGTCGGTTAGGCGTCTGACTTCAGTTCAGGTCATGATCTCACGGTTCGTGGATTTGAGCCCCGCATCGGGCTCTGTGCTGACAGCTCAGAGCCTGGAGCCTGTCTTCAGATTCTGTGTCTCCCTCTCTCTGTGACGCTTCCCTGCTCATCATGCTGTCTCTGTCTCTCTCCCAAAAATAAATAAAACATTTAAAAAATTTTTAAAAAAGAAGTAAATCTTTTCTATAAAAACAGTCTTTTTTAAGTCTTCAAAGATTCATATGTGATTGTTCTCATTTCTGTCATAGTCATGTTCTGTTTTTATTTCACCTGTTTTTGTATTTGCTATCATTCTCAATATGAATTTCCATGAAATTACTACCTTCATGTATAAGTTATGAAATATGAATATGTAATTCTCAAAATATGCTTGCCTGAATACACCCCAAAATGATCTCAAATGTCACCCAGTGATATGTGCATTACAGTTTGTGCCACACTGAGTTAAATGTTTCCCCAAATAGGCATTCTTTTATGAAATACAAATAATTTGGTGATTAATCATGCTGTGAATCTTTAGAGTAGATTGGTATGTTTCCTCTTATGACTTCATTGTATCTATTTAGTCTAATTAAAAATGTTAAAGATAAGAGAGGGACAAAGATATCAAACTTACTTCCCACATTTGGCTTAAGAAAGTTAACAAAATGAAGAAACCTTCTGTCCTGCAGGACTTCTGGTACTGAAGCATATAAAGGATAAGCACCAATATAAGTTATTAAGATGTATGGTACCTATTCTTTGTCATGTTGAATTACACATAGGTGCACACACATATACGCGCGAGTATGCACTACACCGTGAACACAAATTCAATGTAGCCAGTGCTTAACCCATAAACTGGTTCCTTTCAGTTTTTTTCTTGTAGTTCAGTTGTTTGGAATTCAGTACCTACTTCCTGATGGTTCACTTGTTAGGTCAGTACACAAGTGGCCTGTATTATTCTTACCACAGTCCCCAGGCACCAGTAAACTAAGATTTCTATGGGAAATACCTGGAGCTTTGTAATTCAGACTATCAAAACCACACATATTAATCACATTACTTAGCTAACCAAAGAGTTCTGGTGTCAATAACCCTGTAATCTGAACTTGGACTTCTGCTTCAAACACAGAGAAATAATGGTGTGTGTGTGTGTGTGTGTGTGTGTGTGTGTGTGTGTGTGTTTCAATTGTTGCTTCATAGCCATGCTTATAAATAAGTTTAGAAAATTCCAAGCATCACAAATCTAAGAAAAACCTGAAATGAGAGCTGAGTCTGTATACAAGTATGTTGGCTAGATCTTTAAGTGTTAATCCCACTTAAGGACAAGAAGCCCTTCCTTGCTCATTGAAATGGAATCTAAAAAAAAACTCCAGCACTACTCAGAAAGATAAGGAAGCTCATTTACAAAGCTCCCAAGAAAAACATGCCAAACTTGAACCACAAAACAAGTTTGGAATAAAAATTATCATGACATACATATAATGCCAGAATCCACACATGCAGAAAAACCCAAATAAATAAATGTTCTCAAGTCAAAGATACCAGTGGGAAGCCTTTCAAAAACACTACACACTTACTACATTATCTCAAATTTTAAAAAAACAAACAAAAAACATCAGGCCAAGTGTTAAGAATGTAGAACAACTGGAATGCATACACTGCTGTTGGGAATATATAATGGAAAATAGTTGATAGTTTTTTTTTTTTTTTTATAAAGTGAAACATGTGCTCACTACATGACCCAGTCAACCTATCCCTAGGTCTCACCCAAAAGGAAAAAAAGCAAATATTTATACAAAGATTTTTACACATAGGATTCTATTTATACTAGCTAAAAACTGGAAACAATTCAACTGTCCGCTATTTGAGGTGAATGGATAAACAAATTATGGTATAGCCACACAATGGGATACTATTCAGGATTAAAAAGGCATAAACTCTTAAACAGCACAACATACATGAAACTGAAAATAATTATATTGAGCGAAAACAGTAGCTAAAAAGAATAAATACAGTATGACTCCATTTATATAAAATTCTAGAAAATTCAAATTAATCTAGGACAATAGAAAACAGGTCAGTGATTGCCTATGGACAGGAGAATGGGACAGGGATTATAGAGTTTGCAAAGAAGAATGAAGAAACTTCTGAGGATGGTATACATGTATTATTTTGACTGTGGTAACTGTTTCATAATGAACATATTATGTCAAAACATATATAATTGTACACTTTCAATACATATATGTAGACATGTATACACACACCTAATATTCATTAAACTTTAATAAAGCTATTTTTTAACAAAGAAAGCATTTTGGAGGATAGTTCCTAACCACAGTTGCATAGGATTTCCATTGAAACATCAGTGCCAAAGAAGCTCCCAATTAAAAATTACAAAACATTCAAGAAAATAATAAACCATAAGTAAACAGAAAGATCAGTACCCCAGGAACTAATAATAAAAGAACAATATTAAACTCATTGCTAAAGAAGAACAAATATATTATTATAAACTATTAAAGAGACAAAAGAAGACATTTAAAACTCAAGGGGGGAAAAAGCCTATAAAAAATTAACAGAATTTTATTTTATTTAATGTTTTATTTATTTCTAGGAGAGAGAGAGAGACAGTGTGAGCAGGGGAGGGTCAGAGAGAGAGGGAGTCACAGACTGAAACAGGCTCCAGGCTCTGAGCTGGCAGTCAGCACAGAGCCCAACACGGGGCTCGAACCCACGAACTGCAAGATCATGACCTAAGTGAAAGTCAGACGCTTAACTGACTAAGCCACCCAGGCGCCCCGAATCGTTTCATTTTAATACACTTGTTTGTATGTATTATAAAACCCAGGCATACGTGCCTGGGAGGCTCAGTGGGTTAAGCATCTGACTCTTGATTTTGGCTTGGATCATGATGTCACAGTTTGCAAGATCACTGCACTGATAGCGTGGANTTTCATCTGTACTGAAATGATTTGAAATGTATGTGGGAAACACAAAGATTGTCAAGGCTGGGTGGCAGATATTAGTCTTTATATATATATTTTTAAGAGGAAGCGGTGTTGTTTTTTTTTTTAATTTTTTTTTAAATGCTTTTTATTTATTTCTAGGAGAGAGAGAGAGAGAGACAGCGTGAGCAGGGGAGGGTCAGAGAGAGAGGGAGTCACAGACTGAAACAGGCTCCAGGCTCTGAGCTGGCAGTCAGCACAGAGCCCGACGCGGGGCCCGAACCCACGAACCGCGAGATCATGACCTAAGTGAAAGTCGGATGCTTAACCGACTAAGCCACCCAGGCGCCCCAACAGGTAGAATTTTAAAACAAACATATACTACTTCTAGAAATAAAACATAATCATTGGACTATAACAAATGTCAAGAGAATAAATCAAAATAGACTCAAGTGAAGAGAGAATCAATGAACTTAAAAATAATTCTCAAGAAGTTACACAGAAAAAAAAAAAGGCAAGGAGTAGTAAAGAAAGAGAACATTGAATGAAAGAAATCAGGGAGGTAAGATCAATCAGAGATATTTAGAGCTGTAGATAACAGAATGAAAACACCCAACATTCATCTAATGTAAGTTCCAAAAAAGGCAGTACCCCTTCCCTTCCTGGCTAGTTCACTCCTAAAACTGTTAGGTAGAGAAAGCTTGAGTGGAGTGTCAGAGCTCATATAGGGTGAGGAGGGCATCTAAGAACACATGTAGTTGGAGCCCAGGGAAGATGAGTAAGATACCCAAACACAGGGCAGGTCTGTGTGAGATGCATAACCCAAGCAGGGTGAAGAGGGACAGTGTGTGCAAGGCTATCTCATACTGGGTGTCAGAGCCTGAGCAAGAAGGAAGGAGCTGACTCTGTAAGGATGATGAAGGAAGTAGCCCTGATGTGAAGCTCAGAAACCTGGGTAAGGTGAGAAGGGTATTTGAACTGAAGGGAGATCCAGTGTGGAGTGCTAAAGCCCAAGCAGGGTGATGATGGTTTTCATGCTGGGTAAGGAGGTATTGGCACAGGGGAGTCAGAGGTTGGGCAGGATGACGTGAACTTCCATTTACAAGGATGTACTGGCCTAGAACACAAGAGCCCAGGGAGGCTAAGGAAGGCATGCATGCTGGGGGAGGTTCAGCATCTTGGTTGTATGAGGAGGGGCGCTTCCAGAAAGTGTAACCAGACACAGGGAATACAGCGGCTGAGCAGAGTATTCACATCTGGGGTTAGCAGACAGCTCTACCGGGGATGATGAAGTGCTCAGGAGGACATCCACACAGAAAGCAGGGCAGCAGCGTTTACAGAAAATTGGTTATATTCAGGGTAATTGATCAAATAATGAATATGTTAACAAGATAACAAGAACCAGGTTTCTTATTATCAGAAAAGAGAGTTGGAAATATAAAAGGAAGAAAACCAGAACACTCTCTGTGGCGTTGCAGTGGAATCAGAGGTATGTGTATGAAGACATGCACATACACTACATACTTCCCATCTCTGTTCCCCAAGGGCCTAAGAGCAGCAACAACTCCCACAGCAACAAGCTCACTTAGGATCTTCTAAATACTATTTTTTTTTCTTTTTAAAATTTATTTATTTTGAGAGAGAGAGAAAACGCAAGAGCTGGGGAGGGGCAGAGAGAGATGGAGGGAGAGACTCCCAAGCAGGGTTTGAACTCACGAAGGGTGAGATCATGACCTAAGTGTAATTCAAGAGTCTGATGCTTAACCAACAAAGCCACCCATGCACTCCCTCAATATGATTCTTTACTAAAAGGAGCTAGGTTTCTTGGGAAATTTGGTTGATTCAGGCATGGATCAGGGAAAATCCAAGATGATACTCGCACATATTATTGTTGAGAGCAAGGAAGTGCTCAAATAATGATGGGACATATCAAATGGACACAGAAGCCAGCTTGAATGATTGCCCACCAGCCAAATTATGGACAGTATGGACATCAAAGTGAATCATGCTAGGAACAGATTGAAACTCATTGAATAAATTGGGAAACCATGCATTCATATTTGTAATTACTAATTACAAAGGGGAAAAAAAGAATAATGTTACAGAAGAAGAGCCTAGCAAGTGATGGAAGTTAGCATCAGTGATATGGCAAGTCAGATTCATGCACCAATGGATAGGATGCCGTTGAGGCGAACTCGGCACCACTTCCACGGTGTTCTGGCCAAAGATGTATGACTTGAATCTAATTGTGACAAATACAAACTGAAGGGCTCTTTCAGATAACAGGCAGATGTGCATCTTGCCTGGATTCTCTTACTACCATGGACATTACTAGGATAACCAGCAATACTTGTGTCGGGTCTAGAACTGAGTAGTAGGAATAGATAAATGCTAATTTTCTAATTTTGAAGCGTTTATTGTGATTATATAGGAGAACATCTTTGTTCTAGGAAATACAAACTAAATTCTTCAAATATGGGAGTAACAGATTGGCAACTTACTCTTAAGTAGTTTACATGAAAATAGTTCTGTGTACTATACTTATTGCTCATCCCTAATTTTGAAATAAGCATTTTTTAAATGCTTATTTATTTTGAGAGAGAGAATCCCAAGTAGGCCCCAGGCTGTCAGCACAGAGCCTGATGGAGGGCTCAAAGTCATAAGCCCTGAGATCACAACCTGAGCAAAAATCAAGGGTCAGACGTTTAACTGACTGAGCCACCCAGATGCCCGATAAGTTTGAAATATTTTTTAAAGCTTATTAATTAAAAAGTTAATGGGTCTACCATTTTCCAGGCTATTTCAAAGATACAAGAACTTAGATTTAAGAATCCAGTGTGTTAAAAAGGATTAAACTAGAAATAAATGGACACCAAAGGACCTCTTAGAGAAACCATATTACATTAAAGGCAAAGCATGAAATAAAACAAAAGAACCTAAAAAAGGAAGAGCATGTATGTTCAAAGTAGATCTCTCCACAGCAATATTGAGGCCAGAAGCTCTGGAATATTACCTGTAAAATGCTGAAGGAGAATGTCAACCTAAGCTTTTATACTTAACTATCCCTCAAAGTGAGGGCAATATAAAGACATTTTTCCAACAAGTAAGGCCTGAGAGAATACGGCATTCATAGATAAATTATGGGCCCAAATCACCATCACTCCTCAGGGCCCCATGATATTTCAAAACAGGACAATTATTATGCATCATGGCACTGACTGACTGAGTAAAACACGATGAGGCAGCCAATACACTATTTAAGAAGGCAGAAAAGCAGAAAGTAATAGTTTTAACAACTTCAAAAGACAGAGTTAAATAGTAAGTTTCACGTATCAGGAAAATTCACCTTGAGGGCATTGGTCATTCCTGTGATACAAGGTAAATATGACAGTTGTGACGATCACTGTGAGAAGAACAGCTTGGGTGTTTTTAACATTCTCCTCCTAAGAAACACTACTCCTAACTTTGTATTAGTCTTTTTGGCATAGCTTCAAGTATTACAACAAAAATCACCATCTGAAAATCATGTGCACTTTAGCCTCACTCTTACCTTGGCTAATGTGTACTTCTCAAAACTAAGAAGTGGTAGAAAAGGGAGTGCTCAGGATCACACTGTTCCAAAGGAAGGCAGACATTTTTTGTCTGTAGGCAGTGTGCCCTTGGCTTTTGTCTAAGGACTCTCCTGTCACCTTTTCAATTATCACCTAGGAAACTGGAGTCAAGGAAATTTGTCTAGTCTACCAAGCAGAAACTATAGCAGAAACAAATTTGGGGAACATTTGCCAGGGAATTAATATATTGTAATTATTAACTAACATTAAGCTGAAGATAAATAATTCCTGAGGGGAGTTATTTATAGCCCCTTTTCTCTGGAAAATTAGCTTCTCTTACTTGAATCATTGCAACATTATCTACTCAATAACCAGCTACTTTGTATTATTCTGGTTTGCTATTTCCCCTAAAATTCTCTGCTGTGCAATGGTGTCTCCCTAATGAAATGAAACACTACTGCAGGGTTAGTGTAGTGCCTAGCCCATAGTGGATACCTGAAAAATATTATTTTAAATTTAAATCATATTATTCTATTATACGATTTTGACGCTTCTTCCCTCTATTCTTTGTGAAGATGGGAATCATTCTTTAATCATTATTATATTCTCTAGTGCCTGAAGCACAGTGCTTTGAACACGAGGAAACCGGGGCGCCTGGGTGGCTTAGTCGGTTAAGCGTCCGACTTCAGCTCAGGTCATGATCTCACAGTTTGTGGGTTTGAGCCCAGTGTTGGGCTCTGTGCTGACAGCTAGCTCAGAGCCTGGAGCCTGCTTCAGATTCTGTGTCTCTCTCTCTCGCTGACCCTCCCCTGCTCATGCTGTCACTATCTCTCTCTCAAAAATAAATAAAACATTAAAAAAGAAAAAACAATAAGGCTTGGTTGAATAAATTATTTCCTGTATTATTTTTCAGCTCTCTATTCCAAAAGGGGGGGGGGGAGGCTGATTAAGATTATAGACTTTAAGTCAGGTAGACTTAAATGTGAGTCACTTAATCACTCTGGCTCTCGTTTTCTCATCTCTAACCTGGAAATGATAATGATGCCTCAATCAGGGTTATTGTCGAGGTGAAATGAGATCATGTTTATAATGTGGAAGACAGAGCAGCATTCAACAAATTACTACACTTTTTACTTTAGTTCCATACTTCTGGATCATAGCAACAGTTACCCGTGTATCAAACTTTTTCACTATTACACTTTTGCTTTATTCTTAATTCAAAATAAATTCACTCTAAATTCACTAGATTTTAAATCCTCCAAGGGCAGTGACTTCTGTCTGTTTTATCTATTGTTGTATTTTCAGGTCCCAGAAAAGGGTTTAGGACAGGCAGGAACTCAATAACTACTTGCTGAAGGAAGAAACAAATAAAAGGAAACGTACACTATAGTCTGAAGACTCAGGTCTAGTAAAGCATCCACCCATGCAAACATTTACAAATGTTTAATACGCAGCAAAATACAAGGCACTTGGAATTTAGAAAATCAAGTAGGTCAAGGATTCCATAGATTAATACCCTCAAAAGTCACAGTATTCCTGACATCCAAATTAGAAAACAAAAAACACCAAGGACACAGCCACAGGAAATCAGATCTCAGTCAGAATTCATCCTGAACAATCTGGATTGCTAACCAGAATGAAAACAGACCTGGAGTTCAGAGACCCAATTCTAGGGCCTCTATTACTATTTACTAATTTAGTCTCAGATTATAAAGTTAATATGTAATAAAATGAGGACACTATAACACCTGCATTCCCTACATTTCAATATTCTTATTAGGAATACAGTAAATGATATAAATAAAAGCACATGGGTATAAATGTACAAATTATGTTATCATTATACCTTGTGTATATTACTCTTATTTTATAAACTCCCTGAAATCTACAATTTATGGCAAGAAGTGGTCTTAGGGATCCTTAATCTAATCCCTCTCTCTCTTATAAGAAAGCTGATCATGAAAAATGTGGTCTAGATAACTCTTAAGGTCACTTCTGTGAGGATCTTAGACACTAAGCAAATTGTACAGTGAAAGTAAGTAACTGATTAAAAGGTTGTACATCTTAGAAGTCACTTTTTTTCCAAATTCTCTTTTTCTTTTTTTTTTTTAAAATTTAAAAGTAACTCCAGAAACTTAGTGCCTTGTTGTCAACAGGAAAGAGAACAAAGCCACAAATTGAGACCTTGTATACAGAAATTCCCCAGAACTTTGTAATCAAAAATAATCCTCAAAGGAAAAAACAGTCTGTTGTAGAGTCTCTATGGGAAACTAAGTGATATGATATGTTATGCCCCTAACAGAAGTATATTGTCCCCTTTCAAATAATTATGTGTCTAGAAGAGTTTTAAAAGCTTTGGAAAGGGCTTAGGAACCTCTATCACAGCCCTCAATTTAAACTACTGTATTCCAAATGTGAGTGCCTGAATGTTTCAGAATGTCTAAATCAGGACTACGAGTAGATGATTACAGGCCCTTTAATGACTCTTAAATCCGGCCTATTTAAAGGCAATTGGAAATAAAAACTTCCTTTGGAGAAAAAAAAAGTGAACCTTAAAAATGAAACACTCCCATGGACAGGGATAAAGTTACAGACTATTATAAAGGGCAAATAAATGTACTTCATTTGGATCTAGTCACAGTACCGAGTACATTTTATATTTTGATATTGTATTTTGCAACTTTTATAAGCAATATGATCAACATTTTGTTGTATAACAAGTACAGTGTTAAAATAATCACGTAAACACACACACACACACACACACACGTCTACTCTTAAGTGACTCAAACAATTTCTAGACAAAGTTTTAACTGCAGCCTAACTAGTTATCATAATGGATTCTCAAGATGAGAAGATGAATGGCCTTCAAGAAGCTCACAACCCAAAGCTTTAAATTCTTTGGGGGAAAAAAAACCCCATGTAAATGAATTACTCACTAGTTATATAGTTATATATAACTGGAATATATATATATTCCACAGCTTGTCCCAAAGTGGCGTCAATAGTATGTAACAAGTGCTCTGGACACATCCAGGTGCTATGAGAACACAGAGCCTGTGTTGTTACCTATAGAAAGTAGGTGATGTTTTATCAACTTTCCCTTCCTTTGGATTTTTGTACCTTTCTTCAGTGACATATAGTCTCTCAAAACCCCTTTCATATATATGGTCTTTTATTATTTATTTATTATTTAGTCATTTCTGAATGGTATAATAAAAATAAGTTTGAGGAAAAAAGATTCTTATAGATCTAGTAATTATCAAAGTGTGTAGTATACAGCTGGCTTTAATACAGTTTAAATATATACAAAGAGAGGGGCGCCTGGGTGGCTTAGTCGGTTAAGCGTCCGACTTTTGCTTGGGTCATGATCTCGCGGTTCGTGGGTTCGGGCCCCGCGTCGGGCTCTGTGCTGACTGCCAGCTCAGAGCCTGGAGCCTGTTTCAGTCTGTGACTCCCTCTCTCTCTGACCCTCCCCTGCTCACGCTGTCTCTCTCTCTCTCTCCTAGAAATAAATAAAACATAAAAATAAATAAATACAAAGAGAAATTAAATTTATACATAACTGAAAAAAGAGCAAATATTACATTTAAACATATTACTTAAATATGTAATATTTTAATAGATTAAACATTAGGTATATGTCAAATAAGACCAAAACTACCTTTCTGATATATTTAGATTTCCTGCTTTTTATCGTTAAGAAAATCAACCTGTTCATTTATATAATTTCAACATTTTGTTGCTGAATAAGAGAGATTTCAGACTGTTACTTACAAGTAGTTTGTAGTAACTCAAATCACATTAAGCTTGTGAATATTTTTACTTACTAGAAAAAAACCTTACTCAGTGAAATCACTATAATTTTCTCCTTTTAATATTTATGTTAATGTTCTTATTTAATATCAATTAATATTGATAGAATATTGATTTTTTAAAGTACTAGTGACAGCTTGATATTCCACATAAGAATCCTTATCAGATGAATGCACCAACAGACTAAAGGAACACTTTGTAGTGAATATGCAGAATTGTTACTATTTTCATTCTCCTTGACCTAGGATTTCAACAGTAGAGTTCTCTGTGCTTGTTTTCTGTAACCATGATAAAAATTAAATAATTCAGAGCTTCCCAGCTGTATGCCATGGCACATACTGGGTTGTGAAAAGCTGACAGAAGGGGTAAGAGAAAGTGAAATCCTTAACCCAGTATATACAAAGATAATCATTTTCTGTGTTCATGCTTTGACATGAAAAAGGATGAGAAACACAGACTTAAGTAAAATTTGTCAAGGAGCACAAATGATTTAAAGCTATAGGAAGTCCAAGCCATCTCACAATTTGGAAACCATACTCACAATTAAGAAATAAGCCTCCTGGTGATGCAGCCATGCTGACAGCCACTAACTATTGCACAAACTCACATGATAGGCACCTGGGAACTCCCAAGTTGTTTCATTTTCAAGTGAAAATGTTTTTAAGTAATATATTTTTAGATAAAAATAGCAAAGGGCTACCTACTGCAATAATGTGAGCTTCCTAATCACCTCCCAAATTCATAGGGGCTCTTAAATCACCAGCAGGGAAATATCTAAATTACAGCTGGCAAAGGATGGTTATGTATTTTCATTGTTTGATCCCTAGTCCCTTGCACACTCTCTGCCACATATATAACATTCAATAAATATTCCTTAAATGACTGTGTTTCACCTAGAATATGTGGCAAGATTTCAGTAGAAACTAGAAGAAACTTTACGAATACGGAATTCAACTCTCATTTTGCTGATAAGAAAGTAGAGGAAAGGTGATGTGACTTTCTTAGAACTAGAGTCTTCTTATTCTTTTTTTTTAAATTTTTAATGTTTTTTTTCTTTTTTCCTGAGAGAGAGAGAGACAGCATGAGCAGGGGATTGTCCAAGAGAGAGGGAGACACAGAATCTGAAGCAGGTTCCAGGCTCTGAGCTGCTAGCACAGAGCCCCATGCAGGGCTCAAACCCACAAACCATAAGATCATGACTTGAGCCGAAGTTGGACACTTAACCAACTGAGCCACATAGGCACCTCGAGAGTCTTCTTATTCTGATAGAACTTATATTTTTGGGGAAGTAATCACTCTGGTGCCCCTCTTCAAGCTCCACCCAAATGGATGGAAATAAGTTTCCAAGTATAGATTCATCATTAGGTTATATTTAGCACACCATCTCCATTAATTGAGTTTGAAATAGTTTACTGTGAAGAAAAGAGGCAAGAAAATATAAGAGTCAGATAACTCTTGGTCCTTTTTCCTCCTTAATAGCTAGCAAATTCTTTGAGCCTCAGTTTTCTCATCTACAAAGTGAAGAAAATAATTACCTTGGAGAATTGATGTAAAGACAGGTGATTCTGTATAGAATAGGTGATTTCTGTACAGAAAACACATATCATAATTATTTGTTCATAATGAGCACTCAGTAAATGTTTTTTGAATGAATGAATGAGGCTATGAATCACTATAATTTTACACAATGGGCAGAGAATGTGACTATTACTTTCTAGCAGTAGCTTTCTTAGTGTGAGATTCCCCACCCTACTTTTGCAATACTGGCACTACAATTTCTTTTCTAAAACTGTGGTTATATACTAGAACATTTGGCACTGAAAATGTACAATTGTTGTTATTCTCAACTCTATGATTGTCTTAAAATGAATGACTCTCGATTCAATAAATAAAAATACAAGACATCCAATCAAATTTGAAATTCAGATAAGCAACAAATTAGTATAATTATGTCTAAGGCTATATTTTGCTCATGGTTACACCAAAAAAAAAAAAAAAAAAAAAAAACACCTTTAATTGCACGGGACATGCTTATAGAAATGGTTTGATTCATTTATCTCAAATTCAAGTTTAACTGGATGTTCTGTAGGCATCCTAGGGCCACTAGCAACCCTAGGCTACAGCCACAAGGAAGCCTTGAAGATCAGTCACTGCTTTCCTTGTTTCCACAGATGAGGGTGTGAAGGCCCAGGGAAGTTGCTTACTTAGCCCACTTCAGAGAAAGCAGCTGAGAACCAGAACCAGGTTTCCCACCAACCCATCCAGCATTCCCCACCCACCTCCCGCACACACACCAGGACAAAGACAACAGAGACTTCCCGGAAGTCTTAGTAATCTGCTAAGCAAAATGTTTTATTATTTTGATAGTTCTTTGAAAAATAAACAAACAGACAAAAAATAAAAAGTCCAGCAAAACAACAACAATAACACCTCCTGTGCATCCAAGCTCCAACAAGGCCTCCCCTGCATTGGGCTAACTAACACACGCCTGTTTTTTTCTCCATACATACGGTTAACTAGCAAGTGAAAGAAAAGATGATGCACCATTTGCAGCCCCAATCCTTCTCACCGTCATCTCCTTCCCTGTAGCAATTTGTTTTTATTTCTCTGACTTGTCTGGGGCTAGCAAAATAATGAATATGATGCAAATGTGGTTTTGTGGCTGCTGTCTACTGGGCACTGGAATTGTTTACTTGTCATAAATAGCTTTAGGGACACGCCCAGACACTGAGTGTCTGCCTCACCAACCTCAGAGAGACACAAATCTCGAACCCCTTGACTGAAGACAGCCAACCAAAGAATACAAATGGTAAAGTCCTATGTCACCATGCATGAATTCCAAATAAATCTGACTATATAGTAAACACATGTGAGGAAAATTTATAGCTGTTAACAGTAGAAGCTTTAGGATAAAATAGATCTGGGTTTGAACCTCAGATCTGCCACTTCTACAGTTGTATGACCTCTTAAAAACCCATCTCCAGGGTGGAGGGGAATCCCAACTACTTTGTTCAAAACTCAATATACGGGTGCTGAGGAACCCAAATAAATTATTTCATGATTCTTTCCTTCATCTTGAAACCAGTGGGAATTTTTTCCCCTAATCTTTGAGTTTAGGTTAAAGCACTAGGAGTATTAACATACATCAAATTGAACACTTGAAATGGGTGCAGTTTATTGTATGAAAACTTTTATCTTAATAAAGCTGAACAAAAATAGAGATTGGAGATCAGGGTAAAGTAGTTTGGCCTACGTCACACACAGCTGGCTAGTAAAGAACAATAAACAGGCAGAGACAAAGCAGGGCTTTATGAAGGAAGAGGAGGTAGAAGTAGACTGGAGAGAAAATGTCTGGGTGTCAGGGTAGGCCACAGAGAGAGCTACTATCGCCCCCAGGGATAAGAAGCAAGCCGCCTCAGGAGTCTGGGGGAACCAAAGGGTTCCTGCACAGCTGGTCTCCGCAGAAGCCTAGTCTGCCCAAACCTGTCTGTTTGCAGATGCTCCTGAAGCAAAAGGTCTTATTTTATCAACAGATTGTAATCAGATCACTCCTTAGAAAAGGTTAAAGAAAAATGTTTCTACTAAGGCCAAGACTGCCCTCAGCATATTTAAATAACACAGAAGATTCTACTTGGTCTACCCAGTGGAGCTTGACTATTTCAGAATTAACTCCTAACCAGGATCAAAATCAAACACCTCCAAAAATGTTATTATTGAGTGACTAACTGCTACTTAAGAAACTCTAGAAAGTAATGTGTCTTAGGTGGGGAATGTCTTAGCAGGTATAGTCAAGGGTGAAATAATTCAGGGATCAAGGAATGAATTAAACACATAATGCAAATTAATTTCTGAACTCCAGACACCCATGAGCTAGAATGTGTATAAAACAAACCAGCCAAGGAATTGCATTCCTATTGCAACACAGATGAAATTTCCATCGTAGCTCACCATTCTCCCTGCCTTGTGAATCAAAGATTTTCACAAAATATCACCTCCAACTTCACCTGCTTGCTCAGTGAGCCATAGTGCGACAGAGCTAACACAGCCAAATTAATGCCAAGAGTGTCCTATTCACAGTCGATTTCAAAGAGATGAACATTGGGCTGGTAAAAGAAATACAGGAAGAACAACTCAGTTCTTTCTTGGTGGCTCCTTCACCTTTATTTATATCAATCTTAGCAACTTCATGGAATTCCATCCCTCTTGTCTAAAACTGTAGTTTTAGGCTGTAACATGTAGATTTTCTCCATTAGTTTATTCTGTATTTAACTCTGAATATTTACAGTCAAGCTGTTGTTTTTAAACCTGTAAGTATCTAACGTGAACAAATAATACCAGTGATTTAGTCCATTCATAAATAAATTCAACATACATTTATTGAAAAACAAATATATCCAAAGTGATGGGCTGGGCTGCAGAAAACACAAAGATTAGAAAAACACGATCCCTGATCTCAAAGTATTTACAACTGAGTCATCTTAGGATTAATTTTAACTAACTATTCCTGCTATTAATAGAACAATTTGTGTGTGTATGTGTGAATTCTGAAAACCTAATTCCAATCTTGAGGGTTTTTTAAATAATTTTTTTAATGTTTATTTATTTTTGAGAGTGAGAGACAGAGTGCAAGTGGGAAAGGGGCAGAAAGAGAGGGAGACAAAGAATCAGAAGCAGGCTCCAGACTACGAGCTGTCAGCACAGAGCACGACATGGGGCTCAAACTTACGGACCCTGAGATCATGACCTGAGCTGAAGTAAGATGCTTAACCAACTAAGCCACCCAGGCACCCCATTTTTTTTTCTAAGTATAATCTATAAAACTGTTTGGCTAATATATTTCTTTAAATTAACTCAGTTCATTTTTAGTATCAAATTAACTTATTTAAGAATAAATTAAGTAACTTAAGAGTCTCCTTTAAAGTTATTTTATCATTAATATCCATAGAATCAAGAAGTTTGATGAACTGGTTAGATTTGTTTTTCAAATTCACATTAAAATAAATACTTGTCTACGAACATAAATGTTTGCTGTGTACCACCTAAAATTATACTGGGAAATATGTCTCCTATCTATTACCATACTGAAGTCTTTTCTTCTACACCTTCAAAACCTCACCCCAACTCAGGCAACTGTTTACACCCCAGTACTTTGGGCTGATGATCTTTCCTTCCAATTAACCAAGAAAATCAAGACACTTAAACATGAGCTTCCTCTCATCATATCAATATTCTGCATCTTTTCCTTAGTTTTAGCCTAATTTTCTAAGATTCTTATATAAATCTCTTCTAATAACATTTTTATCCCTATCCCAAATTTCATCTTCTGTTGCCTCAGTTACTCCCTTTATTAACCTTTATTTCTTATATCCTCAAGTGGTTTCCATTTTTCTTGGCCCCTTGGCTTTTACTTAATATTCATTTAATTAACAATATTTATTGAGTATCTGCTATGTGTCAGAAACTATGCAATATTTTAAGGATACATACAAGAAAGACAAAATCACATACCTCAAAATGCTCAATGGTTTCTAAGGACACAGGCTTGTCTGGCATCACCAACAGTGTGATGAGTGCTATATAAGGTAAATGCAAGTATGTTTGTGGAGGAAATAAAAGTGGAGCTTGAACTCAAACACTGGAAGGATTTCCCCAGGGAAATATCACCTAAGGTCAAACCCTAAATCTTAGACACTTGCTAGTTTTATGATCCAGGCAAGTACCTGGTAACTTTAAACTTTCTTCACCCATGAAATGGGAATAATATCTACCTTACCTAGTTGTAATAAGACTAAGCATGTACCCAGTGTTGAGGTCCTGAAATTTGAATGCCAAATCTATTATTGTATATCCTCAAGCAGATTACAATTGCATATTGGATTCCTCATCAGTAAAATGTAAATAAATAATAACATCAATCCAGTATGGTTCATACAAGAGTTAAATGTGATAATCCATGGGAATCATTAGATAGTAAGCATTCAATAAATGTTAGCTGCTATTAATAGAAAGCTTTTTTCAATCTCAAAATCTGTGTATAAATCCTGCTAAGTAAATGTTAGAATGATAAGTGGATTCTTTGTCATTCATAATCTTTCATTTTGTTATTCATAATTTACAGTAGATTCCATCTAGTAAGTAAATTAAGCGGAACAATGAAGGTGAAACTCCAAAGGTGCCAAAATGTCAAAGTAAAACAAAATCTACCATCTTTCCATCCACTATTGTTTTAACTGGGCCCACCCCAAAACTCACATGTTGAAGTCCTAACCCTCAGTACCTCAGAATGTAACCTTATTTGGAGACAGAGTCACTGCAGATATAATTAATTAATTGAAGAGATGAGGTCATAATGGATGGGGGTATGGCTCGAATCCAATGAGACTGGCATCCCTTGTAAAACAAGAAAATTCAGTGACAGATGCACACAGGGAGAGACGTGAAGATGATTTCATAAATGTGGGTGATACTTCTAGAGGGTTAAGAATGTTAAGGACTGCCAGCATACCACCAGCAGCTAGTGGGAAGTCTGAAACAGATTTTCCCTAATAGGCCTCAGAAGGAGAGAACCCTGCCGTCACCTTATCTTGGACACCAAACCTCTCAAACTGTGACATAATAAATTTCTGTCACTTAAACCACGCAGTTTGCCTTACTGTGTTATGACAGCCATAGTAACTAATATACCATTTAACTGATAGATTTTACGTCTGTCTAGTCAGAAATAGCCCTTAATAATACATATAATTATTCTTAAGTTAATACTTAAATTTTAGTCTGAATCACATAATCAGTCATATACAAAATTTCCTTTTCTGCTTCTTTTGCATACATCTTCTTTCCATCCATTTTATAGGTTCTCTGAAGAAATAATATATTCATTTTATCCATTCCACAGGTATTTATTGAAAGCCCAAATAAATAAAAGGTGAAAAAAACAAAGGTTCCTGACCTCTAAGAATTCACAACCTATGAGTCAAGTCATAAGCATGTAAATATCTAATACAAATACCCCACATCAAGTATTCCCCAAGTACAAGACCAAAGCACACCTTAATCCCATAGTGGTCGATGGCATAGGATTCTCTCTTAGAAAAATTATGTGTTTTCCATTGGGCCTGTGCCTCCTTCTTTGGTGGTGATATTTACTTCATTTCCCCCAACTTTAGCACAAGCTGACGCTGGAAGTCAGCCCACTGTCATTATGATAATCCCTGCCTCCCAGAAAAACAGAAGGAAGGCACTCCCACAGGTAGATATATGGAGATATGCAGACAAGTCCTGTTTGGAAAAGCCTCTTGAAATGCCCATGATTCTAGTGTTTTCTGATTTTGCCCACAAAGCAGGAATGCCTCAGCCAGGGAAGACTACAGACTCATCCTTTTACACTCCAGGATCCCAGCAGAACCTTGGGCAAAACAGAATTATATCAAGAAGGATGTAATGAAAAGTAAATAATTTTATGAAAAGTAGATAGATAGATAGATAGATAGACTAACAGATAAAAGAAGGCTTATGAATGCAGAATTCCATGGTGGTTTGGAGAGAGTGGTTGAAGAGGGACATGACTTGAGGGTCATAATGCAAATGGACTTTAGCTTTACAAGAATATTCAGTTTTGTTTTGTTTTTTTGTTTTTTTTTAAATATTTTTATTTATTTCTAGGAGAGAGAGAGAGAGAGACAGCGTGAGCAGGGGAGGGTCAGAGAGAGAGGGAGACACAGACTCTGAAATAGGCTCCNGAGAGAGAGAGAGAGACAGCGTGAGCAGGGGAGGGTCAGAGAGAGAGGGAGACACAGACTCTGAAATAGGCTCCAGGCTCCGAGCTGGCAGTCAGCACAGAGCCCAACACGGGGCTCGAACCCACGAACCGCGAGATCATGACCTAAGCGAAAGTCGGACACTTAACCGACTAAGCCACCCAGGCGCCCCTTGTTTTGTTTTTTAAAGATATTTCCTAGGACTCCCAGCACACTGTACCATTAATTCAAGACATAGGAGGTGAGCCATTTGCAGCCATTCTTCTCATTTTTGTAGATTTTCTGTCACACTCATCATTTATGTTATTAGGAAAAGGAGGCCTGGTGAATCTAAATCTCTAGGCTAGGATTACATCACTGGATCTGTCTGACTACAAGGCCCATCCCACTTCTCACAAGGCTTGAGAGTGAGCTTAACCACAAAGGCACCTCTACCTACCAATGCTTTACAGTTTATGGCTTTGTGTAGAGACAAACCAGTCCTCCTATTTTAAACAAAACAAAACAAAACAGAAAACAACTTAGGTTCAACCACAGGAGTGGTTAAGGGGCCAAATGAATCTTTAATCTTAAGGTAAATATGTGAGTAGATTTTCTCTGCTTCATCTACAAAACCTATTCATTACATGTGTGTGAGTACATGCACGGGCAAGTGTGTTTTCTAGGCATGAAGACTTAATACAAAAACAAATAAAAAATAAGCCTCTCGTAACCCTGGTGTCATGGAAAAGGACTCTTCGTACAAACTGAGATTTCCATACTGCAATGATTTCAATTCGGTATATGTCACAAGAGGTGGCTGAGGGAGACAGTCAAGGGGTAGACCGGACCTACATCCAACTGTGGCACTTTCCAGCACATCCTGGCCTCTGCTTACTCTTGTCATCTCTGCTCTGCTGGGTTTTTACTGACCAAACAAGTCACTGTCCAGTGGCATCAAGAAATTCTGTCCCTAGGCCATAAATAAATGTCCAACTCCTATAGTTCAGGGGTGTATGAGAGCCCAAGAGGCCTGGAATCGATCCAACCCATTTTAACTAGCAAGAAACTACCCAGTAATACCTTGTTTGTATTTCTTGGAGGAGGGACACCAGAAACACTTATTTCATTCTACACAATAATTCACCACAATCAGAGGGAGCACAGCAAGGGCAACACCATCTCCCAGCTGCTGATTACATCAAAGGCTTGCAGCACAAATTCAATTTTATGATGTTAATCTCGGCCTGCCACTCAGAAATTTTCTCTGAGGGATATGATTTTTCTCTGGATTTCATTTTAAGAATGATTTTTTTTCGTCCACAATCAATAAAGATATGTTTTCATCAAAAGACTCTATCTTGGTAGAATTCAATTGGCTATTTCAATCCCTTTTGGTGACACAATATTAATTAAAATAGTTTATGTTGCACTTCAACTGAAAAAAGAGGCAGTGAAAATAGAAGCTACTCAGAACACATGTTCTATACACATCAACATAGAGGGCAGAAAATAATTTTCTCTTTCTCCAGGCGGCAGACATTAGCTATTCAAGAGAGTTGCTCTGACTTGGTTTAGCTCTGTGATCTCACTGCAAAAACAAACAAATAAAAAAATTTGAAGCCCTTTCTGTTTGTATTTTTTGTTCAAAAGGAAATCAAAATACACATCAAAAAGTTGCTTTATATGCTCACCTTTCATTACAGTAAGAAGTAGAGAAATAAGTGTCTGTGTGACCATGTGGCATGATGGGCTTTTAAGAATCACAGTCACTGTTTCTCCTAACTAAACATAAATACATAAATAAAAATATAAATACATTAATACAATGCTATTAAAATTTATAAAAATTTTATTTTTAATTTCTAAAAAATGATCACATTGAATACATTGTATTTCTCAAAAGCAAATACACAGAATTAGCATGGAGGATTTTATATTTAAAAGAGAGGAGTGGGGCATCTGGGTGGCTCAGTCTGTTAAGTGTGACTTTGGCTCAGGTCATGATCTCCTGGTTTGTGGATCCGAGCCCCACGTCAGGCTCTGTGCTGACAGCTCAGAGCCTGGAGCCTCCTTCGGATTCTGTGTCTCCCTCTCTCTCTGCCCCTCCCCTGTTCGTGCTGTCTCTCTCTCTCTCAAAAATAAATAAACATTAAAAAAATTAAAGAGAGGAGAAAATTATGAAATGGGTTATAGAAAATAGATTGTTTTAATAATAACTTTTCAAGTTTATTTATTTTGAAGTAGAGAGCGAGAGAGAGAGTGTAGGGGTGGGTGCAGAAAGAGAGAGAGAAGGAGAGAATCCCAAGTAGGCTTTGTGAAGTCAGCACATAGCCCGACTTGGGGCTTTGAACTCATGAACCCTGAGATCATGCCCTGAGCCAAAATCAAGAGTCAGATGCTTAACCAGCTGAGCTATCAGGAGTCCCTGAATTGTCTTAACAGTAGTTTGAAAGTGGCAGTCAATTTGCTTAAATATTTATGAAGCACCAACTGAGTGCCTGGTCACCACTTCAGATTGGAGGAAAGCCTTACTTCTGGCCCACCAGGGCGACAGTCCAGGCAACCTCCATCAACACAGAGTGAGAAGGGGGAGGCCTGCTTCCCACCCCCATAGGGAGTGCACAGAGGAGGCTGCAGTTAACCCTGTCTGGGGAAGGAATCCAGGAAGGCTTCTCAAAGGGAAGTTCAATTACTGAAACATTCAGCTAGTAATCTACATCCAGTTTAAAAAATGTTTAAAAAGGTAGCTTAGTATCTAACTAGCTCTCTATAAACCAAATTTTCTCACCTTCATACCCTTTAAATCACCAACCCAATATACTTCTTAATGTAAGAAAGTGGTAAGAAAGGGAAAGTGTGTGTACTGCTACCGTAAGGAGTTTAAGGATTTCATAGGACTTTGAGTAGATCTCACTCAACAATCCATTTCTTCAAAGAAAGGTCTTTACCTGTGATTCTCTTAATCTGGATGTCATATCCAAAGAGAGAAAAGCATCAAATTAAGGAACAGGGTGGAAAATTCTAGAAATTCAACTCCCTATTTTATGAATTAAAGGACACCTGAGTGGTTCAGTCAGTTAAGGATCCGACTCTTGATTTTGGCTCAGGTCATGATCTCGCGGTTTGTGAGTTCCAGCTACATGTCAGGCTCTGTGCTGACAGCTTGGAGCCTGCTTCGGATCCTATGTCTTCTTCTCTTTATGCCCTGCTCCCTATCTCGTGGTCTGTCTTTCTCTCAAAAATAAATAAACATTTTAAAAAAAATTTTTTTAATGACAACCAGTAAGTAAGTTGACTTGGTTAAAAGTCAGGGAGTGGAGTAGAGTTTGGAACTGTTTACACACTTGAACAATAATGACAAGGCTTAGATAGACTACACTGTTCTCCGAAGAGTGCCTGTAAATGTGTACATGAATGTGGAAAAACACTGGCTAAAATAAGAAAAAGCATCCATCAATACCAGCAATATCACAGGGCTTATTAAGATGCAGATTCCTGGGCCTCAGGCTAGATGTGATACATCAGAACCTCTAAGACATAAGGTCCAGAAATTCGAATTTTAACTAGCTCTCCACGATGTTCTTATTACACTTGAGGCTAAGGAACTTAAATCAAATCCAGCATCCCCTATGCACAGCACAGCTAATGAAATATTGAAATTAATTGATGAAATCAAAGTAATATTCAGTAAATGAATGACTGAAAACATCAATTCCCTCAAAAAATTCTTACTCAGGGCCTAGTCTATATGGCCTAGTGAGAATGCCAATCCCTGGCCCGATGTGGGCCCTCCATAGCAAACAGGGCTAGCCTGACCCCAACAACTATTTTTCCCTATAATGACTGAAACTGAAAGTAGTTAAATCCTTTTGTTGTCTATTATGGTCTAAATGGCTTGTGGAAAAATATCCTGCTTTGTATGGATTTATAACAAAACATTCTGAAGCTTGAAATCCTTGTGGGGAAAGTGGGACAACTCATGCATGATCATGTTGGATTTTGAGAAAAAGTACCAAATTTAAAAGGATTTTAAAGTTAGCAATACCAAGGAAAAGTCACAAGGGTTTAAAATCCTGTAACAAATTCCTCCCAAAAAGTTCAGTTTGCATTTTGGTACTCCAAAATAAATAACCAATTTTCAATATCCCCTCCCCATATAAATTTTTGCTAAGATGCATTTCAGTACCTTAAACTAAAACAGTAAGCCTCCAGGAGGGACTAAAGTGTCTGAGATCCTGTCCTGCAAATATAGGAATGCTGACCTTTGCCAGCAAAGAACTCTCAGTGTGGGTGGAACTCCCTTTACAGAAGCTTACCTTAAAACAGGCTAGCAACACTGCCTTAAGTGCGATGAAGGAAAGTCTGATGAGGTTGCAGAATTAGGGTAGTTAGTGGTAGTGGAAGCATATAGAAGTTCATCCTTTATTCAAAACAGTAAGAACAGTTACAACATTACTTGGTCTGCTTTTTTAAAAAAAAATATTTATGTATTTTGTGAGAAAGGGGGAGAGGCAAAGAGAGAGAAAGAGAGAACCCCAAGCAGGCTCCACACTGTCAGCAGAGCCCAGTATGGGGCTTGATCTCACAAACCATGGGATCATGACCTGAGCTGACAGTCACCCAGGTGCCCCAGTTGACTTTTTATAATATGCGTGGAAGTCATAAATGCCATCTACACTCAAGGCTAGATTAGGGTAGTGTTGTATTTTCTGTACTCAAGAGAAGGAAATGATAGAACCTTATCAGGTGATTGTCAGTTGTACATCAGACAGCCTCTTGTTTTATATGCAACTAAGTCTTCCAGCAAAATTGTAAGGTAGACCTCCAGCTAGAGAGACTTGAAGAGTAAATCAGTGTCTGATAATGTAAAACAATATATGATCCTCATTTTACATTTGAGAAAACTAAAGCTCAGAGAGGCAAAATAATTTGCCCATGTCCTATAGCCCATAAAGGATGGGGCACAACATGGGAACAGTGTGCCATGATTTATGTCTGTCGTGCTCTCTCACCCTGTCAGACTTCCAAACAAATTTCTCCCTTGGCCCAGAAAGCTCTTTCTCAGCATTTCTACCTGGCATACTCCTACAAAACTGGAATCTTCCAAACTGGAACTAAATTTTAACTCCTTTGAGTATCCTCTGGCTGATATTTAGCATGCCTCTTTCCCCAGCATTCCCTACGCTACCTTTATCAGATTACTTATCACTGTGCTCTAATTATTGCTGTGTCTGTTTCCTACACTATATTATGAATGCTTAGAAGGCAGAAACCTGTCTCTTACCCATGCATTCTGCTGGCAGGGCGTTTTACATATATCAAGAGGTAAAAACATATTGAAGGAAAAGTCGAAGTATTAATGTATTAGTTATGAATGAATGTGATAAAGCTTCAAGAGGTGTCTCTCTTTTCTCCTTTGTTCAACTCCGCCACCCACCCCACCCAGTCAGTGTATAAGTGACCATCCCAAGTGTAACTCTAATGTCTGCACAAAGCAAAAAGCAGATGTACAAAAATATCCTTGGCTATAGATGTTCATTCTAATTTCTGAAGTTGACTGATTCAATTAATTACAACTCCCTCACCCTATACTTGCTTACTTGTTAAACACTCATGTGTAGGATCTTATATTTTTCTAGGTTAAATTTCATCTTGTTAAAAGAAAAAGAAGAGGGGAATTCAGTGTTGAAAAAAAAGTACCTATAATTTATTGACTTTTAAGTTTAGACACTTTGCTACTTATATGATATGCATCACTTCATTTGATCTCCATAATGATCCCAGGCCTTATTACCATCTATCTGTACTCTAAACAGGAAGAAGATGAAGCTTGTAGAACATAGTAGCTTGCTCAGGATCAGCACTAGGAAATAGAAACAGATTCCTCAGTTTCTAAGACTCTCGCCCTCAACCACTACACTACACTACACTGCTTAAGTGGGGATGGGGCCCCAGCATGCTAGGATTTTTCCTGGAAATGTAGGCAAATTCTAGAAGAGACAGTCCTCTAGATCAGGGATACCTTGCTCTAGAAATGAGGATTTGCCTTTTATAGAAGAGTTGGGAGACCTAACTGTCCTTTAAGACCAAAGACAATCTTATTTTGAAGATAAAATGACACACATACGTTAAAGGACTTGCTGAGACCCCAGAGTTAATTTGGCCCAGAAGGCTTCAGAGATGATCTGGTACGAGAACTTAGTGCACTAATTCTTTTAATCCTGATCCCCATATCATCTTCTTGCCTCTAATTCAGTCTACCTAGAGCAGAACTGAATCTAGGAAAAAATAAATATATATTTAGTACAGGGCTCCAGAGATGCCCTTTAAAATGCACTGACAGAATTATTAATAAGAGATGCCACATACTGTGAGTAACATTATTAAATAATAGAAAGAATAAGTGAATTACCAAGCCACAAAGATAGCTGAATTCAGCAATCTTGAAACCTTCAAATATTTCTAATACCATTGTTTTCAAGGTTCCATGAAGTTATTTCATAATTTAAATACACCTCTATTCCAGCTGGCCTCTATAAACTGGAAACACAGACTTCTAAAGTGTTCACTCCATTGGGTAAAGACTGTTTACTATAAGATTTTACCCATAGGGAGAGGCTTAACAGCTAATTTTTTATTGATAATATAATTATAATTTTAAAATATCTTTCCAAAAAGAGGTAAAAATACGGGAATTCAACAGAGTCTCAGTTTTGTGGTTTAAAAAAATAATAATCCCTTTACTAGATCACTTCAGGGACAGTTTGCTTTTTTTCTCTAGCCCTTTGTATTCTTTACAGAAAACACTATGGGTGCATTTTAATACTGTAGGAACTAGAGGGCAAAGGAACAAGAAGTCACAAGACCAAATTAACAAGTACTTGCATGACAAAGTTGGTTGCCTTCTTCACCCCAGGCCTTTAAGTGGTAAGAATTAAGGAGAGGAGGGGATTAGTGCATTTAATCTTGGGGGGGGGGCAGAGTTGATGAGTAAGGAGGCTGGGAAAGGGAGGTGGGGATGGGGAGGGAAAGAGGATGAAAGGAACAAAAGTTTCTAACTCTTTCCTCGGGTAAAAGTATTCCTAACTGTTGACCTAGCCTCCAATAGGTGACCTTGAACTCATTTAGAATAAAACCTGGAAAGGAAGGAAGAAAAAGTTCATCTTGCTATAGACAGTGTTCTGTTTGTATTTAGTCAACTGTTTAGAAATGCACACAAAAATGCTATAATGTATGAGGAAAGTGGAATGAGGAAGCACCCGGCCCCAAAGGGAGTATTCCTACTCCTTCAATGTTTCCAGATTTTTGTCAGTGCAGACATCTTCCCCCTCCCACCGCTTTATTTTCCTGTCCCTTGTCCAGCTTTGCAAGTGTCAAAGTCTTGGGTCCGCAGTTTTTATTACTGGCTCAGCCATAGGTGCAAGGCAAGGAGGTTGTCGCCAGATGCTCGGAGTCTACAAGGAGTCACTCCGGCGCGCCTCTCATCCATAGGATTTTTTCCCAGACACTGGACTTATTTTTGTTGTTGTTGTTGATTCAACCGATTTCCATTCCATAGAAGTCCGACTTCTCAGTCCCAAGAAACTCTCAGTAATGAATGATGGGGCCCTAAAGGTCTCCGGGAGAGGCCTGCCGGGACCGCTTGTAGGGATACAATACAGAGGCCCTTACCAACCTCAACACCCCTCGCGCGCGCGCGCGCGCACACACACACACACACACACACACACACACACGCTCGCGCTCTCTCTCTCTCTCTCTCTCTCTCTCTCCCCCTCCCTCTCTCTCACACACACACCTGAAAGGACCAATTTGACAGATGCGTGGCTTCGGTCACTACTGATGCGACATCTGGACAGAATTGGAACAGAGAATTTTCCACGTGCAAGAACTTGTAGCAAAATAAGAGGTTCTAGCAATGGCTACGCGCGCTCACCTTTCTTCCCCGCCCCTTAGTATCCAAACTCCGGCAGCGCTGACTGTTAAGGCGGGAAGCCGAGCAACAGCACAAGCCAAGCCGGGGGCAGTCAGAGACCCACCGCCTGGGATCGGGGAGCCTGACCCGTGCCTTAGGGACGCCCAACCTACCCAAGCCGCAGGGAGGAGATGCAGCAGGTGTCCGGGCAGCCAGGCAGCGGAGCCGCTGGACAGCCGGGAGGCCCTAGGTGACTACCCGGCCCCGCCCCGGCCCCGCCCCGCCCCGGCCCCGGCCCCGCCCCGGCCCCCGGCTCCCGGCTCCCGCCCGGCACTGGCTCTCTCCGGCCTCAGCTGCCCCGCCGGCTCAGCGCACCCAGCCTGCGGTTCTGCCGCCCCTCCCCGATCCTGGGGAGGCGGCGGCGGCGGCCGGAATAGGCCCGCCGGCTGCCTCTGAGGTGCCCTGTTCCACAGCGCTGGAGGGAGTTCAGACGAAGTGAGAAAAATCCAGGTGGGTCACGTGGCGTGGACCCCAAGGCGCCGGCCTTGTCAGACTTGAAACTTCGAGAAGGGGTGAGCGGAAGTCCTGTCACTACTGCATCCTCCCTGCCAAGGAGAGTGAATCTAGGTTTAGAGAATGGGTGAGAAATTCATTTTTATATTGAAAACCAGCAGTCAAACATGAACCAGCATTCTAACCCGCTACTGAGTGGACCAACAGACTGGATAGTTTAGAAAAATGGGATGGACGTTTTGTTCTTCTGAGGTTTCTCAGCTGTTTTATTTTACTTACAAAATACAATGGGCAACTTAGCCCTGGATTTTTAAAAAATATTTATTTATTTATTTATTTATTTTTACTTAGTTTTGAGAGAGAGACAGAGTGTGAGCAGGGGACGGGCAGAGAGAGATGGGGAGACACAGAATCCGAAGCAGACTCCGGGCTCTGAGCTGTCAGCACAGAGCCCGACCAGGGACATGAAATCACGAACTGGGAGATCATGACCTGAGCTGAGTCAGATGCTTAACTGACAGCCACCCAGGCGCCCCAGTATTTGTTTATTTTTGATAGACACTGAGACGGAGTACAAGGGGAGAGGCAGAGAGAGAGGGAGGAGGCACAGAATCCCAAGCAGGCTCAGACTCTGAGCTGTGAGCACAAAGCCCAGGATGGGCTGGAACCCCCTGACCCCCACTAACCCCTAGATCATGACCTAAGCTCAAGACCTGAGCTCATGACCTGAGAGGAAGTCCCAAGCTTGTCTGACTGAGCCACCCAGGCTTCCCTGCTTAGTCCTGGATTCTAAGGCTCCTGGAAGCTGGTGGGGAAAGATTTTAACCACACTAGCTTTTCACGGATACCTGGCTTCCCAAGAAGGAAGGCTGTTTGGTTAGATCTAGTCAGATCACAAGTTTTAAGTCTCCCCTGAGGTCAGGCTTCACATATCATGGATCTTACTGTGTGAAGCCCCTCTGACTAGGACAGTCTTCCCACCATCATCCTCTGTGCCTGGTTAGTTCCCATTCTTACTTAGTTCATCAGAATTGTCACTTCCCGCTTGCAGGTTAGCTGTTCCTGCTGTTTGTTCCCAAGATACCTCACTTCCTTTCATAAAACTGGTCACAACATTCTGCAATTATTTGTTGCATTGGCTTCCCCTGCTTGACTGTAAGCTCAGTAAAGGTGAAGACAGTAGATGGGGACAGTAACAGCAGTATAGTAGATACATAATTAGTAAGTCAGAGAAAGACAAATACTGTATGATTTCACTTGCATATGGAATCCAAAAAACAAACAAACAAACAAAACAGAAGCAGATTTATAGATACAGGAAACTGGTTACCAGAGTAGGGAGGGATTGGGTGTTGGGTGAAATAGATGAAGGGTATTGAGAGGTACAAACTTCCAGTTATAAAAGCCATGGGGATGTCATGTGCAGCATAGCAAATATAGTAAATAATATTGTAATAACTGTGCATGGTGCAGTTGCGAATTAGACTTGTGGGGATCATTTTGTAATGTATAAAATATCAGATCACTATGATATACACCTGAAACTAATATGATACTGGTATAGCAGTCATACTCCAATTAATTTTTTTAACTTAAAAATTGTTTAAAATAAATAAATCAATACTATGGCCTGATGATATGTATCTAACAGTTCACTGGTAAGGTACCCCTATCCCCCACTTCTTTAATGAACTTTTCTCACCTATCCTTACAAGTCTCCAGGATTTACATCAGAGCTCATATCCCCATCCCTATCAACCATCCACAAGTCTTCCTTTCATTTCTTGAGCAGAGCCTTCTCCTTCAGTCTTCATAAAAATGCAGGTGTGGTTCCTCTGATGAGCTCTGCCATAACTAGCTCAGTGACCATAAAGGCTAAGTCTCAGATCAGGGCCCTTGGTATTTTTAGGACCTATGAAAATGGGGGGGGAAAGGAAAAAAATAAGTTGAGGAAAGTTTTAATAATATTAATTTATTGGTTTTTATGCCAATACAGTCATTGACAGTGTTGGACTTTCCCAAATCTGTAATCCTAGAAAACAGTAAAAGTACTCTTTCCACTTCGTTTTCCAGGAGATGAGAAGGAAGGAATCTTCCTTCCCCAATGACTTTTAAGACTTGCCTTACTGAGGGCGCCTGGGTGGCTCAGTCCGTTAAGCTTCTGACTTCGGCTCAGGTCATGATCTAACGGTTCATGGGTTCAAGCCCTGTGTCGGCCTCTGTGCTGACAACCAGCTCAGAGCCTGGAGCCTGTTTCAGATTCTGTGTCTCCCTCTCTCTGACCCTCCCCTGCTAGTGCTGTCTTTCTCTCAGAAATAAATAAAACATTTTTTTAAAATTAAAAAAAATTGCCTTACTGATAAGACTTACCTTGTTTATCTATGACAAGGCTGGACACAGGCCTCCAAATTCCCATTCTTTGCCTTGTAAGTGATTCCCTGAACTATATGTGCTCACTAATCAATCTGGACAAAGTACCTGCCACTTTGACATGACCAAGCTGTGGTTAGGCTTCTCTTTTTCTCCCAGTCCCTAAACTTTGACATGCTCTCAGCCTGAACCAGCATAAACCGCTCCTTACCAGGTGAAAATATGCTGAGCTCTGGATAAAACTTTCTCTTCGCCACTGTAAGATCATGCCACTCTGGCTCATCCCACTTCTTCACTTCCTGTTCTCTCCAGAATTGTTTATCCATCCCTAGAACAGAAAAATCTTTTTTCACCTAACTTTGAAAGGCTTACCAATCTAAGGATTAAAGCTTTCTCCCTGTTGCAATTGTCCCTTATAAAGTCATTTTGGATGAAGTCTCTCCTTACCTTAGTTAAAATTTTTATATGACCATACAAAATATAATTTTTAATAGTGTTTATGGAGAAAGGGGTCCTGAAAATTAAAGTCCCCCTTTTCAGGTTTCTGTCTATAAAATGAAGAAGTTGAATTAGATAGACCAAGATCTTTTTTGGTGCCACAACTAATGAATTTAGAAGCAGAATTTCCAAAGAAAGTCAGACCTTCTGGAGTCAGCAGAAAGAGCAAGCTAGCAGCTGAAAGCCAAACCGAGAACTTGAGATATCTTCTTTGGCTAGCCTGGTATTGCTGCTGTTTTGTTTGTGTGTTTGTTTTCAGTTGAATTTGGATGTCACAGTCTTTACCACTCCTTATAGTCTTCACCATTTTATTACCTGTTTGACCACCGAAAACATTTAAACTTGTGTCACTAGAATATTTTTGTGCTCTCAGAAAAGCACCTTCAGTTACAAAATTCTCTTTCCTCCCACCACATCAGTAAGGATAGCCAGGCACTGATGTCTGTTAATCTTTATGCTGTAGGGTTCAGGTGTTTGAACAAAAGGACAAATATTTCATTTACAGTTGAAATATGTTTCTTTGGTGATAAGATGCTATCCAGTGCAATGTTCTTTGCTTTTTAAGCACTGAAAGATTTTTACCAGATAAAATAAATGTCCCTGGAGGGTGTGTGGTAATTTAACTTCAAATCAGAATACATTTTCTGACATATTATAATATAAATATGAATAGAAAGAATGTGGGAGGAAAATGGTTTGGCCAATTCTGTGAAATAATAAAAAAAATACTTTGTGATGGTTTTAATGCATGTCCAAAACTTCTATGATTCTCCTCCATTTGGTGGATCCTAGTTACCCTCCCCTGGAGTCTGGGCTGTACTTACTGGGGCATCTAACAATAGAATGTGGTAGGAATGACGGACAATAAATATCAAATGTACGCCATAAAATGATGTAATTTTCACCTTATTCTCACTGTCCCTTGGATCGCTCTCTCAGCTAACATGTTAGGATATTTAAGCAACTCTGTGGAAAGGTCCATGTGGTTAGCGCTGAGGTCTTCTGCCAATAGCCATTGAAGAACTAAAGCCACCTCATTTGAGGATGCCATTTTATTTTATTTTTTAATGTTTTATTTATTTCTGAGAGAGAGAGAGAGAGAGACAGCACGAGCAGGGGAGGGTCAGAGAGAGAGGGAGACACAGAATCTAAAGCAGGCTCCAGGCTCTGAGCTAGCTGTCAGCACAGAGCCCAATGCAGGGCTCGAACCCATGAACCGTGAGATCATGACCTGAGCTGAAGTCAGATGCTTAACCGCTTAACCGACTGAACCACCCCGGCGCCCCGAGGATGCCATTTTAGAGATGGATCCTCCAGTCCCAGCTGACATCTTAAACACCCTCATGAGATACCCTGCACCAGACCCATACAGTTTTAGCCACTCTTGAATCCTGACTCACAGGTCCTCAGCCAAAATAAATGTGTGTTAGTTTTAAGCCACCAACTTTTGTGATGATTCGTTACATAACACCTGGCAAAATACATCCTGATGGAGGAAGGTGTCAGCACCGCAGCCACTCCTGGTTTCCAGAGGCAACAGGGCCCTGCTTCCCACAGCAGCATCCAGTGGGGGAAAGCAGAGGGATAAAGGTCAGTGCCAGGTGCCAGTGGCAGTGATGACTTCATGGTAAAGTGCAGCAGTCTCATTTTGGATTTTGTCATAACAGCATAATATCTGAACTCAGTTTTCCATTTTCTGAGACAGATCTAGTATTTTATTACAGAATCCTTTTCTGCTTAGATTACCAGTTGTTGCTTCCTCATGCACACAACTAAAAACCCTGACTGACTGTAGCAGATACTACCTCTCTTTCATAGATGAGAACATTGAGGACCAAAACTGTTAAATATGTCATTAGATACAAGTAGCAAATGATAGAATTGAAATAAATTGACCAGCACAGATTAAGTGAAACAAACAAACATGTAAATTTAGCATTTAAAAGATAAAGGGCTTAGAGGCCTCTGGGTGGCTCAGTCAGTTAAGTGTCTGACTCTTGATTTTGGCTGAGGTCATGGTCTCATAGTTGGTTTGGTTCATGAGACTGAGCCCCAAGTCAGGCTCTGTGCTGACAGTGCAAAGCCTGCTTGGGATTCTGTGGCCCTCTCTCTCTGCTCCTCCCCCACTTGCTCTCTTTCTCTCTCTCTCAAAATAAATAAGTAAACTTAAAAAATATGTAAAGGGCTTAAATATTAGATACTAAAAAAAAAGAAAGAAAAATATTTTTCTTTAAACCAGATGAAAAGCTGGCTCTCTGCCCTGACCCGGTATTAGAGCAGTGAACCCCTAACTGCTACAAAATGGACCATGTTCTACCAAACTTCCTTGATATTGTTCAGATACTTCTTCTTGCAAATGCTTTTTTCTGTCCATCTCTACCTCCCACACATTTTAATCAATTTGCCTCTTCTTACTTTGAGCTTCAGTTTTAGTGATGATTCTTTGCGTCCTCACCTGAGCCCTCAGGAAGAGGTAATTATTCTCATCCACTCTAATGCTCTCCCAGGGTTCTGTTTCTATCCATGATAAAATGCTTATCAAGCTTATTTACCTGTCTGAACAATCCTACCCCAGGATCGACTCCAGACTCTGTCTAACTAATGGAGAGAGTCCTGAAAAATGAGGGGCTGAGGACTAAATCTGCTTATTCAACAGGATCCCAGTGCTTCAGTGCCATCAGCTATAAGAATAATGATAGCGAAGTATATAACCTCATGCAGGACACCAGAAACTTCTCAAAATAAAATTGAATGATTCTAGAAAAGACCTCAAGGAAATGACATTTGCAAGTTTCTCAAGTAAATCAGTGAGCACCCATCTGACTGTGAATGTCACTCCTGACAAATCCAACCCTTACACAAAGAAGACACTTAGATTTTAGTGTCTTTCACTTTTTAATGAAAAATACAGGATTACCAGAGTTTTGTAGAAAGTCTTCAACATGAAAGAGATTAAAACATACCAATTGGAAAAGGGAAAAGGAAGAAATAGAGACAATTCAGGGAACAGAATAAAATATCAAGTAAAATATTCTCAGAGAGAGGAAGAACTTAATCCATTAAGGAAGACTAAGACTCTATATTTAAAAAAGAAACAAATTGAATGAAAAATTTGTTAATTAAAACTATGCTAAAAAGTATGCATATTAATTCCTCTATAGTTAGCATACACTGTATATATTAATTTCAGGTGTGCAACATAGTGATTCAACAGTCCTATACATTACTCATCTTGTTAAGTGTACTCTGAAGTGTACACCTATTTTACCCATCTCCCCACTCACCTCCCCTCTAGCAACCATCAGTTTGTTGTCTATAGTTAAAGAGTCTGTTTCATGGTTTATCTGTTTTGTTTGTTTTGTTTTGTAAATTCCACATATAAGTGAAGTCATGTCGTGTTTGTCTTTCCGACTGGCTTATTCCACTTATGTTTTTACAAATGGCAAGATTTTATTTCTTTTTGTTTCTTTTTTTAATGTTTATTTATTTTTGGGAGAGAGAGAGAGAGAGAGAGCAAGGGAGCTGGGGAGGGGCAGAGAGAGAATCCGAAGCAGGCTCCATGCTCTCAGTGCAGAGTCTGATGCAGGGCTTAAAGTGACAAACTGTGAGATCATGACCTGAGTCACCCAGATGCCCCAGATTTTATGGTTGAGTAATGCAATATGTATACACACACATACACACACACACACACACACACACACATACACACACACGGCACAATATCTTTATCCATTCATCTATCAATGGACACTTAGACTGGTTCTATAATTTGGCTATTATTTGATGAATAAAGCTACAATACACATATGGGTGCATATATATTTTTGAATTAGTGTTTTTGTCATCTTTGAATAAATACTCAGTAGTGGAATTACTGGATCATAGAGTAGTTCTATTTTTAATTTTTTCAGTTACCTCCATACTGTTTTGTACAATGGCTGTACCATTTTTGCATTTACCAACAGTGCACAAGGTTCTTTTTTCTCCACATCCTTTCCAACACTTTTTGGAACACAGAGTGTTATTGATTTTAGCCATTTTGACAAGTATGAAGTGATGTCTCATTGATTTGCAGTTCCCTGGTGATAAGTGATGTTGAGCATCTTTTTACGTGTCTGTTGGCCATCTGACTGTCTTTGAAGAAATGTCTGTTCATGTCTTCTGCCCATTTTAATTGGATTATTATTATTATTTTAGTGTTGAGTTGTATAAGTTTTTTATATATTTTGGATAGTAACCATTTATTAGATATGTCATTTGCAAGTATCTTCTCCCATTCCATTCTCCTCTCCCCACAGTGTTTAGGTATATGGTGTCACACTTTACATTCTTTTATTTTGTGAATCCCTAGACTGATTTTTATATATACACTTAATTTTATAGTGTTTGTACTTCCTACTTTTCCTATTCCTACTTATGGTCTCTCCTTTCTACTCACAGAGTCCCTTTTAACATTTCTCATAGGGCTGGTCTACTGGTGATGAATTCCTTTAACTTTTGCTTGTCTGAAACTCTTTATTTGTCCTTCTTTTCTGAATGATAGCCTTGCTAGATAGAGTATTCTTGGTTGCAGGTGTTTTGTGAATGTGTGTAGTTTGGCGTTTTTTTTGTTTTGTTTTGTTTTGTTTTCTTTCTTTTTTCCAGTACTTTGATTATGTCAAGCCATTCTTTTCTGGACTGCAAAGTTTCTGCTGAAAGATCAGCTGAAGACCTTATGGGGTTTCCCTGGTATGTAATTGTTTTCTCTTGCTGCTTTTAAAATTCTTTTTATCACTACTTTTTGCCATTTTAATTACTAGGTGACTTGGTGTGAACCTCCTTGGGTTTATTTTGTTGGAAGCTGTCTGTGCCTTCTGGATCTAGATTTCTGTTTTTCTCTCCAGATTCACGAAGTTTTCAGCTATTATTTCTCCAAATAAATTTTCTTACCCCTTTTCTCTCTCTTTTCCTTCTGGAAACCCTATAATGCAAATGTTGTTATACTTGATGTTGTCACTGAGTTCCCTAGATCTAATTTCATTTTTATTTTATTTGTTTCTCTCTTCTGTTCAGTTTGATAGCTTTCCATTACTTTGTCCTCAAGGTCTCCTATCTGTTCTTCTGCTTCCTCTATTCTACTACTTATTCCATCTAGTGTATTTTTAATTTGAGTTATTTATGTCTGCTTGGCTATTTTTTGTTTTCTATCTCTTTTTGAAAGCCTCACTGAAGTCTTCCACTCTTCTCCAGTCCAGTGGGTATCTTTATGACCATTACTTTAAATTACATGCCAGCCATATTACACTTTTCCATTTCATTTAGCCCTCTTGTTGTGATTTTGTCCTGTTATTTGACTTAGAACATATTCCTGTCTCCTTATTTTGTCTAATTCTCTGTGTCTGTTTCTGTGTGTTAGGAAAGTCAGTTACATCTCTTCCTCTTGCAGATAGTGGCTTTATGAAGAAGAGGTCCTGTATTGCCCTGCAGTGCCCTGTTCCCCAGTCCCTGGTTCTTCAGGAGTGCCCTCTGTGTGTGATGTGTGCACTCTGCTTTTTTGTCCGATCTGCTTTTGTCTTCAGTCCATTCGTCTGCAATAACTTTCTGTATATATTGTAGGCAGAGTTTGGTCCCTTTGTTGTTAGTTAGCTAGTTAGGAGCCACTTTGGGTTTGAGTTGAGTCAGACCAGGAGTTTACCAAAGATCCAATAGTACTGGACTACAGAGCACTTTTCCTGTGTTATCCTGTGAGAAGCTTTCATTGGTGGGCAGGGCCTACAGTCAGACCAGATGTCTTCCTCCAGTCTGGGGCCGCTGTTGGACTAGTATGTGTGGTTATCTTCCCCTCACCCCAGGGCAGGAGTGTCTTCAGAGTCGTGCTGGCCTCTTTGGGGCTACTTGCACATTGCCAGACTTGTGACAGCAATATGGATAGGCTTTGGCCAAGGATGTATTGGGGCAGGCAGGTGCACTGGAAAGTGTGGAGGTGAAGCATGTGGTGTTAGCAAAGTTTGTGCCGGTCTGTTGTGGGAGGAGATCTGGAGGTTCTTTAGAAAACTCTTGCTATAAGGATGTAGGGGCTGAGTCCCCAGTAGAATGCAGAGGCCAGTTGTGGGATACCTGCAAGGTCCACGATGGTCTGCTATAGGAGGGGTTGAACATCCCCCTGAGCACGGTTTGCCATGTTGGAGTGGGTGGGGTATGCTGTTAGCAAATTAGGTGGATAGTGTTGGTATTACGCTTGTTCCTGCAGGTGTCCATGTGTCTAGGCTGAGAAGTGGGATTGGAAAATGGAACTGGCCAGCTCCTTTGTTCCTGGAGTAGAATCCTAAAGAGGCCTCCCCCTCCAACACGTACTCTGAGGTTAGTGAATAAATCTTTTTGTAACCCCCTGGCATTTGTCAGATAGTTGATACTATGCTCATCTTGGTGGGGCTGTTTATTGTGCTGTCTCTTTAAGAGCAGGAACTCAGTTTCCTGCTGGTCTCCAACCTCTAGATAGCCAAGCCAACTGATTTTTAAAGTTCCAGTTGTTAAGCTTTACTGATTGTAAGAACTCACAAAATAGACCGTCTGGTTTCAAAGCCAAACATTACGAGGATTTGTCTCCCCTGTGCAGGTTCTCTGTGCCTGGGGTGTTTGTTGTGAGTATCTCTCTCCCTTCTCTGTGCCCATAATGACCCTATATCTTGTGGATAGTCGCACAGCTCCATTTAGCTCCTGAATGAATGTCTCTGCCCTTCCTACCTTCTTTGATGTGGCCTCTTCTCTACATTTTGTTGTGGAGAGTCTGTTCTCCCAGTCTTTAGTTGTTTTCTGGGTTATTTACACTGATGTGGGTGTTATTTAGTTGTATCCAAGGGATGAGATGAGTTTAGGATTATCCCACTCTGCCATCTTCCTCAGAAGTCCTAAAATGTATACGTGTTAATAAAAAGGTTGAAAAATAAAGTCAATCTTTCTGAAAGTAAATGAAAAATATGAAGAGATTAACAATGGGAGAGAAAACAAAACTAGAAGTTAATCTAGGAGTTCCAACACATTACCAATCATTCTGAGAAGAAAGAACAGTGGAAAGGTAGAGTGGGAATGATAGATCAAAGAAATAACAGAAGTAAATCTAACAGAAATAATGGATATGCATCTTAGATCCATAAGCCTACTGGCTGCCCAGGAAAGTAAAAATAAAAACCTGTATACACATGTTTATTGCAGCTTTATTCATAATAGGAAATAACTCAAATGTCCTTCAACTAGTGAATATACAAACTCTGATATAGCCATGTATACATCTAAGGAAAGACTCAATATTGTACACATTCTCCCAAACTACAGTATCGAGGTAATCCCAATCAAATTTGCATAAGTATTTCCATACATATTGGAAAACTGATTCTAAAAATTATATGAAAAGACAAAGCAACTAGGATTCAGCAATGTTGAAAAAGAACAAATTTGGAGGACGCAGACTCTGATTTCAAAACTTATTATCAAACTACAGTAACACTATACTATAATGGTATTGGTGAAAAGAAAGAGACATCAGTGAAATGAAGTAGAGGGTACGGAAACAGACCTGTACATACACAGTCAGTTGATTTGTTTTTAAAGGTACAAAGACAATTAAATGGAGAAAGGATAGTCTATGCATTAAATGATCTTAGAACTATTGTCATCCATATGTTAAATGAGTGAATGTGAAGGTAAATGAATAGGTAAGTGAGTGAACTTCAACCCATACCTTGTACTTTATACAAAAATTAATTTAAAAAGACTCATAGATGTCAACTTAAAACACCAAACTATAAATCTTGAAGAAAATATAGGGGAGAAATCTGCGATATTGAACTAGACAAAAGTTTCTAGATAAGACACAAAACGCATGATTCATAAAAGAAAAAAAGGATGGAAAAGTTGAATATAATAAAAATTAGGCACTAAATGTTTAGAAAAAAACACATTAAAAAAAGAAAATTGAACAGATAGCCATTTGTGTGTGGGGAGTGTGTATGTTTGGGGGTATGTACGTATGCACTCTTTTCTGAACTGGAAATGAAGTTGAAGATACTTGAGTGACTTTTAAAGAAGTTATAAGCCTATGAAACTAGAAGCTTAAATGATGGCACATTTTTGATTATAGTAGTACCATTGTGCAACCTTTAATATAATATTTTAGATGAAAAGGTATTATTTAGACAGGTTATTTTTCTAACACTTGATTTCAAGGTCAGGTATATTTTTTCTTCCTGTTTTAGAAGTGCCTGCAATGTAAGAAAAATGAGAAAAGACAAGTAAATATATTTTTATTATAGAACTCTGGATCTTAAAAAAGGTAGATATTGAAGTAATTTGAAGTTCTTACTATAGCAGTGACCAAACCCAGTTATTTTCCAAGTTCTAAATGCTTCATGCAAAAGCAGAAAAATTACCTCAGACAGTGTTATAGAACGAATGACCCATATGCAGTTTGGGTTTTGCTGTCTCCTTTTGTATTCTGCTCAGCTGTCTATATAAATGATTGTAACATTGTGTACTTAATCATCAGCAAATGGAAGTTTCCAGAAGGAAAAGTGTCCCATAGATTTTAGCACACTCTGACATGAAGGGAAGGTTATGTCTCAGAACTTAATTACATTAACATCCCAGGAAGGGTCAAGGAACAGAGTAATCTATAGTTAGTATCCTAGAACTATATGTTATTCTGAGACCATCAATTCATAAACTAGAACTGAACTCCAGTTATAACAGTAGCAAAACCTTGTGTTTGGATAGTGTTTCTTCAACAAACTTCCATATATATTTTTTTAATGTTCCATTTTGTAATGCAACAGTTTTATTTTTTGTTCATTCTTAATTATTTTATGTGAGGATAGTCGGCACATGATGTTACATTAGTTTCAGGTGTATGACATAGTGATTCCACTACTGTGTGTTATGCTGTGCTCATCACAAGTGTAGCTACCATCTGTCACCATACAACACTATTACAGTGTCATTGTATTATATGTGACATATTCCCTATGCTGTGCCTTTCATGTCCAGGACTTTTTCATTCCACAGCTTGCATCTCTCAACTCTCCTTCACCCATTTTGCCCATCACCCTACCCCTTCCTTCTGGCAACCATCAGAACTGATTCTGCTTTTTGTTTTTTATTCATTTGTTTTGATTTTGATTTTTTTAATATAGTGTATTGTCAAATTGCCTAACGTACAGTGTTTACAGTGTGATCTTGGTTTTCAGGGTAGATTCCCGTGGTTTATCACTTACATACAACACCCAGTGCTCATCCCAACAAGTGCCCTCCTCAATGCCATTTTGCTTTTTAGATTCCATATATGAATGAAATCATATGGTATTTGTCTGTCTCAGTCTGATATATGTCTCTTAGCACAATACCCATCCATAGGTCCATCCATGTTGTCACAAATAGTAAGATCTCATCCTTTTCTAACACCACACACAAAAATAAACCCAAAATAGATTAAAGACATAAATGTGAGACCTGAAACCATAAAATTCCTGAGGAGAACAAGGCAGTAATTTCTTTGAAATTGGCTGTAGCAACATTTTTCTAGATATTTCATAATGTAAGGGAAACGAAAGCAAAAATAAGCTATTGGGACTACATCAGAATAAAAAGCTTTTACACAGTGAAAGAAACCATCAACAAAACAAAAAGCCAACTTACTGAACAGAAGAAGATATTTGTAAATGATATATCACATGTATATTTTAATTGATATGATGTAATAAGATGTATAAATAACAGAGAAAGGATATGACTTTGAAATCATATGCTTTTGACTTTGCATTGCATTTGGCAATTCTGCATAATGTCATTTTGAAGTGGATCCTAGCTTTCATCCTAAGAAGTTGTTTCTTTTGGATTATCTTTCATGTTTTGATCCCTTTATTTTAATCCAGCTCAATCCATAGATAATAAATACTTCCCTCAATTCTTAGCCTTCCATCCTCAGAAATAATCCAGCTCACTTTCCACTTGCTCACTCTCATCTGTTGATTTGTTTCACTCTCTCTAGTTCGTTAGTCTTCTCTACTCCCACCTCATGATGCCCTGTTTTGTTCTAGGTTTCTCCTCCACTCTACTATTTACTTTTTTCTCCTCATTCTTTTTCCTTTAATGAAACATGTCAAAATTGTGAATATACATCCATTTCTTATTTACTTATTTCACCCTAGTGGGTTATTATAAGATGTGTGATGATAGTGACTCAATCAGATTCTTCCACTACTACACATTCAGTTACCACCAGAGGGCTTAGTACATAGTAGGTGCTTAATAAAATTTGTTGCATAATAAAATAAATGCCTAAGCTTATCTTACCTGTTAACCGTGTATAAAAAATATTAAAGTTAGGTCTTAATTCAAATCTTAAAAATAAATTCTAAATGAATTAAAAATTTAGAATTTAAAAAATGAAACTGCAAAATTTTCTAAGTAAATATTTTTTAAAAATGCTTAATGTTTATTTTTGAGAGAGAGAGGGAGAGAGAGACAGAGAATGAGTTGGGGAGGGTTAGGGAGAGAGGGAGACACAGAATCCAAAGTAGGCTCCAGGCTCTGAGCTGTTCTCACAGAGCCCTACATGGGGCTCAAACTAACAGACCACAAGATTATGATCTGAGCTAAAGTCAGACGCCCAACCAACTAAGCCATTCAGGCACCCCTCTGAGTAAATATTTTAAAACTTTAGTATGGCATTTCTTTGTCATATTTCTTCCTCCTTTACCTTTTCTACCTTTTCATCTCCTCCTTTTCCTTTCTTCTGCTCTGTTTTTAGAATGGAAACATAAAAATCATATACATTTATTGCCTTTAAAAAAAGCAAAACTAGGGGCGCCTGGGTGGCTTAGTCGGTTGAGCATCCGACTTTCGCTTAGGTCATGATCTCGCGGTTCGTGGGTTCGAGCCCCGCGTCGGGCTCTGTGCTGACTGCTGGCTCAGAGCCTGGAGCCTATTTCAGTCTGTGACTCCCTCTCTCTCTGACCCTCCCCTGCTCATGCTGTCTCTCTCTCTCTCTCTCCTAGAAATAAATAAAACATTAAAAAAAAAAAAAGCAAAACTACTATTAAGAAAGTGAAAGTTCATTTGTATTCCATCCACCCATTTATTTCCACACCCCACATAAACCCTGTTTTTCATTTGAGAAAAGCAGTCTGTATATGGGCCAGAAGCTGAAATCATCTACAAAAATACTGATAAATTTTACTGAATATAACTTAAAATAAACTATGCATCAGACCCATTATAAGGAAATTTAAAGGCAAATGACAAACTTAGAAAAATACTTTCAAGTCATGTTAAAATCATTATGATCTGTGGTGGACTAAATATGGCAGCATACTCTATGTAGCTTCAGTTGATGATAAGGTAGAAGGAGTACATGTTCCCTGGAATATAGTATAGCACACTACATCACCAATTAGTATCCCAAAGGAAAAACAACTCCAACTGTTGAAAATGTGATAATGAATCATGATGGTACTTGAATACACATAAGGGAAGTAAAATGTGAGTGGAGTTCTATTTTTTTTATTTGAGATGACTAAATATATATTTTTTATCAAGGTAAAAACTAAATACAAAGACAAACTAAGTGTTCTGTATCCTGGAGTGTTTTAGTGCTCACTTCGGCAGCACATTTATATCCTGGAGTGTTTTACCTGATCCATTTGACTAGCTCCTTCTAATGCAATGCCTCTGCTCCTTAAGTGTGGGGTGGGGGTGGGGCGATGGATGGATTTAAAATGGGGGAAAGAAACATGGTGATACATACTCCCCCCAGCGGACTTAATCCCTCATCTGCCTAACTTTCAAGTTTATGCTTAGTCCATTGATTTATAGGCTTTCACTTCTGTTAAAATGCATCACTGTCATCATTTTAGAACTCTGGAGATAACATTAATGAGCAGCTCAAATCTCCTTGGTTACCACAAAGTGACACTGCCAGAAATGGTTTATTAACAGGTCTGGCTGCTGACAAACTTGTCAAGTGCGAAAAGTTAGGGGAAACTTACTTACCCTTTGGGAGCTTTCAGCCAGTTTATTTGTTCTGGCTCTCACTTGGACTTGTTATCTCCCAGAGAGCATACTTACTCCTAACTTTCCCCCTCCTAAATCCCATTTCATTGAAAAGGGCATTGGACCCAATTTATCTCATTAACCTGTGCTGATGAGTCAGTAATGTTGATGGGTTATCCCATGTTGTTGGGCATTCAAATACAACAATCAAGAAATGTTTAGGCTTTTATTATTCACTCAACAAAAATATGTAGTGAACATCTATTATATTTTAGGTGCTGGAGGAAAAAGAAAAGCAATGAACAATCTGTAAGACCTCAGTGCTATGTTGTAGATGTTGATACTTTTTTTTTTCGAACTGACAGTGTGAACACCTAAGAAGAATTTCTCCCCAGTCAACTTCTATTTATTTTTAAGTTTTTTTTTTAATGTTTATTTATTTTTGAGAGAGAGAGACAATGAGAGCCAGGGAGGGGCACAGAGAGAGTGGGAGGGAGACACACAATCCAAAACAGACTCCAGGCTCTGAGCCGTCAGCGCACAGCATGATTTGGGGCTCAAACTCACAAACCAGGAGATCATGACCTGAGCTGAAGTCAGATGCTTAACCAACTGAGCCACCCAGGTGCCCCTCCCCAGTCAACTTCTTGATTCTAGTGCTTCTTTTTTCTTTCTCCCCTAATACTTGTTCTCTCTCTTTATTTTTATGTTTGTTATTAATTTTCCATTATGTGTCACGGGAAAGGCCAAAGGTATTGAAGTTTTCTGTATCCCTTAGCAGTGGATTAAAGTATTTTTAACTGGTACACTAATTGATCACTCTGCTTACTACCTTTTTCTCTCTCTTCCTTAGAGGGTAATATTTTAATTTCCAAAACCTTATCAAGATCTTCCCAATTTAAACTATATTTCATTACTGATTAGTCCTTTCTTCTCTACTCATTTCCGTATAACAGCTAAGCCTCACATTAATTTGGGTCTCTCATGGATCTAGTGTATGTGCAAGAGTCCTATACTGTCATTTTTTTAAAACCCAGATTAAGAATGTATTGATGAAATTTCAGATATCCTAAGCGCGCCAAATAATGAGAAAGATTCACGTTCAGAAAAGGAGTCCTGGGGCGCCTGGGTGGCTTAGTCGGTTAAGCGTCCGACTTTCACTTGGGTCATGATCTCGCGGTTCCTGGGTTCGGGCCCCGTGTCGGGCTCTGTGCTGGCTGCCAGCTCAGAGCCTGGAGCCTGTTTCAGTCTGTGACTCCCTCTCTCTCTGACCCTCCCCTGCTCACGCTGTCTCTCTCTCTCTCCTAGAAATAAATTTAAAAAAAGAAAAAGAAAAGAAAAGAAGTCCTGGGGTACGTGGGTGGCTCAGCTGGTTAAGCACCCAAGTCTTGATTTCAGCTCATGTCATGATCTCACAGTTCATAGGTTCGAGCCCCACATCAGGTCCTGCACTGGCAGTGCAGAGATTCTCACTATCTTTCTTTCTGCCGCTACCCCACATGCGTGCTCACAGGCATAGTCTCTCTTTCTCAAAATAACTAAATAAATAAACTTAAAAAAAAATTTGTAATGTTAAAAAAAATCAAAGAAAAGGAATACAGTTGACTGAAGCTCCTAAGATGTCTCTTAGAAACAAAAGTAATGATTTTAAAAAACTAGTGAAGTTAAGAAGCTATTGCTTCTTTTGTAGGATGACAGCACAGCATAGGACCTGGAAAGATCATAAGAAAACATTAGCTGCCTGCTGGAGGCAGTACTGCTCCTTAGGGCCATTTTGGTTGAGACCCCTAATTCCTAGGGTTGCTTCTGGCATTTAGTGCCAGTGGCCCAAAATACCCACAGCACAGTGCCCACCACTGCTTAGTATAAGCAGTACAGTTCATTTATTTTCCAAGGGGAAGGAAACACTTGGTAGAATAGTTTCCCCCAAGGTCATATGCCCAGCTAGTGCCAGAGACAGAGCCTGGAACTCCATTCCAGGATTTTTCTCAGCAGACTGACTTTTGTACATAAAATGTTCTTTAAGGAGCCAAAGAGAATTGTCCCATTCAAAAGATTCTTTAAGGTGTAGTAATCTCATTCTCTTCAGATTATTCCCATACTCTAAATCTTTTGGGGTGATTCTCAGTGACATTTCAAAATCTACATAAGAAACTCAGTCTCATTTTGCAGTAGTAACTTTTAAATTTTATTTTTGGAGGGGGAAGGTAAGTTTTGTTATCGATCTCTTCAAAAATGCTTCTGTTAAATTTGATCATTTTCTTTATTTCCCTAACTCAATCCAAATAACTTTTAACTGCTTTAGGAAATCAAACTTATTTTCAAATGCATATAATGTGCTGTTTTTAGGCATGGTAAGAAATGAAGTCTCATTCAGAATATGGCATTAACTGCAAGGGTATCATGTTCCAGGTGTTATATTGTGTTCATGGATAGGAGATATACTATCAAAAGAAAAGAAAAGCATGATCCCTCCTTCAGACATGTGAGAAAGTAAATCCAATATATTGGTTATAGTGATATTATGGGGCGCTACATGAATGCTGAGAAACGGCACTTAAATCCCAATGTTGGCAGTCAGATAGGCCTTCTGGAAGGTTGATGTCCCAGTTGAGAATTGAGGGGTAGCAGGTGATAATCAGACAAGTGGTAGTAGGAAGGAGGTTGGGGTAAGAAGAATAGGAGATGGAAATCTAGACAAAGAACAGCATCTCAAAATGTTGAGTTACACAAGAAAATGTGTCGCAACTGTAGAAGAGCAAATAGCTTACTTTGGCAGAAACATAGATAAGCTTGTCTGTCAGTTGAGAAATGGAATGGAAGGGATAAAGAGGCAAAGATGAGACTGGATGACACAGATAAGGCAGGCCATGGAGTTCGGATTCTATCTTGAGGGAAATAAGTAACCAATGAATGGTTTTAAGAAGAGAATTAGTAATTGCAGAAATAGAATTTTGAATAAACAATTAGCTTCTAAAAATCAGAGCTGCAAAGGACACACCCGTTAGATGCAGTATATTGTTTTGACATTCTTGTTGAAATTCATCCCCACCACTGCCGTCTATGTTGTATATGTGCTTCTGGTCCTAGAGTGAGTTAGACTCAGATCCTAACCTTTTACTGTCAGTGACAAGCCCCTGTTTCCAACTGATACTCCTAATTAGTGCTCATCATTGCTGGGGAGAGATGTTGTCATAGTAAAGAATGAGGAGATGTTAGTTCAGAGTGCACAAGGACAGTGTCAAAGAAAGAGGAATTAAGGCATTATGATACACACAACACAATTAAAGATTAATGAAAAGTGGTACTTTCCCTATCAATAGCAGGCTTTTGTTTTGCAGATAAACTACTAGACCAAACAGTGGAAGATATATAGCATTATTTCTTTCTGAATGAATGTTGGAGATGTGGGTAACAAGGTTTTTGTGTGTGTGTGTGGGTAACAATGTTTTTTAAAAAATGTACTTTCACAAATTGTCAAAGGGTAGGTAGGTAAAAAGTGTCCACTGGATATATGTGCAATAATTAAAGAAGTGTTTTGAATGCTGACCAAGGAATGTTAGGGTTTTTTTTTAATGTGTAACAATAGTAGCACTTTATTGACTTCTTTTCACATTAAATTAAAGCACCACCCTTACTCACATGTTTACTTTGTAGGAGTTGTTGAATTTTGCATGCTGTTATGCAAGCAAAACCTCAATCTGAGCCTCAATAAAGTAGAAGTAAAACATTCTTCAGAAGATTGACTATGAAAAAAGTAATAAACATAGTAAGAGTGAAAGAGTAAAGGTTTTCTCAAGATAGAAGAGCTTTGTACTCATTTAAAATCAGATGGCAAGAAGACAGGTGGCAAGAGATTAAAGATATTGGAGAAGGGAAAAGAAATAGGACATTTGTTTTTTTCTGAGACAACATGAGGGAATGAAAGAAAATAAATTGAGACACGAGAACACAGAGGCAAATGGGTGAGAAACAGAAAATCATTATACCTCCTCTGTTTTCTAAAAGAATTTGATTTTGAGGCAGCTTATAAAAAAGGACACAGGAATTATAAAGTTAAAAATAGAGGGGGGGGGAACCCTGAGGACTTAGAAAGGAGGAAGAAGCTAATATGATATCATGAGGTCTAGTATAGTTTGAATGGCCGAGTGTCAGATTTGGCTCCGAAGTTTTTGGCAGTCAAGGAAAAGGGGAAAGGTGATATTTTTCCACTCATCTCTTGCTGCATCACAAGCCACCTCACACCAGTGAGTTATAATATTAACAGTCATTTATGATTATCTCTCATGGCTCCATGAGTTGCTTGTAGTTCAGGGAATTTCTGGCTCTTGGTCTCTCATGCATTTGTAGTAGGTGGCTGAGGTTTGAATTATCTGAAGACTTGCTCATTCACATATCTGGTGCCTGGGCTGGGAAGACTCAACAACTGGGCTAGAATAGCTAAAGTTCTTCAGGTCTCTCCATTTCTGTGTGATCTCTCTAGTGTGGCAGCTTCAGGGTAGTTCCAAAGGCACATGGTCCAAAAAGAAGCCAGCAGAATCTCTCTTCCCTTTATGAACTGGCCTTGGAAGTCACTCAGCATCACTTCCTCTGCAGTTCTTTAGAGGCAAGTATCTAAAGCTGATCTATGGGGGCGCCTGGGTGGCGTGGCTCAGTCGGTTGGGCATCTGACTTCAGCTCAGGTCATGATCTCACGGTTTATGGGTTTGAGCCCACATCAGGATCTATGCTGACAGCTAGCTCAGAGCCTGGAGCCTGCTTCGGATTCTGTGTGTCCCTCTCTCTCTGACCCTCCCCTGTTCACGCTGTCTCTCTCTCTCTCTCAAAAATAAATAAAACATTAAAAAAATTTAAAAAAAAAAAAAAAGCTGATCTATGTTCAAGTAGAGGGTAATTATACTTCCCTTTTTAAAGAGAGGAAATTGACCATTATGAATGGTATGGATGTTGGGTATGTAGGTGGAATTGAAATGGGAATAAGATCTAAATACATTGGGGGAACAAGGGTGCAGTTATAGAGGATGGAGGCTGAAATAAGGCTTGGGAGCTGATATTACAGAAATATAAACAATAGTATCCAAATAAATGGCAGCCAGAAAGGGAAAATACCAAGTTAGTTTTCAGAGATAGATAAATATTATTTTGGTGCACTGGAATTGTTTAGATGGAATGTTACTTAAAGCAAGTAGGGTATTGACTGAGGCATTGACTTTGTTTTATAGAAATATCAGCAGTAATGACATTTATTATCCTGATAAATATATATAGTTAAGGGCAGACAACCAGCAGAAGGGTACAGATAATAGCAAATTTCAGTCCATCATCACTGATACTTCTAACTGTGGTTTGTATTAAGAGTGTAGAGGTTGGAGAGTGAGGAGAATCTTGGGGAAATGGCTGATAACCAAGTCTAGGCCAGGAAATCCATAAAATGTGTCTGGAATATCTTGTCATATTGAAGGAGAAGAGAGTTATTAGAGACGACTGGGTTCATGTCTAATGGACACCAGAGCCAATTTGCAGGGGTTTGCACTTGCCAAAGATGGGATAATATTAGCAACAAAAAATAATAATGATAATGGATTGAGATACATCAAATATATTAAAATCCATTAGTTCTTAATGATACTTGCACACAAAACCTCTCATTAGTCACCTTCAAATATGCTATGGAACCAAAACTTTATTCTTAAACTGGTAAATGAAGTGAAACAGTCAAGCATTACATCACATTTCTTGTCCAAATAGTATTTAAGGGTGCCAAATAGTTAATTAGGGAAAGACCTTCTAAAAGAATTTTAGTGAATAAATATGGAAACAATGGTAGAATTAGAATATCACGATTGAACTCCTAATGAAATAATGGATTTAGGCCATGATCATCAGTGGCTACTAAAACTATTAAGTGAATTGCTTATAGGGAGCTTGGTAATAGGGGAGTAGCCTGATAACTGCAAACCCACTGCCCATTCTTAATGTCAAAAAAAGAGAAACAACTAGGTAGTATGTGCTTCCTAATGGAACTACACAACACTCCTATAAAATAGTCATGCCATAAATCTGGGCTGAATCTGATCAAGCCCTTAGTTTTCCAGAAAATATAAAAACCTGGAGAATGTATGAAAAGTCCTCAGAGAGAAACAGTCAGCAAAGTTTAAAAAGTGGGAATCTACTTTATTCCACAAATAAATTATGAGGGAATAAAAACTGTAAGGGAAAGTTTAAACACTAAAGGATATGTGAGAGACTTTGGGTTTCAGTTCTGACAAGGAAGGAGCTAGGAAATCATCACTCTCATTCTTAAAATAAGAAACAATGTTGAAAGAGACCCATTAGAGAACTGAGGTTACGGGGCAACTGCCACCCACAAATTGGGAGACACGGGTGAGTATAGAGAAGCTTAGCTAAGATCAGCTTACATGGAGCAGAAAGCACTAAAGCCATTAAAAGATAAAAACATTTAAATGATATTTTTGATGAATTCCTGAAGGCTCATTGTGGACAAGGTCAAGAGTGAGAAACTATCATAGTTCCAGGCTTAGGGTGTCCCCATACTTTTGGAAGTTTTACTTCCAGAAATCTACCAGGGTTTCTGGGTATAGGTCTGGGGGGGGGGGGAACACAACATTTTGGGTAGGTAAAGGAAAAATTAATGCTTTTGAATTATGCTCATGGGAAAAGTAACCATCTAAAAATGCACCCTGATTAGACTCTATGACAAAGGGGTGACCTCTCTAACTGAAGCAAAATAAGATACTTGACACAGGAGCAAGGAAATAATAAGCCAACTTTATTTAGCTCCTCTAGCTTTCGTGCCTCACCTAAAAAGAGCAAAAAAGAGGCTAAGAAACATTTATGAAGGTCACAGCCCAGGGACATAAGCTCTGAAAAGACCTTAAAGGAGTAAAAGCCTGACATATAATCACAAGATTATAGAACACTCCCCCCACCATACCTTATCATCACATCAACAGGATGTCAGTGTAATAACAGTGGATTACAATGGAAAAAGCTGTAAGAAACAGACACAATTTAAGAAATTTCACTTAAAGAACCACCCCCCCTAAAAAAAAAGAAAAGAGGGGAACTTAGAAGACACCTGAAAAAAATCAAAGCCTTTGTCAGGTACAGCTACAGCAAACCTTCAGCACAGTCCAGCTTCTTGCTAGATCAACATAAAACCTCACACTACAGGCCTGTTTATTTCAATTCCCATTACTTGGTGTATCATGTCCTGCTTTCAACAAGAAGTTGCAAGGCATTCTTTTTTTTTTTTTTTCAGTTTTAAAATGTTTTATTTCACAATTTGTAAACAAAAGTTTATATGTATAAGACTCAAAGTAAATAGAAAGGCAGCTTTCAGTCACAAACAGATGAGACAGTATTCATTCAGAATCTTCTGTGGAAGCATATTTAAGGCAGTTTAAGCAATTTAAGGCAACACAAATCAATGTTAGGCATAAATAATCCTAACTATGCTGTCCAGATTCTGGGTTTTCTATCAGATCTGCGTATATATGACACTTGTGGTCAAATTTTAAGATTGGTAAAGTCAATTTCAGACTCCTTATATCTTGAGTACAGGTTTTACTGTTGTAAATACTGTTACAAATAGAAGATGTTAACTAACAAAACAATAGTCATTGAAGATCTCTTTGTCCTGTGCGCATACACATGTAATCTGCTTGCTAAGTTCCCTTCTTGTAGTTACTCTTCAAATTATAGTCATTATGTATTGAGTTCCCTTTGCATCTCACCCATCACCTTTATCTCAGCCTTCTCGTACTTTGCCATTCTGTTCTTTCTGGAAATAACCAGCATGATTCTAGCAATAACTGCTAGTATCACAATTACAGTGACAGCAATAATACCAGTTTGTAGACCCTGCATTGAAAATTCAGGTGGTTTTTCCATATAGTAAATTTCAGTTCGACCAGGATCCAGATCCAGTTGTTCCTCATTTATTCTAAGACCTGTTCTATTGGAGTGGAACAAAGATTCATTTTTAACATGTTTTTATTCAGAATAATAATCCATGTCAGTTGTGTTCACATCATTCTGAGTTTTCTGAAATTAATTTTGCATCAGATCAATAGTGATAAGATCATTCTCACACAGAATATTTTTTATATATTTTGGATCCAGTTGATAGTGAGTTGTGATTGCTTCCTTAAGCATAGTCTGCAAACTTTGAACATCTTGAGGTGTTTCCCTTGTTTGTGTTTTAGTTTGATGATGATCCAGTAGGTCCTTTCTTGTTCAGAGTAGAATATTTTAGTGTCCTTATCAGTTCTTCTGACCTTAATAGTGTTCACCTTCCAGCACATGGTGGTGTCATTGTATTGCCTGGCTTTAAAGAGCTCCTTCCAATCACAGTCAGAATCATAGAGCCCATTGTTATTCTGGAAAGCCCTCTCAGGTCTTGCTCTTCTCCCAGACCTTGAGCCAGTCATGTCTGCCTCCATCACCAAACATTTGGTTGCCAGTTTTAAGTAAATGATAGAATTTTGTGTATCAATTGAAGTACACTCACGCTGAGCATGTGTGTTCAAAGAGCAGTCTGGTCAGTCTGTAGTTTTCACAGACAGATTCTTTCTGAGCCATGGCCACTATCATGGTGACCACTGTGGGTAGGAGTCCAAATATGAGGACCTGGGGATGTGCCATGTTGTGTGTGTGTGTGTGTGTGTGTGTGTGCACGCTCAGGGCACTCTAAAAGACAAGAAAAAGAAAAGAACAGTCTGAAAAAACAAAACAAGCATCAGAGCCAGGCTCTGATGTAGCACAAATTTTAGAAATATCAGATAGGGAATTTAAAACAACTATGATTCATTGATTAAAGTGAAGTGTTCCGGTGGGAGAAGACAGCATGAAAAAGAAAAAAAAAAAAAAAAATGAGTAATGTAAGTAAAGAGATAGAAATTCTAAGTAAATGTAAAAAAGGAATGTTAAAAACCAAAAACACTGTGACAGAAATGAAGAATACCTTTATGACCTCATCAGACTGGACATAACCAAGGATAGAATCAGTGAGCTTGAAGATAAATCAGTAAAATTTTCCAAACAAAGAAATGCAAAGAAAAAAATTATAAAAGAACAAATTATTCAAGAACTCGGGGACAATTACAAGTTAAATGTATAACTGGAATACTAAAAGGAGAAGAGAGAGAAGAGCATAAGAAATACTTGAAGTAATCGTTGAGGTTTCTTTGAAATTAATAACAAAAAACAACTACAGATCCAGGAAACTTAGAGAACACTAAGCAGGATACATGCACATGCGCGCGCGCACACACACACACATGACAGATCATATCCAAATGACATAAAATCAAAGATGAGAAATTTTTGAAAGAAGTCAGAAGAAAACAAAACACCTTACCATTAAATAAACAATGGTAAGAATCACAGTGGCATGAACCAGAAACAGTACTAACAAAAAGAGATTGGAATAAAATATTTACCATGTTGAATGAATAAGAACCACCAATTTGAAATACTATTTTCAACAAATTAATCAACTGCATCTAAATGATATTTATAGAATATTTTCTCTAAAAGCAGCATTATACGTATTCTCAAGCTCATGGAACACTCACCAAAATAGGTCATGTTCTAGACATAAAATACACTTTAAATTTTTAAGTATTAGGAATCATCCAAACTATGTTCTCAGACCAAATGGAATTAAACTGGAAATCAATTGAAGAAATCTAAATAGAGGTTAAACAACACATTTATAAATAAATAACACAGCAAAGAACTGTTTTAGAGATATTATAATAATTTGAACAAAATAAAAATAAAAATATAACATATAAAATTGGATTACAGGAAAAGCAATACTTGGAAATTTATAGCACTGAATGCACATATATTTGAAAATAAGATATATCTAAAATCAATTTAAACTTCCACATTAAGAAGTATAGAAAGAATAATTATAAAAGCCTAATCCAAATAGAAGACAAGAAGTAATAAAAGCAGATATCAAATAGAAATTAAAAATGATAATTTAATAAAAATTTTTTAAATAAACCTGATTCTTTGAGGTAAAAAAACAGTACAATTGATAAACCTTTAGCCATGCAGAGTAAACAAGAAAAAAAGATGATATAAATTGCTAATATCAGAATGAAAGAGGGGGTGTCACTACTGATATCATGGACATTAAATGGATAATAAATATTATGAGCAACTCTACACCTACAATTTTGATAACTTAGGTGAAATGGATTAATTACTTGAAAGATACTGTAAGACAAGAAAAAAATTTCTTCTCATTTTAGGCCTCAACTGGGGCTCTATAACAAAACATAAGAGAAAAGCAATAAGTTTTTTATCTTGTATACATACCTCATATTTACAAAGAAGAAACTCAGAGATGAGTAATTTAAAGAAGTAGTTTAGAACTCCGACTTATATAGCATCTTATCCAAAAAATAATACTTTTTTTGGAAGAGTGACATGACAAAGGAAAATAGTCTTATGCTTACAGTGGTGGCAAATCATAGGAAGGTAAATATATGAGGGCAAACTAATGGAGTAAGGTTTTTCTTCTGACTCTTCTGCGGCCATTCTGGGCTGATCAGAGTTTAGATTCATCTTTAAAAAAAAAAGGAACATATATATTCTGCCTTTAGGGAGAGAAAAGGAACATAAAGAGAGCTTTTCCTGTATTTACTGCTTCTTAATTGGCTTCAGCTCAAAATAATTCTCTTGTCAAAGAGACATGTTTTAGGGTGACATATTCTAATTTTCTTCAACACAAGCTACCAAAATACACACATGGAAGAACAAATAATCTAAATAGGCCTATATTAAAGTAATTGTATCCAAGAATTTATAACCTTCGAAAAGGAAGGCACCAGACCCAGTTGGTTTCACTGATGAATTCTACCAACTATTTAATGAAGAAATGATACAAAGTCTCTGGGTTCTCTTTCAGAAATAAGCAGCAGAAGAAATAATTCTTAGTTCATTCTATGAGGCCAGCATTATCCTCATATCAAAACCACATAATGCAATCACAAAAAGAAAATTGCATACCAATATTTCTCATAAACATAGATGCAAAAATTCTCAACAAAAAAATAGCAAATTTGGGGCACCTGGGTGGCTCAGTCAGTTAAGTGGGCAACTTTGGCTTAAGTCATGATCTCATGGTTCACAAGTTTGAGCCCCGTGTTCCGCTCTATGCTGAGAGCTCAGAGCCTGGAGCCTGCTTCATTCACATTCTGTCTCCCTCTCTATGCCCCTACCCTGCTCATGCTCTCTCTCTCTCTCTCTCTTTCTCTGTCTCTCTCTCAAAAAAAAAAAAAATTAACATTGAAAAAAAATTTTAATAAATAGCAAATTGGATTTACCAATGTAGAAAAATTATTGTATAGCATAACTAAGCAAGATATATTCCAGTTATTCAAGGCTATTTCAACATTCAAATATCAATTAATGCAATCCACCACATCAGCAGGAACAGGAAGAAAAATGTTATTATCATATCAATGATCCGGAAGAAACATTTGACAAAAAAATACTCATTCATGATGAAATCCCTAAAACTAGCATTAAGGGAGTTTTCTTAACTTGGTAAAGAATATCTAAATAGGGGCACCTCAGTGGCTCATTTGGTTGTGTTCAACTTCGGCTCAGGTCATAATCTTACAGTTTGTGCGTTCGAGCCCCACATCGGGCTCTGTGCTGACAGCTCAGAGCCTGCAGCCTGCTTCAGATTCTGTGTGTCCCTGTCTCTCTCCCCTCCCCTGCTCATGCTCTGTCAAAAATAAATAAACATTTAAAAAAGAATATCTAAATAAACCTACACTCAACATCACACTTATTGGTGAGAATCTGAATGCTTTCCCCTAAAATTAGTAATAAGGCAAGATTGTCTCTTCTCACCACCCTTGTTCAACATTGTGCTGGAAGTCATAGCTAGTACAACAAGAAAAGAAAAGGAAATAAGCACGATACAGATTAGAAGGAAGGAATAAAACAAAGTTTTGGTGTGCAGATGTGAAATTATCTGCCTACAGAGTCACAATGCGTCAACAACAACAACAAAAATACTAAAACTAAGTGATTACAGCAAGGTCATAGGACTCAAGACTAATATATAAAAGTCAATTGCTTTCCTATATACTAGCAAAAATAGATGGAATTTGAAATTAAAAATGCAGTGATGTTTCCATTAGCACCAAAATAAATAAATAAAATTAAGTAGTTTACATACAAATAACAAAATATGTATAAGATCTCAATAAAAAAACTATAAAACTCTGACAAAAGAAATCAAAGATCTAAATAAATGGAGAGATATTTCATGTTTATTAATAGGAAAGTATAGTATTAAGATGTCAGTTCTTTCAACTTGATCTATAGATTCAATTTAATCGTAACTAAAATTTTCGTGGACATTGGCAAACTGATTCTAAAGTTATATTGAGAGGCAAAAGACCCCGAATAGCCAATGCAATACTAAGGATGAACAAAATTGGAGAACTGACACTATCTGACTTCAAGCCTTATTATAAACCTAGTAGTAGTAGTGAAAGCATAAGTAGATCAGCGGTGAGTATAGAGAGCCAAGAAATAGACCCACCCAAATATTGTCAACTGATCTTTTACAGAGAGGCAAAGACTATTCAAGGGATAAAAGATAATCTTTTCAACAGATGATGCTGGGTCAAGGAGAATAATCTAGACACAGACTTTGAATGTTTCACAAAAATTAACTCAAAATGGATCATAGACCTAAATGTAAAACATAAAACTAGAGTCTGGAAAACGTTTCCCCTCAAATCCCGTAACTCTTGCCTAATGATGATTAAAACTTCAGATAATTTCTAAAGTGGGGCATCCTACAGTATACTTGACAATTACTTCTCAAAATTGGCAAGTTTGTAAAAACAAGGTAAGTCTGAGAAACCGTTAAAGCCAAGAGGAACAATTTTTGTTCATTGTTTCCTTTTATGTGTATGGGTTACACAACAGGAAAAACACTTCTCTGCTAATGGTACTATTTGTGTCATCTCAATTTGGACTTGACTTTTGTTCTTGAGTATAGGGCACATGTTTCTGTTTCTTTGCATGCCTACTGAGCTTTGCATGGAAGAGTGACTTTTATTCTAGGCAACATTTAACCTGGCTGCATACTCAAACTCATACTCATACTGTGTCCCCTCTGCAGTCAGTAGCTGACATTTCCCTCAGATCTGTGATTTTCAGTTTCTGGGGTTTTATTTTGTTTTGGGAGAGTTGTTTGTTTTTGTTTTGTTTTATTTTGTTTTTACTAGTTCCTCCATGGTCTCCCCTGTGAATATTGGTTTAGTGGTTAGCCAACACTTCAGGTCAATATCGGTTGCATGTTTGGGGACTCATTCCCTATGTGGTTCTTCCCTTCCAAGCTCTCTTCTGTAGCTTTCTGTTTGCGCTCCAAATCCTGAACTCTGGCCTCCTCTCCTTCAGATCAGTAAGGCTTTGGCATTTTGCTGCCCTGAGCTGCAGATTGGGAATTGTCCTCGGGCAAAAAGCTAAAAATTCCCCAATCTCATTAGATGGAATTCCTGTTTTGTCAGAGTAGATTTTCTTCCAGTTTCTACCTGCTTTTGATTGTTCTCCAGTGTCTCCAAATGGGCTTTCTACTTAAACAGTTTAGTTCAAATTTTAAAACTTTAATCTGTGGACCTTTAATCTTTGGTCTATCCAAGCTACTCTATCATTATCAGATAGAAGAGTCAGTCAGTGAACTCTTTTACTCTTTGGAGGTTCAGCAAAGTTTAGCTTACTTTGAATTTTTATTTGTTTGTTTTTGAGAGAAAGAGAGAGAGTGGGGGAGGGGCAGAGAGAGAGAGAGAGAGAGAGAGAGAGAGAGAGAGAATCCCAAGTAGGCTCTGCACTGTCAGCACGGAACCTGATACCTGATGTGGGGCTCAAACCCGCATCATGAGATTATGGCCTGAGCTGAAACCAAGAGTCTGTCACTTAACCAACTGAGCTCCCCCAAGTTTAGCCTACTTTAAAATGAGAACTCTTTCTGCCCTATTTCTTACTCTTTTTTTATCCCATAAACATTTATTTACTGCTTAGTAAGTACCAGGAACTTTTCTAAGTTCTTTGCAAATACTTACTCATTTATTTCTTACAAACAACCCCTATGTTATTATTAAGGATAATAACTACTATTATCCTTTTCCATTTGCCAGCAGAAAAACTGAAGTAAAGAGAATTTTTTACTTGCCCATGTTCACACAGCCAGCAAATGGGCTAATTGCTGGACACAGCACACTGTTTAGCCAGAGCTCATTCTTCTTCTCTATTAAAAAACCAAAAGTTGATGCAGAGATTCTGAATGCCCCTCCAATCATGCCATCATCATGTTGCCTTTATAATTTATGGCAGTAAATAAAATAGAAGCCTCTATCAAGATATCCTGACTTTAGGGCTGGTTCTCCCATTAATTTTACACATGACTTTGATATATCATGTCTCTTATCTCTCAGCTCCAGTTTCCTTATCTATAAAGTGGAGTGGCAGTAAATTTAACTCTAGCAGCGTACTCCAAAAGATCAGAAGTGTCATCCACTTGTGTTTTCACAAGAGGGGGAAGTGATACCAGACAGTTGTGGTTAAAAATTGAAAACAACTCCAGTGAAAAAACTTTACTTCTTATTTATTTATTTTTTTTTTGACTGTGTAATAAATGTAGGACAGGGGCACCTGGGTGGCTCAGTCAGTTAAACGTCTTGATTTCAGCTCAGATCAGGATATCAAGGTTCGTGAGATGGAGTCCTGCATGGGGCTTTGTGCTGACATCACAGAGCCTACTTGGGATTCTCTCTGTCCCTCTCTCTGCCCCTCCCCTGCTCTCTCTCTCTGTCTCTCTCTCAAAATAAAAATAAAAGTAAACTTTAAAAAACAATGTAGGACATATGGAAAAGCATAAAGAAGAAAAACAATCACATAAAATAGCCCGATTTTGACCATCTTTTATTCCTTTTGGCTAACTTTTGGTCCTCCTTCATTGTAAAGGATTTCTACCTCTGGTTTCTCAATCTTCCCTTTCAGCTGGGGTAAGGACACAATCTTGCCTTTCAGCTGAGGCTGTGCCCTAGTTGGAGATCTGAAGACACAAAAAAGCAGAGGTAGGAAAGAATCCAGCCTGGTAGGAGGCCCAGCCCCAGCGCTTCAGTTCCTTTTACTTTTGAGGCAAAAATGGCAGTGATACAAGGGACACTGGTAAAGACAGCTCCTTGTCCACCATGCAGATGTACTGGGGTTTACTGAGTGTCTCAGGTCTATACATTGATGTCTTTTATTACATTGAGGGACTTTTCAGGCAATGGCTAGGGGTGTGGGGACTTCACCAAACCGATTTCTCTTGGTGATTTTTAACGTTGCTCCTGGCTTCCTCATTCCTAACATTGCAACTGGCTTCCAGTTGATCTCTAGGGCCCTATATACTACCCACCCTTAAGATTCTGTGAACTAAGATCATTTAAGATGAGTGTCTTTTTTGTTTAAAACAACCAGAATTTTCTTTCTAGTGCTTGAAACTGCAAATCCTACCTGAAACACTCTCTCCCAGAAACAACCCCTGTTGCTATTTTGGTGAATTTTATGAGAGCTTTTAAAGATTAAAAACCGTTAATTATTTAATTTATAATATATTGAAATTCAGATAATAAGGCAATAGATTGAAATTCAGATAATAAGGCAATAGATATTTGAAAGTAAAGACCTCTCCTGGAACCCCCAAGTTACATTACCAAGTCTGCTAGCAGCTTTGCCAGTACAGTCAGCCATGGGGTGCTTGGGTGGCTCAGTCAGTTAAGCATCCAGCTTCAGCTCAGGTCATGATCTCACAGTTTGTGGGTTCGAGCCCCGTGTCGGGCTCTGTGCTGACAGCTAGCTCAGAGCCTGGAGCCTGTTTCAGATTCTGTGTCTCCCTCTCTCTGACCCTCTTCTGCTCACACTGTGTCTTTCTCTCTCTCTCTCAGAAATAAATAAAAACATTAAAATTTTTTTTAAAAAAACCGAGTCATCCTTATAAAACATACACTAAGTGGCTTTTCACTGAGGTCTCATGACCAAGTAGATGTTTTCCTAGACCTTTTCCAGACTTCTGAATCATCTGAAGGACCGTATTAAAAAAATAACTATCTGGTCCCCAGTACATGTTCTCCAAATGTAATTTTAAATGTTCCCAATATATACAATGCAGTTGGAGGACCTTTTGTCCTTTAGATGCTGCTGCTTAAATATTCTACTCCATGAAACAGGTGCCAAACGGAGTCTGTCCTTTTTATAAATATCTGCTTCTCCTGGATCCTCAATTTTTTTGTGTGAATGAGAGCTTTTAGGTCTCTAAGTCAGATACCTTGGAGTCGTCCTTGCCTGTTGTCTTCCCCTCCAACTCTCCATTTACTCCCTTACTGTATTATCTGGAATGTGACTAGAGTTTCAGCTGAATTGGAACTGGTTTCTAATGTGGCTGGTGCATAGAGCTGCTTCTTCTTTATCTCGTCAACCTCTGATTGTTCTGATTGCCAGATTTCCATGAATGCTGAGAACTCTCCCCACATTTGGAGTTTATACAGTGTTACCGGATGGACAGTTAGAGTGCAGGCAGGGAGAGAGTACCTACAGAAAGAATTTCTTAGAAGCAGAGAAGCTGTCCTGCAGGAGCCTTTTGACTCAGCAGCAAGGACTGAAGTTTGGAGTCGTACACAGTAGTGACTGCTTTGTGGACTCATGCCGCTCCAGCTGTCTCGGTAGCAAATACTTCCTGGGGAAAAATGGACGGCATGTGTCCTGGAGACCTCTCTCACTACACCTATAGCACATCATTGCTCGATCTACCCTGCTTTGGATACCCTACAATTAAATACAACAAGAGTTGGAGGGCTGTTAGTAGGACACCCCTTCTCATTTTGTAAGATATTGTGGGGCTTTTGCTGTACTTTAAGACTGAGAGCACTTGTGGTCAGGGAAAATCAGCAAATTTCTGGATTTCAGAAGAGAAGATGCTGGTAGCATGTGGCACCGTGAAATGTTTGTTGTTCTCAAACTTTCAGAAACATTTTGGGAATATGTACAGGAAAAAATAGAAGTCTTTGAGCAGGTGAGGCTTGGAACAAGGTTAGAATATGAGTGGGTGTGGCTCAATCTGTCCTCATAGGCTAGTGAGGTTTAGAAGCCTTTCATAGAGGTCTCTCAGATTTGCCTCCTTCTCTCTCCCCCTCGTGCTACTGCCTACTTCATTTCTCACCTGGACTACCTTGCCAACTTCTTAACCTGGATCCTGTGTTCTGTGTTGTCTTTCTCCAAGTTCCAATCCACACGTGTGCCAGGTTGATTTTTCTATGGCAAAAATTTGATTATGTCACTCTTCTGCTAAAAAATCTCAGTGCCTCCCATTTTTTTAAAAAGGATTCAATCTCCTATAGTAATTAGGAAGTTGGGTTTTTTTTTTCCTGATTTCATGTCAGTCATCTTGCATAGACCTTTCACTTATCCTTCCCGTCTTGCACCTTGTGCTCTGGCCACATTTAACTGCTGGAAGTTTTATGAACTGGCCATGCATCTTATTTTTGTGTATTTAATATCTTCATTATCTTTAGATCTGCAGTGCTTAATACAATGTCTGAGCATATGATAGGTGCTCAATTCACTGAAAAGATGAATGAACAAAACCTGTTCACACATTTCCTGAGATTGAATCCAGAGGGAAAAATTGCAAGACTCAAGCATTTCCAAAAGGTGTTGAAATTCAAGATTATAATAATACTAGTAACAGTAGAATTATTATTACTAACACCGTTGATAACAATGGAATTTATCGTGCACCAACTGTATATCAGGATCTCTTGACATAGATATATTGCAATAACTCTTTAATCCTCATCACAGTCCTGTGAAGTAAATACTATCATATCCGTGTAACAGAAAAGAAAGCTGAGGTACCGTGTATTTCAGTAATTTGCTTAAATTAATCTGACCAGCAAAAGGTCGAACCAAAATTTGGACACAATCAAAATGACAGCAGAAGCTGCATGTTGTATTACTCTGGAGTACACCATCGCGGGGGCGGGGGGGGGGATTCCTGTGTCATGCAGGTGAAGGTCTTTGGTTTTGAAAAGTTTGAAGAATTGTAATATCTAGGTGTTAAAAGGAATATTGACCTAGATTTTTTTTATTGTCTGTTAATTGTCTACCTGCCCCCACTAGAAGGAAAACACCATTGGAGAAAAGAACCTGTCTCTTTTTCACATTTCATACCTAGTGCCTAGAAAGTGCCTAGAGATCATCTATCAGTCATAGGTGCTCCATAAATATTTATAGAAAGAGGTGAGGAAGAAAGAGACTACAAAGGATCTCTAAGAATTACAAAAGATCTGTTTTAGGCATTATCCTCATCTTATCAAATGTATTTTATGTTGCTTACGTATATGTGACTTTCTTTTTCCCTCAGTTTTCTGGCGTGTGCATAACCAGTGTTTAATAAGTAGTTATTGACTGAAGAGTGTCAGAAAAATTAGCGAAAGGCTTTGAAGTGGGCACTCATTCCAGTTGTCTCTGCCTTTCAATATATTTGGGTGTTTTACAACTCAATGTGTTATATAAAATTAATAATAGTTCAGATGATTTTGTCCATAAAAATGAAAATTAATTGTGTCTGGTGGAATGTGATTAATTGTTCATCCATTTTATTTTGGCATTCCTTTCCTGACTATACACATGTGTCCTTTAAATTCTTCTTTGAACAAGTTATAAGAACTTACTGGTTTTCTCATTAGTGACTTAGTTAGGTAAAATCTCTGACACAGGACCATTCTATATCTGCATGAGTCCTAATTATACCCTCTTTTAACAACTATCTTTTAACACGACAAAACACATAAAAAATTTTTTTTTCATTCACAGCCATGTTTCTTCTTAGAAATGAACCCTGAGTATTTGTGAAATCTCTAGATCCAGTCGTTTGATTATGAGGACCCACCTTGAATAGTTTGTGTTGGGGATTAAACCTTGTGTTTCTGACCAGTTAAGGCACAACTCCCTTATTAAATATCAGCTCTTCCACAACTTTGAGAAGTGGGGATTCAGGTAGAAATATACACTGCCTTGCTAAACATGTTAGGACTTTGTCCACCAGATGTCACCCTGACATCTTAGGATCCATAGAAAATAAAACTAGCTTTCCTTTGATAAGTAGGTTAATTTTTTGATAGTGCAATATAAAACTGGTGGTATCTAATTTCTTAAAATAGAGGCTGAGGCAGGCAGGATTGGAGGATTGGAGGCAAAACTTAGGTCTTCATGTTCTCCACATTCCTGCTTACCTGAGATGCTTTTCCATATAGCATTGAAAATTTTTCTCTCACTATTTAGTTATGATGCACCTTTTCATAAAGTATTCTCTTAATTAAAATATAATCATTCACAAATAAGTATAAAATATATGGTTCTTTTCTATATATTGTAAGAGGCCTCTTAATTCTAGCACAGTATCCATTCAGACATCATCCATGGTGACAGTCTTTGAGGATTATGACAAAGACCCTCTTCTGGATCAAACTTCAGTCAGGCTCCTCTGAGCCATCTTTTCAAGTAGGCCTTATCCTTGGGCCTTGCCTTTGTCCTGTCTAGTCCAGTTGTAGTAAGAATCCTACAAACATTTTAGCAAGAATTCCCCCCTTGATACCTTGGCTTGCCTTCAGCAAGAATCTTGTTAGTTGGTTTAGCTAAAATCTGCCTTCCCTTGTTGTCTCCTCTTTGTAATTTTTATCCACTGATGCCTCACTCTGCTCCTTTGCTACAAATATCCAGGTTTTTTTTCTGTATTTGTAGTTGAGCCCAGTCTCTCTGCTGTTCTGTTACAGTCTTTACCCCTATTACAATAGTGCTGAATAAAGTGTTGTTAAAATATATATTTTGACAAGTGTGTGTGTTCTGTTATGAGTAACTAAAATTGACCTCCCTCACCAGAAGTTTTCCATCATTTTCCAAAATTTGTACTTCAATATTTTAATTTTTATATTTTCTGGGTCTTCAAAGTACATGATACCCAAGATAAAGTAATCAATTTATTACAGTTCATTTATATGGACCTGTACATATAGACAGAGAACGGAAATCTCTGTAGCATCTACTATATGTCAGGTTCTTTACATGTATAATTTATGTGTTAGTTAAATTCTCTTGAGTTTTTTGAGATTTGCTTTGGATTATTAGAAAACCCCAAGCTATGCATAGTAAACAATGCCATCTATCTGAGTCTTGATGGGGGAGAATCCTTGGTGTTTCACATTTCTTTTCATCACCTCTGGCTCCATCCTCCTGAATTCTTTTTCTTAAGTTTTTATTTCACTTAAAGTTAGTTAACATACAGTCTAATATTCATTTCAGGTGTATAATTTGGCGATTCAACATTTACATACAACACCCAGTGCTCCTGAATTCTTGATCTCACTAGAATTTTTATTTCTATAATTGTTTTTCTCTATGCTCCCTACAGACCCAATGTAGAACACAAAATGGTTTCTTTTAGTTCCTTCCAAATGCTAGTCATACCAAGATTCATAAAATTTAATACTTTGCTTAAAACACAATGATGGAGCAGAGACATCACTTTAAGTTTGTCTGCCTTCAAAACTAGAGCTATTTCTATTCACTTTTCTTTCTGACATACTTGCTAACTATATATGGTGGACAGAGAATTAAAAATATAAAATGTATTTGACTTATTATGAGATAGGAAACCATATGAGTGAAAATTCATAAATTTGTATTTCAAAGAGAAACTTCTATTGTTTAAAGCAGTGATTCTCATACAAATATCCATTAATTGATGTGGTTGTTCTTACCATAGGTTTTGCAATAGTTAATTATATATAAAGTAATCTAAAATTCAAACATGTGCAAAGTAATGTAGTTTCTAATTCTCTAAGAATTGGTTACCTGTCTACCAATGTCTATACCAGAGTGAGCCACTAGGTGTCATTTTGGCACAGAAATTATCAAAAAAGGCCCTCGAAAAACAAGTGAGCTCACTTTCAAGGTAGAAAGATACTGTTTTGCCCTTTCGAGTACAGTACATGAATTTTGTGTCCACTCAGCCTTCCATATCCATCTGCCCAAGGAAAGATTAAAATTATTTCAATGAAGTAAAATTTTTCTACTCCAAGAGAAATGTAATAGATGGCTTTTGATATTCGAAGTAGGGTTATTCCTAACAGATTTGATAATAAAGACAAATCTCTTTTAGAGTTGTAACATAAAAGACAATATGCCATGGAATAAATCTAACAAGAATATGCAAAACCCGTATGAGGAAAGCTTCATAGCAGTCTTGAAAGACACAACAATAGACTTGAGCAAATTAAAAGGCATCCTTCTTTATGGATAGAATGTGTCAATGACAAGTAGATATCAGTTCTCCTCAAGTTAGCACTTCCATTTGGTGGTTTACCAATTGGAATACCACAACTACTTCTGGAGCAAGAGAAATTGATTCTAAGGTTCATATAAGAAATAATCTTGCAAGAATAACTGTGAAAGTCTTGTTTAAAAAAAAAAAAATGAGGGGGCCTACCCTTACCAGACATTAAAACATACTATATGCCTCGATAATTAAAACACCAAGGTATTGTTGGATAATACTTTAGTGGAGAGAATATCAAATCCAGAAATATACCAAAGTGTATATTGAAATGTATTATATATTACATGTGGCTACTCAGATCCCTAGGGGAAAAGGTGGGCTTTTAAATAAATGATAGGGTGGCAACTGGATAGTCATTGAATCATATCATACAAAGAATGAACTCCAAATAGATCAAAGATATCAATGTAAAAATACCATGTACGTTAGAGGAAAAGGAAAAGTTCTAGTAAATATAAGAAGAAAACTGCTGTGAAAAATTTACCCTGAAGTGCTCATCTATTAATATGAAACAAAATATAGATATGGTTATTCATTCCAGCTTTACTTATAAGCACAAAAGATTAGAAATAACGTTAATGCCCATCCGTAGGAGGACAACTAAATAAACTGTGGTACATCCATACAGTCAAGTTATTTGTGGCCAAAAATATAGAACAAGATATTTAGAAATGGAAGATCTCTGATATGGAGTGTTTCCAGACATATTGTTAAAATGACATATTGGAAAAAGAAGTATAAAAGAATATAGGATACTAACTTTTGTATAAGAAAGAAGGGAGATAAATGCACCTATTTTGTAAACGAAAAAGAAGAAGATGATGACAACAACACACAGTAAAAAAAAAAAAAAAAAAAATGGATACCTAAATGGGAAGAGTGGGAACAGGATGAAGATGAAACTTCTGTTTGTATCCCTTTTGTTTTAATATAGTTTTGGTCTTTTGACCAAATTTTGACAAAACAGTTGATCTGGACTTTAAAAATATTAGTGTTGTAAAAGTCAAAACAGGGAAATATTCTAGCTTAAAGGAAACTAAAGAACTTTTTTTTTTCAAAAGGGAATAGTTATAAAGACACTTTTGATGTGTGCACTTCAATGAAATTTTAAGTTATAAAGAAAAGGAAGTCCTCTTTTATGATGCCCACAGAGAGCACTGTTAAAGAACATCAGTAACCTCTGTCCCACATCATTTTGCTGATACTTTTGAGTAGCTAAGTTCTGTATGAACATTAGAAGACATGGAGAATAATCCTCCAATATGAAAAAGAAGGGGGGGAAAAGCTTGCTATTTAGGCTATAAGATGAGGGGTGTCCTCTTTTCAAATTTGTTCTTAAATCTTTGAAATTCAATAGATAAATTAACCTAGTTTTTAAATGAAAAGTTCCTTTCATTTAGACATGAAAATCACATTTGAATTACTGCTTAAATTGAGAAAATATGAGAGGAGGCTGGGTTGTAGGAAACAGTACATTAATTAGTTTAACGAGAGCACCTGCAAAAAATTTTGACTTTCCTCAAGTGAAAAAAATATATTCCTGTGTAAAGTTGTAAGTTAAAATCCATTACTGAAAATAATTTGAGCATTTATTAGGAGACTTCATTTGGTAAACTACAGGTAGTATTACCTGATATTTTTAGCCTATGACTTGAGGTAAGGACTAAGCTTGTTAGATGATATTTGTGAAAGAAATTTGTTATTTTAGAAGAATATGAGAAATCAGTGTGTTAAGTACTCCTGTACAGGGCCTAATCATAATTAAGATAGATCTTTTTTTAGTTGTATAACCCATCAAATAACAAACCTTTTAAGAAAAGTTTGTCTTAATTAATCATATTAGGATCCAAAAAATAAAACTTCAACTCCATGAAGAGTTGAGATTACAAATTAATATTTATTTTGATAAATTCCAAACATGAACTCAAGTAAAGGGAATAATATAATTAATAATAACTTTACACCTATGTCTAATCTTGTTTTATCTATAATGACCTCCATGTCCCCTCCTCTTAATTACTTTGAAGCAAATCACAGATATCAAATAATTTTAAGATTAGATTATGTATTATTAGGATCTTTATATTTATTCCTATTACTATAAAATTGGTCCATCTAAGATACTAGCATTAGCAGACCTCAGCACTTAAAATAATTCATTGTGTTTCTATAGTTCTTTTTTTTTTTTTAATATTTTTATTTATTTCTAGGAGAGAGAGAGACAGCGTGAGCAGGGGAGGGTCAGAGAGAGAGGTAGACACAGACTCTGAAACAGGCTCCAGGCTCTGAGCTGGCAGTCAGCACAGCGCCCGACGCGGGGCTTGAACCCACGAACCGTGAGATCATGACCTAAGCAAAAGTCAGACGCTTAACCGACTAAGCCACCCAGGCGCCCTTATAGTTCTTTAGTTTATCAAACTATACTAGTATCTTGTGGCGTATGTCACATGAACTTGACAGCTTCCCCAAACCTTTTTTTTTTATGACATCTTTTGCTCTAACAACAAATGTGATTTGTTTTATTATAATAAAATGTAAATTTTTGGACATCTGCAATAGTCTTATGAACAAATATTTTATACATGATTAATGTGTGATATTACAGTCATCCAAGAGTAAAGGGTCTGTTCAAAGTATCAGATAGATGAATGGATTTTAATACAATAGAGTATGAAAAGTTCAGTGATATGACTTCATATACCACATTGCAACTCACCTAAAATGCTATCATCTATTGAGTTTTGATATAGTGGTAAAGAAGAATATAATTATCTGAAAGACTATTAAAATACTACTCCTTTGTCCAACTACATGTCTTTGTCAGACCAGATTTTATTTATATACTTCAACCAAAACAGTATATTAAAATACATAAAGGCAGGGGCGCCAGGGTGGCTCAGTCGGTTGAGCATCTGACTTTTGCTCAGGTCGTGATCTCACAGTGAGTGAGTTCAAGCCCCATGTCAGGCTCTGTGCTGACAGCTGAGAACCTGAAGTCTGCTTTGGATTCTGTGTTTCCGTCTTTCTCTGCCCCTCCCCTTCACGTGCTCTCTTTCTCTCAAATATAAATAAACATTAAAACTTTTTTAAAAAAACAGATAAATGCAGAAGCAGATATGAGAATTTAATTGTCTTCTATTAAGCCTGATATTAAAGGGTTTTCAAAATTGTAAAACAAAGTCACAATTCTTTTTACTATTTTTTAAAAATATAGGCAATTTTTTAAAAACTTTTTAATGTCAAAACGTGTTTATTATTGTTATTTTAAAGTAAATAATTTTTTAAACTCTTAGTTTATTTCTTTAACAAGGTATGTATTAAGGAAATATGAAATAACCCATATCAACAAAAGTTGTTTCTGGTCCTCAATTTTTTTTAGGCGTAAAGAATTCTTGAGACCAAAAGGTTCAGAATCACTTATCTAACTTATCTCTTATTCAAGCGGATGGAAAGAAATAGATAGAAGTGTACTTCATTTTACTTTCCTTTGCTTTATTGTACTTTGCAGATATTGCACATTTTACAAACCGAAGGTTTGTGAATACTTTTCATTGAGCAAGTCTGTCAGTGCAGTTTTTCCAATAACATTTGCTTCTGTCATGTCTCTGTGTCACATTTTGGTAAGTCATGAACCATGACCATATAAGATGGCACACTTGATTGATAAGTGTTGTTTGTGTTCTGATGGCTCTACCAATTGGCTGTTCCCCTGTCTTTCTCCCTCTCCTTGGGCCTCTTTCTTCCCTGAGACACAACAATATCGAAATTAGGCCAATTGATAACCCTATAATGGCCTCTGAGTGTTCAAGTGAAAGAAGAGTTGCATGTCTCTCACTTTAAATTGAAAGCTAGAAATTATTAAGCTTAGTGGGGAAGGAATGTTGAAAGCCAAGACAGGCCAAAAACTAGACCTGTGTATCAAACGTTTTGCCAAGTTGTGAATGCAGAGGAAGAGTTCTTGACGAAATTTACAAGTGCTACTTTAGTGAACACACAAATGATAAGAAAACCAAACAGCCTTGTTGCCAATAGGGAGAAAGTCAGTGGTCTGGATAGAAGGTCAAACAAGCCAAAACTCCTCTTAAGCCAAAGCCTAAGTCAGAGCGAGGCCCCAGCTGTCATCAATTTTATGAAGGCTGAGAGATGAGAAAGCTGCAGAAGAAAAGTCTAAAGCTAGAAGAGGTTGGTTCATGTGGCTTAAGAAAGAAGCCATCTCCATAATGTAAAAGTACAAGATGAAGCAGCAAGTGCTGATGTAGAAGCTGCAGCAAATTATCCAGAATATCTAGATAAGATAATTAATGAAGGTGGCTCTACTGAACAACAGATTTTCATTGTAGATGAAACAGCTTTCTATTGTAAGAAGATGCCATCTAGGACTTTTCTAGGTGGAGAGAAGTCAATCCCTGGCTTCAAAGCTTCAGAGGATAGACTGATTCTCTTGTTAGGGGCTAATGCAGCTGATGAATCCAGTGCTTATTTAGCATTCTGAAAGTCCTAGGGCCTTTAAGAATGATGCTAAATCTACTCTGCTTGTGCTCTGTAATTAGAACAACCAAACCAGGATGGCAACACATCTGTCTACAGCATAGTTTACTGAATATTTTAAGCCCATATTGTCACCTACTGTACAGAAAAAATAAATATTTATTTCAAAACATTACTGCTCACTGACTGTGCATCTGGTCATCCAAGAGCTCTGATAAGATGTACAATGAGGTTATGTTTTCATGCCTGCTAACACAATATCCACCCTGCAGCCCACGGATCATGGAATAATTTTGACCTTTAAGTCTCATTATTTAAGAAATACATTTCATAAACTATAGCTTCCACAGATGGTGATTCCTTTGGTGGATCTTGGCAAAGTGGATTGGACACTTTCTAGAAAATACTTGCCATTTTGTATGCCATTAAGAACATTAATAAAGTCAAAATATCAAAATGAACAGGAGTTTGGAAGACGTTTATCATAACCCTCATGAGTGAATTTGAGGGGTTCAAAACTTTAGTGGATGTAGTAATCACAGATTTGGTGGAAATGGCAAGAGACCTAGAATTACAATGGAGTCTAAAGATATGACCGAATCGCTGCAAGCTTATGATAAAACTCTAACTGATGAGGAGTTGTTACTTATGGCTGAACAAAGAAAGTGGTTTCTTGAGATGGCACCTGATCCTGATGAAGATGCTGTGAAGATTGTTGAAATGATAATAAAGGATTTAGAATAGTCTATAAACTTAGCTGATAAAGCAGTGGCAACGTTTGTGGAAATTGACTCCAATTTTAAAAGAAGTTCTACCATAGGTAAAATGCTGTCAAACAGCATCATATGCCACAGAGAAATTGTTCATGAAAGGAAGCATCAGTTCACACAGTGAGGTTCATTGTTTTCTTTTAAGAAATTGCCACAGCCATTCCAATCTTCAGCATCAACCACCCTGATCAGTCAGCACCCATTAACATCGAGGCAGGACCTTCCAGCAGCCAAGATTCAGAATCTGTGAAAGCTCACGTATTTTCAAATATGGCTCTATTCCTTTTTTTTCTTTATCAAGTTTTTAATTTAAATTCCAGTTAGCTAACATAGTGTAATACTAGTTTCAGTTATAGAAGTTAGTGATTCATCACTTGCATATAATACCCAGTGCTCATCACAAGTGCCGTCCTTAATACTCATTACCCATTTAACCCATTTCTCCACCCACCTCCCCTCCAATAACCTTCAGTTTGTTCTCTGTTGTTAAGAGTTTGCTTTCTGGTTTGCCCCTCTCTTTTCCCCCTGTGTTTATTTGTTTCATTTCTTAAATTGCACATATCACTGAAATCATATGGTATTTGTCTTTCTCTGACTGATTTACCTTGCTTAGCATAATATACTTTAGCTCCATCCACGTCATTGCAAATGATAAGATTTCATTATTTTTGATGGCTGCGTAATATTCCTTTGTATTTATATACCACATCTTCTTTATCCATTCTTCAGCTGATGAATAAATTTGGGCTTTTTCTGTAATTTGGCTATTGTAAATAACACTGCCATCAATACCAGGTGCGTGTGTCCCTTCGAGTCTGTGTTTTTGTATTCTTTGGATAAATATAGTGCAATTTCTGAATCATAGGGTAGTTCCATTCTTATTTTTTGAGGAGCCTCCATACTGTTTCCAGAGTGGCTGCACTAGTTTTGCATTCTTGATTTTTAAAAAATCCTGTTTACAGTAGGCATCAACTTGGCTGGTTGCATTTTGGGGCCAGGAGGACAAATTGAAGACCCAGATAGTACTTCTGTTTTATTTCCTCCCATTTTTCACCATAATTTATGGGCTCCAGATTGAATTTGACCTGCCTTGGAATTAAGGTTGATTTTTTTCATCCTTCCTATTAGGAAAACCTTAGTGACTTTTGTCCAAGATCGTCACTTATTAAAAAATATTCCATATTTTTTGTCCTCCATAACTTAGACACATAGAAAATGTTATATTTTAAATTCCTACTCACAGCTTAGTATTTTGGCCTTCCATCGCATCATAATTGGAAAAAGAGTTAGAATGTGAATTGAAAGCAAAATGACTGAAACAACCTCTAGGTATAATTAGAAATTATCCATTTATGGATGAAGACATTTCTACTTGGAATTAAGACATTTCTACTTGTTACTACTTATGTGTTCAAAATTAATTAAGGATGCAAGTCTGTTCCCAGCTAGACTCTGAGCACCTTTGGAGCAGCAGCTATCTCATTCTGTTTGGTTAGCCCTCGCCTACTCAGCGAATGAAACACAGAAAGTACTCAATCCATATTTGTTTAATTATAGAATAAAATTGACTTATTTAAAGTGTAATTTTCGTCTAACTTAAAAATCTTTATTCTGCCGTAAAATGTATCTCATTATATAGCATAAGATGTTAATTACCATGTTACATAATGTATCATTTTGGGGAAAAAAAAATAGGGAAAGCTGTCTGATCAGGTTTGGTGCATTGAAAATCCTCAAAGTTCCCTTGTAAACAATCCACCTACCAGTTTTTCTTTTTTCCTTTATCACTTGGTAGGAATAAGAGGATTTTTTATTATTAATTTTCATTAAGGAAGATGGTTAATTTAAATGGGAAATGGGTATTGTTGGGGAAATATAAACACAAATCTCCTCCAACCCAGAAATCCTCTCCACAAAGTTAGTTGAAAAAGAAGACATCTGACTATTGAATAAGCATTAAAACAGAATGTGATGTGCATCTCAGGCCATCAACTAACAGATTGCAAAGACAGAACACCACCCCCCACTTTTATATAACCAAGCAGGTACAACCCATTACTTACATGTTCTCAAAATAAAAAATAGTTAGTTCTCAAATAAGAGGCTTGACAACACCATTTGTCACACACAGTTCATCCCAACCTTAGTTAGAAATTGGGGTGACCATCTGTGCTGTGTTTATCCAGAGGAAAACCAAACTCTTCATGTCTTTATAACAAGAGATAGTTTTGCAACTGGAGCAAGTTGCACAAGGAAGTGACCCTCCCACAGAAACTGGGAGATAGTGGTGTTATCTTCCTTGATGTTTACATTTCAAACAGATGGCTCAGAGTCCTTGAGAAAGAGTTTCCTAGATCATAAAGCTGACCAAATGTTGATCTAGTCTTTAAAGGGATTTATATACATTTCAAAGTAGGTAGTACTTGAAGTTATAATTTTTCTAAGTAAATGCTCAAAGAAAAAGGAGGACAGGGAAATCTCTTCCTTTACCTGCAACAGAGAGAATTAAGTCTCTTATATTTCATTTGTATTTGTCCCTACAGTACCTACTATCTGGTTACTTCAGTCGTTTATGGTAGATGAGTGGGGTGATGAAGAGAGAGAGGGAGCACTGCTCTCATCTCTCTCATACCCTGCTTTGTTTGTCTTTTTCTCCTGTGTCTGAATGTTAACCTTGGCACTTGTTGGCCAAGCCATGACTTGAAGTGACTACTGCCCTGCAAGTGGAAAAGACTCCTTTTAAGTTTGTTCTTCCAGATTGGGGGGGGGGGGGGGGGGGGGGGGCCTATAATCTGA